>NC_060151.1:11964570-11995657 GCF_021292245.1 Micropterus dolomieu
CAAGCACATTAATAGAGAGGCAAAGGGAAGGAAAAGATGTGGTAGAAAAAAGTATACAAGCAATAGGGATAACCGCACCCTGGAGAGGATTGTGAAACAAAACCCATTCAAAAATGTGGGGGCGATTCACAAAGAGTGGACTGCAGCTGGAGTCAGTGCTTCAAGAACCACCATGCACAGACATATGCAAGACATGGGTTTCAGCTGTCGCATTCCTTGTGTCAAGCCACTCTTGAACAAGACACAGCGTCAGAAGTGTCTCGCCTGGGCTAAAGACAAAAAGGACTGCACTGCTGCTGAGTGGTCCAAAGTTATGTTCTCTGATGAAAGTAAATTTTGCATTTCCTTTGGAAATCAAGGTCCCAGAGTCTGGAGGAAGAGAGGAGAGGCACAGAATCCACATTGCTTGAAGTCCAGTGAAGTTTCCACAGTCAGTGATGGTTTGGGGTGCCATATCATCTGCTGGTGTTGGTCCACTGTGTTTTCTGAGGTCCAAGGTCAACGCAGCCGTCTAACCAGGAAGTTTTAGAGCACTTCATGCTTCCTGCTGCTGACCAACTTTATGGAGATGCAGATTTCATTTTCCAACAGGACTTGGCACCTGCACACAGAGCCAAAGCTACCAGTACCTGGTTTAAAGACCATGGTATCCCTGTTCTTAATTGGCCAGCAAACTCACCTGACCTTAACCCTATAGAAAATCTATGGGGTATTGTGAAGAGGAAGATGTGATACGCCAGACCCAACAATGCAGAAGAGCAGAAGGCCACTATCAGAGCAACCTGGGCTCTCATAACACCTGAGCAGTGCCACAGACTGATCGACTCCGTGCCACGCCGCATTGCTGCAGTAATTCAGGCAAAATGAGCCCCAACTAAGTATTGAGTGCTGTATATGCTCATACTTTTCATGTTCATACTTTTCAGTTGGCCAACATTTCTAAAAATCCTTTTTTTGTATTGGTCTTAAGTAATATTCTAATTTTCGGAGATACTAAATTTGGGATTTTCATTAGTTGTCAGTTTTAATCATCACAATTAAATGAAATAAACATTTGAAATATTTCAGTCTGTGTGGAATGAATGAATATAATATCCAAGTTTCACTTTTTAAATGGAATTACTGATATAAATCACGTTTTTGATGATATTTTAATTATATGACCAGCACCTGTATTTTGTTCAATGTGTGGGTGCCTCCTGTAGGTCGGATCGCGTCGTTCCCCTGCAGGTCCAATTTCAGCCAACAGAGGTCAGGCGTGTTCTACTTTTTATTATGAGGCTTGTGATCAGAGGGTTTTATTGTAATGTGAAGGTAACCTAGGAGGCCCTTCTAACCCCTGCAGCCATGTGTGTCCTTTAATATGTGATCTGCACAGGTGACCCTTGCTTTAAAATGTCATTAAAGTTAATCAACATTAAACACCACTGCCTCAGGTAATTATATGAAAGCAGGCAGTCCTGCTTGCTTTCATATAATTACCCCCACTCACAACACTCATACTCTATTAGAGACCCATTGGGCCCTTAGGTTTCCCTGCTTGCATCCTAAGGTCTAATGCATT
This sequence comes from Micropterus dolomieu, assembly GCF_021292245.1. Classification (NCBI taxonomy): domain Eukaryota; kingdom Metazoa; phylum Chordata; class Actinopteri; order Centrarchiformes; family Centrarchidae; genus Micropterus; species Micropterus dolomieu. The sequence goes on from NC_060151.1 coordinate 11,966,135, forward strand.
GACCAAGGCTATTCTAGGTCACACTAAAGTGTGATCATTTACTTGAGCAGAATAAAACACCATGCATCGGACCAGTAGGGTAAAATCCACACTGGCCAACACCCTCCTACTTTTAAAATTATATATTAGATATTTATTCCCAACTTCCCAACCTATTACCACTGAGTGATGTGAGGAATTCTTAAACCATTTTCTGAAACAAGCCAGGTGTCAGGTCTCAGATTGCTCCTCCATCTCAGCACGCGTTATCGGTCACCACCATGTCCAACAATGTTGACACACTTTTCCAGATGACCTCTTATTTCTCATAATGTATCCCTTGTCATTTTTAAATCTGCAAAAAAACTAGATTGGATTCGTACGTGGACAGGAGCAAACTGCCTTTCGAGGGTCTTTGTGTTCTGGGAAATAATGTTCAGTCTCTGTCAGAGATTTGTCACATAGCACCCACATTATATAATTGAGCATTGTTTGTCACACACCAGCAAATCAGGCGCCTACTGCAGTAAATCACAGTTACAAAGGCAGCAACACGTGTGAGTCATATTCATTTGAATGTACTTCAGCAGTGTGTGCGAATACAGATGTTCTTGAAACTTACAGATGTGCAAAGAGGCCTGACAGTCGCTACGTGAATTACTGGTGCATCAGTTTCAAAACCTACAAAGTTATGTAATGTGGAAAGGGGGAAAGACTGGCAGGATTCAGTCTTTGGCCTGCAGTGGAACACATGGTTCTGGACGCAGCTGAAATCAGCAGAAAAAGCACAAGAAGACAGAAAGCATGAAACAGGATAATGTATAATACCTGCCACTCCTGCCAGATTATTAGCTAAATCTTTTCATGCGTGCAAATGGTATTATGCTTGCTTGGGGCTGGTGTAAACTGTACCTGAAGAAGGTGAGCAAGAAGAAGAAAAGTTGACATTCACTCATTTTTAGTTCACATATCCTACCCGATGAGCTCACCTCTGTGAGTTTAACTTGAACCTTTTAGTTACAAACAACCATCAGCGAGAATATTTAGATTTTCCAGTTCCCGGTTCTTGTAAGTGATCATGGAAAACAGACAAAATGGCATCTTGAAATCTATAATTTAACCACATGCAGTTTGCACACGCTAGCTGTGGTTTTCAGCTCATCACTGTTGTTAACATTCTCTCTAGTGGGTGTCCCACAAAACTAACAGATGTAATTTGAACCAACACTTTACATTGAACATTATGAATAAGGAAATCACTGAGCTGATATCTCACTCTGCCTATTGCCTATTGATTGTCTACTGTTCAATATATAGGTACAGGTGTGCATGTTTTCTGATTCTGAACTCTTTACAAAACCAGCAAGAGAAGTGGTGAGAAAGAAAAACAATTATGAGATTAGAAGTGGCATAGCGACAGTTTAACATAAGGGGGAAAAGAGGAGGAGAGAATCAGTGGACAGAGACGACTGACATTTAAAAAAAAATGGAAATGGAAATAAAGAAAGAGTGAGTACAAACTAATTAGGAGCTGGACCTTCACACTGAACAGATGGAGAAAGGCAGTGTTGTCATTTTCTTTGAAGGGAAGTTGAGAGACTGTGTGCCCACCTGCTTTTCCGCCATTGCCCATGCTTCCGTTGAGAGAGACACACACACACACACACACACACACACACACAAAAAAACTGTTATGCCCTCTGCATCAGTGCCCCTGACATGATGAAATGTTAACGTCGCTCAAGCAGAAAAGCACTAGCTTGCGTACTATATGTGCCTGTGTGTTGTGTGTAAAGCATATGCATCACAACTGTAGGCTACTGACTGATGTTAACATAGATAATGGGATGCCAGTAGAAAAATGTGAAGACATGCAAAATCTATCTATCTATCATAGAAAAGCCAGGTCATGAAGGTGTTAACACTTGCTGTTCAAAACATCCGGTCGCTGGAAATGGACACAGGAAGTGATGTAATTGCATCAGCGGAGCAAATCGAAAAAAAGAGATGAGTATGAACAGTGAACACCACCATGGCCGAGTAGACGAAGAACAGAACCGCCTACAGAAAATCCAACTTGACAAACAGACAATCCAAGGAAAGAACAAAAGTACCGCCCCCACACTGTTTATTTGGCGAGTGAGGCTGGGAAGTGCCACACAGAAACACAACAGCAATGTCCAATTAGCACAACTGTACATACAGAAATTAAATGAACCAGCTTCACAAGCTTGCAGGTGGGTGTCCATCTGTGGAGGCTGTATTAAATTACACCCAATCACAATGCACATGTAAATAATTTTGCACATAGTCTTTATTATTCTTTTGTTTGCGTGTCTTGTCAATTTCATATTTTTATATTTATATATGTTTATTTTTATTGTAATGTACCACATCACCAAAGCAAATTCCTTGTATATGTAAACCTAGCATTAAGATGATTCTGTCCAGATAACATGATATAAATGCTAACTTTAAATCTACATATATATTTTTACATACTGAATATCCCTGTACAGCATTTATATACATACCATATATGTCCTCCTACAGTAACTTATCACATACATGAAGGGGGAAAAGTAAAGGACAAGCTTGTGCGTTGGACCTTGAGCTGAAAAACAGTTCCACTTCCTCTCCCCCTCTTCCTCTTCTATTCTTCCACCGCCACCCATCCAGCCCTCCTCTTCCCCTTCCTCCTGCAACCCCTCTTTTCATGGTTGAGTCAAGTGACCAGCTGACTGGGGATTTCCTGCAGAGGTCATGCTATTCAAACTACAGTCCGTCCATGCTTTCCTGCTGTTCTGCTTTGTTGTATTTATTAATTATTTGGTTGTTTTTCTCCTCTTTTCTCTCCTTTATGAACGCTTTATCGCTGTCTCTCACTTTGTCACACTTTTCTTTATGCTTTATGCCAAGGGTCCCAGTGAGTCCAACGAGTCCCAAAAATGTCTGTGTTTTTTGGCTTTACTTAAATATTGTACTGCATGATAATTTTATGATGAATAAATAAAAAACACACGACTCCGGATTATGAACAGCTGCAGTCAGCAGCGACATTTCTCATGACATATTTTGACAAGGCAAAAGGGCGAAGGCTTTGTCATTCTGTGACAGATTGTGGCCTCAATGTGCAGTTTGGAAAATTCAGACCTCATAAATAAGAGCTAAAGCCTGTATTTTGTATATTACACCAAAAAGTGAATAACTTGTAAAGCATTTTATTTGAGTGCTGATGCCCCCTTTGTGCAATACTTGCAGCAAGCATCAGTGACATTTTGTGCCAATTCACAACATCTGAGAAAAATAAGTTACACTAAACTGTGATTTATGGCCGATACAAGGGGTTAACAGAAGTCCCACTGTACAGTATAAATTTTGATTTATAGTTAAGCATTAGATTTCTATTACACTAGACAGATATACTACTCATGACTAGGCCCTATTGTGCTTTTACTTCCCCACTGTAAGTGTGTTTACAGCAGGAATGGGCAGTATTTAGGATACATGTATTTAAAATATATATATCAAATGCAAAATAGAATTTTGTCATTTGTATTTAATAGGGTTGATGAAAATTGCTTCATATTTTCTATCATAATTCATCAGTGTTTGGTATTTTGTAGTTTAAATATATATGTGTTTTTCATTGAAATCACTTAATAATAAATCAAATTTTCACTACCTTATTGTCAATGGGCTGTAGCCTCACTTAGAAATGAAGCATACGCTTATTTTCTCTGATGCTTGGAACAGACACTATTCTGCTTTTAATGTGAAGGCACCAGGTCGAGATGCAGCCCTATGCGCTCTCCAACTACAGCGACAACACAGCAGCTAACAAAATGCAGTCCACTAAAACCACAAAACAACCGGCTCCCAGCAAAACACAGACTCCATGTAAGGATAAAAACAACAGTAAAGGTTTATGTGATGAAGCCCCTCAGGCCAAATGAGAATCAGATAATGTCGGTGAAAACACTGAACATCAGAAAGGCTGGAGTCACGAGAGAGTCCCATTAACTCGCTGGCTAACACCAAGTGGTCGCTAAGTTATCCGATGCAATATATAATATGTAACGTTATGTCTTTCCACATTACTTTACCAGTTAACGTGACACATATTACTATCCTGTGTACCACCGTTGTTGATTTAGCCTCCAAGAAAGGATGTAACGCTACAAAGCAAATGTGTTTATTTTAATTTGTTTATACTAGCCTTGGTGCAAGGCAGGAGCTGCCAGCTAACGTACTTTAGCACGGATCTACCGCTGCTTGCTGCGTAACTTTCAATTAAGATTTATTGCCGTTTATTGTGTCAGGTACACAGCTTCTTCACCATCTCAGATGCTGTAATTTATGTGACATAATATACAATACTGCACAATAATGTGCAGGACAACAACACAGGGAAGAGCCATTCACTACAGTAATGTTACTTACTGCGGTACTGTTATGAAGTGTGGCAACAATCTCATTCTAATATTCAGTCCAGCTCACTAACCGTTTCATTATCATCTAATACATTTAGCTGTGCTCACATTGGTGAGCCTCCAGTGAAATACACACAGATAGGTAGGTAGATTTATTTTGTCACAATATAAAAGGCTATGGAGTGAAATTGAGTTGTAATGTTAATTACTGAAAAGCAGCAGGTGAGCTAATTCCGACGTACCACGTCAGCTAAATGCAGTCAATTTAATGTTATCATGTAACGAGCATGATTTAGTTTAACTTAAAGCTGATAAAAATATTACTGTAAGGTTGCAGTAGGAGTTTACCTGAGTTTCCAGCATGTTCCAAGCTGTCTCCCTGTCTGTCTGTAGCTGCTGTCACACTGGCGTATTGAGTCAATAATCAGCTCGCTGCGTTGTATGAGCAGGGAACGTTAAAGTAACAGAGCCTGAAAATGCCTGGTGAAAATCCACAGCCTGCATGCAGATGTTTCAGCGTTGACTGTGGGATCTCTGTATAAAAACGGTTGTGTTTCGGGTTATGCCCACCCATGTGTTCAAGTCAGCATGCGTACAAGCACACACCAAGTTGCAATCTTAAAACCGCACCGCTAGCGGTCGCTGAAAATTACCTATTACCTCTTTAAAGGTTCAGTGTGTAATATTTATGAGGATTTATTGACAGAAATGCAATATAATATCCATAACTACTTCAGTGGTGTATAAAGACCTGATGCAAGACCTGAGCTGACGGCAGAAATCACGGATGTGGATTTTCCCAGATGGAAGGCTTTGATGTGGGAGAGATCTTTTCAAAGCGGAGCTGAAGTTGTCTGTTTTCTGCTGAACAGGTAATTAAATCGGACTTTAGCAATGCAAATGAAAGCTGTTGTTTGATGGCTTTAGCTAGAAGCTGGCCATAATCACCGACAGACCTGGCATGTTTCTCCTGTCCACATCTGTAAAATATGTAGTTGGATTATTTTCATGTAGCCTTGTTGTTCTCCAGCGCTGTGAGTTGGCTTTTCCGGTTATGTTAGCAAGACAATTAGCTGATCAGTAATTGGCAATAAAACGTTAGCTTACAGCATGGAAGCATCAGCCAGCTAAAATTTTACTGCCCTGGTAGAAAAAAATATGTTGTTGGATTGTAATTTAATGTAGTTATTCTACAGCGCTTATGGCTTTGCAACGTGGACAGAAATGTGATGTTACCTTCCTGAGACAAACCGCTGATGAATATTATTGGCAATAAAATGGTAACAGCAGGGAAGCTCAGATCAGCAGCTAAACTTCTGTTGAATACTGCCCTGGAGGAAAACATGTATTTATTTTACTGCTAATAGTGACACATAGCATGACCGTGTGCCTGTCAAGTTACCAGTAATGAATACTTTCCGAATTTGCATTTTTTTAAAAAAAGCCAGTACTACTTTGTGTTTCTGTTGTGTTTGAAAAAATTTTTAAAAACATTTTGGTAAGATTTGCAGATTGCTTATCTAATTAATTAAGCAAAGTGAGAGGAGTTTTGATCCTCACCAGCCAATGCCTTTGTAAACTTCATGTATTATGTGGTTTATAATAGACTGTGGTGCAGAAACAGTGAGGCTTACACTTTCCTGTTATCTGTCAGTGGCCATACTTGATGCACTAGAGGTGATAGTTTTTTAGATGTAGTATGTTAGTCCAGATGAGCCAACCCTCTCAAGATGTAACAAAAAGTATGATTACAGTACAGTGAAATAATGTATTACAGGAGAATGAGACATCATGTAACACTTAATGTCTTCATGTGGCTGTTGTTTAATGAACAAGTAACAATAATATTAACAATAACATATAGTTTTACTGAAGTAAATGTAATTTCTTAATATATCAAAGAAACCTGATTTGTTGACTGCCAACTCTCTCCTATCTCACAGAGGACATCTTTTGTCCTGTCTCAGGCACCGTAGCTATACAACTCGCTTGGATGGTGGGGTGCAATTTGAAACTCTCAACACTAGATGCCACTAAAACTTACACACTGAACCTTTAAAAATACTGTAAAATACTTTATGAGAAGTCTACGTGATGACATTATGAAAATGCTGCCTCTGATTTGTGCCTACTAAGTCATTTGCCCAGGCATGTTGAGATCAGATTAGATAATTGATCCAGACCCGAAGAAGGTCAAGGTGAGAAGCCTGTGGGTCACCAGCTTTCCATCCATTTTTAGTATATATTCCTACAATTCTAACAGTTCCTTTTAAGTTTTGGTCTTCGTTTTAGTAGCCTACAGGCTAAAACGTTTACCAATTTACGTAATGTTCTAGCTAACTATTTGACCTGAGTAGCAGACCTCACAGTTAACGGTAGCTTGCTACTTTGAGCTTTTGTTAACTTGTCTTTCATGAAAAAGCATTTCAGAAATATTGCACAACATGTATCTTTGCCCATATCTGTTCTGACGGTCCGCCTTGTTTGGTTACAGCATATGAGACTATTGTGCTGTGGCTGAGTCTGGGTTCTCTCATGAATTGCAATGGAGAGCCATGGTGGCGGCCAGCAAAAGATCTGCACTGGAAATCACTTTGGATTAGATGTGTGTTGGTCAAAGGAAGAGGATAACTGAGCCCTTTTTCAACTGGCATCAGATTATAATGATCTCTCTTTAATGCAGTCTCACAATAAATAGAAAAACACGTTTTATTTTTTATTTCTTTTACATTTTGATCCGCATTTGTGACTTTTGAAGAAGAATTTCTTATGTTAGTGTGATTTTCTCTGACCCCTCAGTGAATGATGTTGGGGCCCATCCTTACCTGGTGCTGCTGCCATATCCAAAAGTAGAAAAACCAACAATATAATTTATATCCTCAAACCTTTATTATTTTTTTAACTTGCAAATGCTCATCCAGCTGATCAATTAGCCTGGATGCCTTGCAAATCATAAATGCAACCAAAGCTACTACAAATATTGTAGCATGATGGGGGAATGGAAAGAGGATATGGCGGTTTAACAAAGAGGAAACAAGCCTTTGTTATGGCTGCAGGCCCAACATCTACTGATATGAATATGAACCTCGAGACTTAACTGGTGTTTCATGAATGCCAATACATTTTTAAAAAAAATTTAACTTCTGAGTAAATTATTCATTTACTTCTCACCTTGTCCTGACCTTTAAAAACTAAAAAGTTTTAGTCTTTAAAGGTGAGAGATGAAGAACAGCAAACATGAGCTCACTTTTCACCTCGAAGGTGTGAAGCTAGAGCTGGTTCGCACGATGACAGAAGCGTAATGCCAAACCACACACATGCATATAGGCACCTGATTGAAGACACACACACACACACACACACACACACAGAGAGAGAATCCGCACTAGCCACACTATGTGAGACAAATATATATACACAGGAAGTGCCTCCCACTCCCTAGCCCTTACTTGCTGTCTCTCTCTCTCTCTCTCTCTCTCTCTCCCTCTCCCCCTCTGAGTGTTACTAATGGTAGCGGGTTGCTGAGCAGCAGCCAGTCGTGTTTTTCCCCTCGCCGAGCTCACTCTCGCTCTGATTCTCTTTGCGCGTGCTCTTGCTCGGCGGACAGACGAGACCTCTCCTGCCTTGCTCCTCTTCTTCGCTCTCTTATCTTCCACGTCTGTTCATAGCATCCTCTTCCTTTATCTGATTGTTATTTAAATTTTTTTTTTTACATTTCTCCCTCTTTCTCCCACACCTCCCCTGTGCCAAGGGCATTAGTGGGGGTCCCAGGGTGCGTGTGTGTGTGTGTGTGTGTGTGTGTGTGAGTGTGTGTGTGTGTGTGTGTGTGTGTGTGTGAGAAAGTGTGTGTGTTGGGAGTTTTCGTTATGGAAGCAGTGGCACTGTATACGTTTCGTGCCACAGAGAGCGATGAACTCAGTTTTAACAAAGGAGACTTGCTCAAGGTAAGGAAAAGAATGTTTTACACTTTTTTCCATCTATCTATCTATCTATCTATCTATGTGTGTCTATACACATACATACAGCCCATGTCAGAGTAGTGGACCAACAGACCACCTCTCTCTCTCTCTCTGTCTCTGTCTCCACTGTGATAATTACAACAACCTTAACTTTAGCGTCCAGGTGCTGCTGTTACTGACTAAAGAAACAGCAGCATGAGAAACCAGCCCAAGGACGGCGTGAACTTATTGAATATTACAAACATTGAGACATTTTTGACTGAGAAAAGTATTGGCGGCTGGAAACACTGGGCAGGACTATTTTATCTAAACATTCACAGCTTAACAAGTGGTTGCGTTGTGTCCTATACAAAAATGAAATTACTTTAAGTTTGACATTTAGGGAAATACACTTTTTGCAGGGAGAAGATACCACTCTCATGTCTGTACCCTAAATATGTATGAGAGCCACCAGCCAGCTAGCTTAGCTTAACATAAAGACTGGAAATAGCTCTCCAAAATTAGCAAAACCCACCAACCCACCAACTGTTTCTTGTCTGGGATCCAGTCACTTCCTGGAGTTTCTGGTCCTGACATCTTTGCACTTAAGGCTTGCTGTTTCCCCATGTTTCCTATGTTTAATCTAAGCTAAGCTAACTGGCTACTGGCTGTATCGTCATGTTTAGCCAACAGGCATGACAGCGATATCAATCTTCTCTCTGCAAAAATAAATGTATTTTCCAAAATGCCAAACTATTCATTTCAATTTCTTTTTTTTGCTAGATGATGCAAAACAAACATTTTCTGAGATAGTTCCTGCACAGCTGGAAATTACTGTAGTAGAAAATTGTCTTTCTAAGACGTCATCAGTAAACCTCAGGATTAAAGAGCAAAGGCTTCTCTCTAGACGTGCACTGTGGCACCAGCTGTTCGAATGTCAGGCAGTACACTGAGAAATTCATGGTTGAAGATACAGCGAGATAAATTTCTCCACTGGATTTAGCTTCAGTAGACAATGCTGCTAATTTTTGTTTCAGCTCTAACTTTTTCTTGACTGGGAAAACCCTATGTTCATGCTCTCTTTATGATGTTGCTGTGGCCACTTACAGAAAATGGTTTACGTTGTCTGTTGGGTTTCTAAAACGCATTCTGGGAAATGTTGAAAATCATTCGAAGTAGAAGTAGATGAGGCAGCGGGAGGTAAAGACCTCATCACAAAATAACCCATTACTTGCATTTGATTATGTCTAAGGATAATAACGCCTGAGGGTGGAATTTACCTGTAATTGTAGGCTGGTATATTATTCATAACAGACAGACTTTGTTCCAATATTAGATGTCACATTAATAAAGCAGTTTCTAATTTCTGCTGCAAAGTAATTTCTTTGGAGCTGAGAGTCAATGTATGACACGGCCAAAATGAGATGGCATTTAAGTTTGCTGCCATGTCAGTGCGCTGCTACTGAAAATAAATGTGCTTCTCTCTTCCCAGCAGTATTTGTGTGCCGATAAATAACTTTGTGATTTATGAGTCTTTTGGTCTGAGTCACAATGTAATTAGTTCTTAGCTTTGGTCAGTGAACTGATGCTTTACATACATTGATGGCTAGGTCAACAGTGTCAAAGCAACTCATGCATTGTGTGCAACACACTTAAAACATTGCTCAGCTTATGTGCCACGTCTTCCCACTGGGATAAGCTTGTCTCAGCCAAACTGCTCTGGTACAGACTTCGGTCAAACTATGCTTTTAAATTCACATTTGTTCATTCCTGCAAGCAGCACCAGATGGCACAAGTTTTACAATATCACAACAACTCATAGCATCATGCAAAATGTCCATAATTTAAACATTTTTAAAATTGACTGGCACTACTTACTAGTGCTCATTCATTATTCTTGTACTGTGTCAAAACACACTTTTCAAGCTAAAAAGCTTAGCTGCTCATTTTCACATCTTGTTGCAAGTAAAAGCAGATAGATTTTTGTGCGTCACTATTGGGGTATGATGTTGTTTATGTCTGTATGTTGTGCAGTAGCCATAGCAGTAGCCATGTGGAAATGGACCAGTCAGGCTGAGCAGAGTGTAGACCCATAATGAAATATAACTTCAAAGTTGCTGCTCTGACATTCTGTTTAAAGCTGGAAGTGCAGCCAAGTCTAACACCGGGGACGCAAAAGTAGAGAGTGAAAAACATTTCTTTTGTTCTCCAAAGCCCAACACATGAATGAGACAATTGGATTTGGACTGTCTTGACAGACTCGTCTGTCAAACCAGTCTAGTTTTGAACACAATCTCCTGATCATTAATTTCCATCATGTAAACAAATAAGTTTAAATAAATGTATTATTCATCTATTATTTATTGTAGTTTAAGCATTTTTCATTTGTTCACTTTCTGGTGTGATTAAAAAAAAGACTAGAAACACGCTGTCCTACTGTGTGCCTGACTGGTGCATCCAGATGCCTCATTAAGAGTTTTATTCAGATATTTACAGTCTAATGCAGATGTTCATGTTGGAAATTTTGTATTTTTCCTTGATGCATTTTGGGCTTATATTGTGATTGTTATTTGATTGTTGATAATGTAATTATTAAATCCATTGGTATGGTCTGGAAAGACCTCAGGCAGCCGCGGCTCAATCAGTGGGGGTGAAAGCTCAGAACATCCTAATTATACGTATCCTAAATACCAACACCTCCTGATACTTCAACGAGAAAATAGGTTAATTGTCAATTGTTCCAAAACAACATATATGACCGTTCCGCAAAACCACATTCGTATATGAGCATTGGAAAGTAATACAGAATATAAGACCATTCCCCAAAACAATATACAACAGGCGTACCAGACCTTAAGTCCTATTTAGTCACCTAAAAGAGGAAAGAAAGAAATTATTGGTGGATTTGACTGAGCTTAGATTAGACTGTGTTCTTTCCCAAGAAGCAGTATAAAGAGAACAGGGAGGGTTTGGGATTTTCTTTCCACGATGCAGGAGTCGTTTAACTACTAATAAACAGAAGGGCACCGATGATGCAGTGCCATGTGTGCAGAAGAAGAGAAGCTGATCTTATTGCAAATAATGAGCAGAAAAGATCTGTAATGTACCCATGGAAAAGTGGCAGAATCAAAAAGGACATAGGGTCATGAGAGGTGGGGAAAGGAGATGAGATGGAGATGGTACTTTTCAATTCAAATTTTGTTTAGAAAATTGAGGCTGTGGGTTACATAAATTATTGCAGACTGCTGAGCAGTCCAACATGTTGTATTAAAGCACATTAAATATAGCAAGAGGAATTTCTTCGTATGTTGTTTGGCCAACACTGAAACCACTAACTGATGGTTGGTGCAATCATTCAGCTCTGTGATGGAACAATGATTGATGCTATGAACCGTAAATCATTCCATAGCCTGCAACACATTTTAAAGTGCTTGTACAAATGCACAGTGCAAACATTAAAATACGTGGTGCATGAAATGAAGTTCCCTAAGGCAGAAAGGGGACATGACAACCTTTTAGCAGATGGGCATCATTTGCCAAAGTTGCCCATAATTTAAGTCCTTACTGGGATACATTTTAGTTGTACATGTTTTACAACATGTCATGCGCTGCATGCCGTCAGAGTCTACACTTTAGTTTATTTAAAGTTCAACTGATTGTATTGAATTTGTTTCAGAATAACCTCTTGAGATACATCATCTCATTTTCGAGGGGGTTCTGCAACATATATGTATGTACAGACACAAACTGATAAAACATAGCTGCACTGTGATACAAAAAGCTCAGTAACAGTGATGAACCTCAGCTCCGTAGGGGAGATGAAGAAAACATGTCACTGCAATCCAAGCAGAGCAAACCAAACAACCGCTTAAAATATCAAAATGACAAGCAATGTCACAGCTGGATTAGGATACTGAATAAAATATGACAACAGAAGAGAAAAAACAGCGACAAGACAGATGAAATGAGAAGGGATGAAACAGGTAAACATTAAAGCAGTTAAACTGGAGCATATCATTGTCTCTCACAATTAAAGACAGTCCTCTTCTGCCCTCATTGCCCCAGTGTTTCTAAGCTTGTCTAAAAACTGTCCCCCAGAAGAGGTAATTTAACATCCCCAGTCCCCGCTTTTTTCTCTTCCTTAACACTTCTACTACAAAATGTAAGGGTTAATGCAGTTGGGTTTGCTGGCCCTCATGTGTGTAACCATGAAGGGCTTGATGTGGCATTTTGAACTTGACAATAATCTTGTGTGCTTTGGAAGTTGTGTGAGTCAAGGGCCTAGATTCACACACAGATGAGTGAAAACCACTGTACCGGATAATAGAAGAAGAGAGGCCTAGTGAGGAGACTGGTAAACAGAAAGTGAGAGAGAAATGATGGTGGCCTTTCACCCGATAGTAATAGCCTGTGTCTACATCATTGTGGGCAATATTTCATCTGTGTGTGTGTGTACGTGTATGTGTGTGCTTGGTCCTAGATCACCAACATGGAGGATGATCCTAACTGGTACACAGCTGAGCTCCACAACAGAAAAGGCTTCGTGCCAAAAAACTATATCAACCTGCGGCCGCACGCGTAAGTACACGCACTCTTGCATGCGCACACAGACACACGTGCATCTTCAGCTCATCTGTAAAGCAGATGAATACACTTCACACGTCCAGCACTGGGGTATCTAAACAGCTCATCAGTGAGTGTGTGGTGCTCGGGGGCGTTTTCTGCTCTGCTTTGGACATCTGCACTCCAGCATAAGGGAGCCTACCCAAAGGGACACACTCACTAGCTGCCTTACGTAATCACACATGATACAGCAGTGTGTGTGTCTGTGTGTGTTTACAGTGAAGCTGCTGGTACACCCTGTATTTCCATCAGATGGCTATACACCAGCTGGGTTCTACTTTTTGCGGTGACACTTAACTGACAACACAGCCGTTGCAGCGGCTCTGGCTTATTAATGAATACTGATGCACAGTCCACTTGGAGCTGCCTTGTTAGGTTTGTGTAGGATATGTGTGTGGTTTTTTCTCCTCCACATTACTTCGGGGAGCCATGAAATAAAGCTCTCAGAATTCTGCCCCTGTGACCCTAACTTAGAAGGTCCTATAATGTGGCCACCATATTGGATGTGCTCTCTCCTCACTCTGCCATTGCAGAGCACAGGGTCATGAAACAGAATGTCATTTATGCAAACCATGCATATAAACTGCCCTAAAAGACTAATGAGCAAAAAAATAAATAAATGAAAAATTACGCTATTATTCACGCTCCAGAGCTGACAGCAAAAATCAAGCATTTTGAGATTTGTTTTGTGCATATTTAGCAGCATCTTTAAAAATAACTTCACAAGCGGGCTAATTTTACATTTTCTTTTCACAACCTTCAACCTCTTTTTTATTTCTCTGTCAGGATTGATCTGTGCTGTTTTGAGCTGCTTTTCTTTTTAAATTCTCATTTCCACTAGAAATAGAAACATCAAAAGTAATTTGATATCCAAACAAATTATTTTTCTGAAGTGCCTGTGTGTGCAAAATTGTATTGTAGCTGAACCAGTAAAACTAGCAACATCACTGACCTCTTTGTTTCCTACTTCCCTTTTTCTCTTCTGCCTCCAGCTGGTTTGCCGGTCGTATATCTCGCGGTGTGGCAGAAAGTCGACTCAGACACAGGGAGTGTGGGGCTTTTCTGGTCAGAGAGAGTGAGAGCGCCCCTGGAGAGTTCTCCATGTCCGTCAGGTACGAGATGAACGATCTTTGATACATTGTGTTCTTAATGTGCTGAAATTCTTAGGTAGGTTCTTATACACCAATGTTATCTATGTATTCTCTTTTTTATTACATATTATTCCTGTTTCTCTACAGGGATCAATAAAGTTTCAGCCCATCTCTTCTAATCCAATCTTATTCAATTAGCAGATCCATATAAACATATACTGTTTGCACAGATGCCTACATACCTGCAAATGCAGCATTACTGTCCCTCGTTTGTTCATTACTACAGTTGTGTGCATGCATGAGTACTTGTGTGCATGTAGTATTTATGTAGAGGATCAGAGGAGCAGGCAGAGGAGGAGGGTTAGCGGATAAGGTGTGGGGCGGAGGGAGAGGGAGGATCTGCAACCCCTCTGGCCTGATGTGAGCTAATCCTGTCTGGCACACCGCGGCATCTGGAGCTGCTGATGGGGCCCGATCGCTTGTCTTGTTGGGGGGATGACAGCATGGGATGCATCTGAGGCCTGGTGGTGTTGTATCCTGGGGTGCTGTGTGGAAATTGGAAGTGGAGAGTCGGGGTGTGTTGGGTGTCTGGAGTCAGAATTTTGCAACTAAAGGCCAGAGTTGGAGTTGGGTTTGGTTGGCTCTTCTCTGGGCTGCTCTGGGCTGTAAGACAAACTGTCAAAACTGTTGGTTGTGACAATGTCTGGGCATGATATCTCCCTTCCAGTGGATTTGGGACAGGCCTTTGGAAGCATTAATACAGGATGGGAAAGGAAAAAGAATTTGCCTGCATTAAGGGAATCAAAAGGGGAAATCATAGGGAAGGAAGGATAATATAGGTTTGCCAGGATGCTACTTGTGTTTATTGGCTGAATGTTGGTGTCTCTCTGGCTGTTGTTGTAGCAGCCTGAAAACTGGGTCAGGTGTTTTTGTGTGTGTGCGGTCCTTGTGCTGACAGCTCCCCTGTCAGAAGACAGAGAGCAGTAACTGTGGTAACTTCAGTCCCGGCTCAGCTCGGCTCAGCTCGGTCCGGCTTTGACGTCAGTCCGTGAAAATCTGATCCACTTTCACAGTCATGAATGCAGCCAAAAAGGGACTTTGTTCCTCTAATCTAGCGAAACTGGTGAATTCAGTGATCATGCACCACTATGAATGTGGTGTAAGGTTAAAATACTTTTTTAATTTATTTATATATTTTTATTGTAATGAACTTCTCTTGCTGAAGTTTTCAATCAAAAATCAAACTCTTTAGTATATTTAGTATATTTCTTATGATGAGACAATTTGATTATATGTTCACACTAATGCCTCATTTCCACTGCATGGTACGGGTATCAAGCAAGCATCAATAATAAAAGGTGGCGTTAAACCACAGACCTCATTCATCAGAGCACAAACCTGCCATTTTGAAATAGCCTAGCTACCATCAACAGTCACCTTATTTTTTTATTCACTTGACCCAGATTTTAACAAAATGAAACCCACAAAACCACGCCATGGTCAATTGACAAAACGCATACATTCCTCTGTGCCAATGAAAGGATCCACGTGTGTGTCGCCTTGACTGTGACAGCACAGCAGTTTCATGCGATGTCGCTATGATGATCCTAAGTAACCTGCTTACATTGACGGGGCACTATCTGCAGTGGAAAACAAAATCGAGAAAATGACCTTATACCAAAAGCGAGTTGAGCCGAGCTGTGCCATGCCGTGGAAATGAGGCTTGGGGTCAGTTTCACTTCCATCTAGTTTTACTTGGATAATTTGTGATGAAAATTTTTAATAAATCACTTTAAAGTTAAGGAGAGGAACTGTGGTTCATTCTCGCAAACATGAATGTCGCTCTAAATCACCTTAGTCCATCATGGAAGTAAAGGTCTAAGTGTAAAGATGTTAGAGTTAGAGTATCACCATGATGTGTTGTTGTGGTAATAAATAACTATATTGTTACAAAATTATTTTGTCACCCCTATAACCTCTTTTGTGTTTTAATTTGTTCTGGCATTGCATTTATCAGGCTTCATTTCCAGCAAAATATTAAATTAAAAAATGTAATTAACCATCAGAAAGCAGTTAATGGGTTGTTGGTCATAGCGGCCATGTTTATCATCCCAATGCATTCAAATTATGAAAAATGCACATTGGGGACAGGGACCCAACACACACACACAGACCAAAAACTGTGACAATGCAATTTTCTGTTAATCAGGTAATTAACAGGTTTTAAATGGTTTATTCAGCCAAAGAAGTTGGATCATTTTCTCAAGCCACAAAGGGACACTTAACTCCTGACTTAAATCCCCATATTTGAAGATGTGTGGTTTTCAATGGACAGCGAATTAATTAAACACTGGTAAGAAAATAATACATGTTTCACTCTTTTATTTGTGGACCCAAACATATTGAGTGTAAAAAAAGAAACGTCCACCACTGTAGAATGCAAACTTTCCACAGGTTTCTAAAACCTCCAGAAAAGGTAGCGACCCTAGAGGCCTCAATAGTGATTCCAGGGTACCCCCAGGATTCTCAAAGTTAAATTTAAGACTTTTTAAGACCTTTTTAATACCATCTAGGATGAAATTTAATACCAACTTCACTGCTGTTTAATGGAAAATCTGTATTAATTTTAAGCCTGAGAAAATTATACATGAATTTAATAAAACATTTTATTGTAATACACTCATATTTAACACACTATAGCTTGGGGTGTGTTTGTACTTTGATGAGATAAAATGAATCAAGGACGTCCCTTTGTGTTGAAAAGTGGGTTCAGATTAGGGGTGTGACGATACACTTAGCTCACATGCACAATTCACAATATTGGGTTCATGAGAACAAGACAAGAAGATATTTTAACACTATTTGATGAAATATTCAATGGTGAAATATATATAAATGGGGGTCCCCTAGAAAATTTTGAGCAGTAAACACTTAATTTCCTGCATTCTGGAGACATTTTCTGCACCAATTTATGGTAGAATTGTCTTTATTTAAATAAAGTGAATCAGATTTTTTTAGCTTAAACTTTTTTGAACAATGCACATTTGTGTCTTTTATCTTTAAATTGCATTGCATGTTTTCTTATTCTGCAAATAAACCTTTCTCAAAGTATTTTCATTAGTTTTTTTAACATTTCTTGTTGCAAACCATTTTTCAGAATATATTTAACAAATGCTTTTTTTTTGTCCCTAGTATCCACAGTGTAAATGACACCTATGAAATGAATACAATATTTGTGCACTAAGAACTCTTAAGGGGTGAAATCAAAAATACAAACAAATTATATTGTATGAGTTGTTGCAATTAGTTAGACCTTGGCTAGATAAGGTAATGTAATATAATATGCCAATAATAACCTAGCCTTCAACAGCGGCACAACGCCGACACACAGACACGGTCCTCGTCTCATACACACCTGTCTCTCCGTTGCTGTCGTATCATTCACTGACCAGTAACCTTCAGCGGGTCTTCCAGCTCTGCTGTTCCATTAGTGCTCGCCGCAGTGTGACTGGCTCGCACGCCGATCAGCTTGTTGTGCTAACCTCAGCGCCACTGCCCTCAGCCTGTTCGCCAACTTGTTCCTATCTCTGGCTTTCTGAATTTCAGACACTTGCCCATTCTGAGTCGTCGGGCTAACGTTAGTAGCACGCACCTAACAACTGATTGATTCGCGCAGAGCTGGATGCCAGAGCTCGTGCACCGCGAACAGGTCACAGTTCAGAGCGTAAAGCTAAACACTGACGTAAACAGTAACGTTACCTGTACTGCCGTAGAACATCAGAGTCACACCAAACGGAGTATATTATGAAGTCTTGAACACACAAAGTATTCATTTATGACGTTACGGTATTAATTAAATCCTATGAAAGGACAAGAACAAATTTAAGACCTTGGTAAACAAAATTTAATACTTTGGTAATGAAATTTAAGACTTCCATCCATCCATCCATCCATCGTCAACCTTTTATCCTGTGTACAGGGTTGCAGGCCTTATTTTTGGAATATAAAATTTAAGACTTTTTTAATACTTTTAAGGCCCCGCAGGTACCCTGGATTCTGACAAAGGAAATCATACAAAGCTTTTTGTGGTCTGATCTATTAATGTATTGTCCACAGATAGATTAGAGGGAGACTTGTGTTGAAGTACAGTTTGGGTACAGAATACTTTTTAAAAGGTGTTTATGAAAGAATGTGTGGCTGGGGACTAGCTTCAGACTATGTGAAACTGTCCCAATGGGTTATTTAGTAGCTTATTTTTGGAAAGTGGAGCAAAGTGATGCCAACCTAGACTTTTATGGAGAGAGATAGCTGAGCTTTCACAGTTCTCTTTGACTCAGCTGCAGATTCACCCAAAGGATGTTTTTTTCGGAGTCTTCCACAACACTCTAATATAGATATTTTGAAAATGAAAAACAACGTGTCTGAAGAAGAAGAGCGGAGGTACTGTACGTCAACAAGGTGAAAAGGCAGCATGTTGGATTCCTGGGTTATTTTTCAGACTCTCGCTCAGAAGGGACATAACTTTCACAGTTTCTCAAATGTACATTCTCACTTCCTTCTTCATACTCTGCCACAGTAACTATCAATCTTCAGTCTTCAGTCTTTACACCTACATGTAAAAGTCCCTGATGAATGCAATACTTGTCAAAACTGCACAGGACTGCACATACAGGATTTCTTGAAACAACAAATGTATCCTTATTTTTTCTTTCAGTCAAACTGTAAGAGCAGAGGTCACTTTCTTTTTGATTACTGGATGTCTCATGTGATAGAGCTCAAGGTTGTTTCACTACAGCTCCAGTCCCCTTTGTGCTTTTGACACCTTTTTTTTTAACAGTATGGTGGTTAGCCCACACACACACACACACACACACACACACACACAAACAAACATGACACAAACACACACAATCTTTTTTTCTGTGGCAATTTTCTGAACCAAATGTCTGTCAACGACATTGTGCGTGTACTCTTGTCTTCCGGGAGTTCAATCAACATGCCTTTCCTCTCCCTTACAAACATTAAACTACTTTCCAGGCAGAGGTGGAAAGTAACAAATTACAATTACTCCTGTTACTGTAATTGAGTAGTTTTTTTGGTATTCTTGTACTTTTTTTTAGTAGTTTTTATAATTTTTAATTTTACTTTTACTTAAGTATGTTTGGTTTGAAGTATTGTACTTCGCAACATTTTAAAGCACAGAGTAAAACACTACTGAGACAGGACTGACTGTGACTCTCGCTGCGGAAAGTCGGTCGGTGATCGTTCCCTCTGGCTGGCTGAAGCCTGACGCTCCTGATTCTACGCATGATCCATTATGATACGGAAAAATAGAAATGAATGGCAAAAATAGCATGTCATGTCTTATTAAGAGGAGCCAAGCTCCCCTGTACTTCACACCCTGCTTGTACCACAAGTAGTTGGTAAAATAAGTTTTCATAGTTTGGTATGAGAGTTTGCTCAAATTAACCAAAAAGACATCGGTGCATTACATTGCTAATGTTGGTTGGCACTAGCAACCTGCTGGTAACTAGTTAATTATGCTGTCCCATTAAATTACCACCTGTTTTAATGTAAATCGGGACATAACTTCATATATAGTCAAGTGTTTCATATTTTCCCGGTCCAGTGCGGCCCGCCATAGTCTAATCTGTTCCGCCACAATTACATAATGAAGCATTCTCAAAACTTCTTATAATAACAGAAAAGGTCTCTAAAATTGTTTTGCGGCATTGCTTTGGCAAAGTATCAAACAAACTAAAATCAAAAGCGCGATATATATATAAAGTATAATAAGTAGGCTATAAATAAGATATTAAATCAGTATTATATTAATTAGTTATTTTAGGAGGTTAAAAAAAGTAACTAAGTAATGTTTACTCTGAGTAAATTTTAAATGAGCTTTTTACTTTTGTTTGAGTAGATTTTTATACCAGTAATTTACTTCAATGTTTCAATGTAACAGTACTTTCACTGAAGTAGAATATTTTAGTACTCTTTCCACACCTCTGCCTCCAGGCAGTCAAATGACTGTGATGTAGAGTGCACAGTTAAAACTTTACATATGAAAGAAACATCTGTTACAGATTAATAACTCACCGCTCTGTAAGTCTTGCTCCAGTCTATGTAGCTAAGCTGGTACGGCAACATGTACAGCTAAACTGAAGTGGTAATTAATGGCTTTTTAGGACCTGCCCGACTCTGCTTCTGATTGCCTAGTAGTCCTTACCTAGGAATTGCGCATGTGCAACTCCCAACAAAGATTTATTACAAGTAAGATGCCTCATTCATTAGCTAAAACAAAGTGTTCAACACACAGGGTGAAAAGAGGAGCTTCAGCAATGTGCTGTATGAAAAAAATATGGTGTTTTTTGAAAATGAAACCATGTAACCTGTTCTGGTACAATCCCTAAATAAAATTTTGAACCTGAAAATGAGCATAATACGACCTCTTTAAAAAATTTAACTTGCCTGTTTTCCTAGCTAATGTCCACCAAAGGGACTATATGTAAGTATTTCAATGAAATTAATCAAATTCATCATCATTGCCTTATTGTCAGTGGGCTCAAAACTCACTTAGAAATGAAGCACATGCCTGTTTTCTCTGTTGCTTGCATCAGCCACTATTCTGCTTTTAATGTGGGGTCGCCGGGTCGGATTCAGCCCTGTGCGCGCTCCCGAGCCTCTCTCAGACTACAGCGACAACACGGCAGCTAACGACATGCAGTCCACTAACACCATAAAACAACCGGCTCACAGCAAAACACAGACTCCACGTAAGAATACAAAACGACAATAAAGATTTATGTGCTGAAGCCCATCAGACCAAACAGGTTCAGATGATGTCGAGTAAGAACAAAGTGAGCATTAGTAAAGCTGGAGAAACAGAGAAAGTCACGTTAGCTCGGTGGCTAACGCCGAGCAGTTGCAAAACTTATCCGGTGAAAAGTTAAATCGCTTTCCACATTACTTCAACAACTATCGCGACCCATGTTACTATCCTGTGTACCACTGTTGATTTAGCCTTCACGAAAGGATGTAACGGCAAAAAGCAAATGTGGAGCGATACTAATGTTAGCCTATAGTGATGCAGCCAGGCCAGCTAACTAATGCTACAGTAGCTCGGACCTGCCGCTGTTTGCTTCGTAACGTTCAGTTTAGGTTTATTGTGGTTTTACCAATACTCAGGTAATGTTACAGCTTCTCCACCTTTCAGTCGCTGTAACTAACGTGACCCACATATCATAAAACCACTACACTACTAACACTACAGTAAAGTTACTTACTGCGGTCTAACTGTTATAAAGTGTGACACAATCGCATTATAATATTCAGTCCAGGTCACTAACCGTTTCATTATCATCCAATACATGTAGCTGTGCTTACATTGCTGAGCCTCCGGTGACAGATTCACAGATAGTAAAGATGATTACTGAAAAGCAGCAGGCGAGCTAACAATGTAGCACGTCGGCTAAATGCAGTAAATGTAACGTTATCATGGTTCGAATTACGGGGGCGCCTGCGCTGTACTGGGTTTTCTTTTTGACCTGGAAAAGAAGTTGACCCGCCCGGTTGTCACTGTATAATTCACACCCTACAAGTTATCATGTAACGAGCATGGATTAGTTCAACCTACAGTTGCTAAAACTACTACTGTAACGTAGGGCTGAACCCCAATAGTCAAAGATTTGATGCTTCGATGGGCGGAGCATGATTCGACTGTCAATCTCACAGTCGAAGCTTCGCAGCAACACTAGCTGAAGACACGGAGCCCAGGCTTCACTGGAGTTGTGTCAAGTTGTCCGCACCTTGCGGGACTTTCGGATAATTTATCACCATTGATGAACCACACAAAGAATATTATATCGTTTTTAAATAGCCAGCTACTTCAAATAAACCTATGAGGAACTGCGACGTGCATGTAGTTGTTGGCAGCACAGAATGCATGCAAAACTCACTCAAGACCGGTGAATGACAGGCGAGAGAGAGAGAGAGAGAGAGAGATAAAAGGGTCTTATGAATAGAAAAGCAAACACCTGGTTGCAATCTTAGAACCGCACCGCTAGTGGCCGCTGAAAACTACATAATGCCCCCTTAAGTTATCAGTTTTTAGCCACAGTTAAAATCCTCCTCTGGACATTTTTTACATGGCCTCAGATATCACTGACTCATGCTTTTTGTGGCTGAGGGCTCATACAGCAAGTGCTGAATACGGCTGTTCATTCAGCTTTCTTGTCATCAGTCATCATTAGTCTCTTATCAGGACCATTACTCCAAAGAGGAACCATAAAGGGGACTGACCGTTTGGGCTATGCTCATTATACAGCTACATAATCTTCTTTGAGCTCTACGTAATACACTGCGGGTTCAGCGTCTTGTGAATGTCATCAAGTGCAATTTCACACCAAGTGACTCTTGAAAACCCTCAGATATAAGTAAATTAGTTTAGCTTAGCTGGTCAAATTAATGCATGTGGAGAAAATGTGGCAAGAAATTGCATGACAGAGTGAAAAAGTGAATCAGTAAAGTTATGTAACACCATTTTGGAATAAAGGTATGATATGGTGCTGGCAGAAATTAATTTTCTTTAGGTTAAATTATCTGGAACCAGGGGGAAACAGCTAGTCTGGCTCCAATGGTATCAAAATGTCCAACCAGCACTTCCAGAGCTCAATAATTAACGTGTTATGTCGCATTTGTTACCTTTGGATAAGTAAGTAAGTACTTTATTTATAAAGCGCCTTTTGACAGGAGAGTTATAACGTGCAAACCTTGAAGGAAATAACAAGAAAAAACAAAGAACAACAAAACAATAAAAACTACACAGAAGGCAAAATACACATTACAGGACAAAGTGCTTACAGAACAGGTGGATTTTTAACAGCTTCTTAAAACATTCTACTGACTTTCCATTTTATATGACCAGGGACGACGGTTCCAGAGGGTGGGAGAGCCAGAAGGCCTTGGTTAGTAGACCTCCGTGGCTTGGGGACACAACAATTCCAAAATATACAGTGGTGCAAGCCAATGTAGTGCTTGATAGTTGATTAAAAATAATTCATAATCAGGTGTTTCCCGTTGCTTCGAGTCTATGTGCTATGCTAAGCTAACTGTCTGCTGGCCTGTTTTTTCAGTTGTTCAGTTTGGCTTCTACAGCTTCACCCCACAGATCAATAGCGCAGTTTAATACCACAGTTCAGGGACCAAAAACAAAATTGAGAGAGACTTGAGAGAGACAGAAACATAAATACAGAAAGAAATGGAGAGAAGAAGGAAAAATATAAATATAAATGAAGAGAGACGGAGGGAAAGAGAAAGCAGCGACTGCAGATAAAATAGACAGGAAAGCTTATGGCAGGTTGGAGAGGGAATGTCTCATTTAACTTTTTATTTCTCTCTTCTTTCATATTGACAGTGGAGCTGAAATAAGACCAGCCAGTCCTCTGAGAGATAAACCCCCAGAGAGTGTCCTTTATTTTCTCTTATTTCTTTTTTATTCAAACTTTCACACTTTTTTCTATCCTTACTCTATCCTTTGCCTTTTCTCTCTGTCCTCCTTTTCTCTGGATCTGGTGATGTAGTAGTACATATAAAATATTGGGTGAACAAAAAGCAATTGTATCTTATAAAATCATAAATGCATGATTTTGTTTAGCCTTAATGGGCCCCGTCTTACCATGGCACATACTACCAACAGGAAAAAGTTTGACATTTTGGTAAATGCGCTTATTCGCTGTTTTGCTCTTCTGGAGACAGGGTAAACAGCGAGCTTGGCTCTGTCTAAAGATAATAAAATCTGCCCACCAGCACCTCTTAAGCTCACTAATTAACATATCATAAAGTATAAAAACAAAAACGGAGTTAAAAGCCAAAATATTTCTTGGCCCAGTGACTTCACTTTGGTGTTTGTTCATGTTAAACAACCTAAAAAGAAATAAATTGTTGATTAGTGAATTTTGTTACTTTTAGACAAAGCATGGTTAACAGAATCTGTTTCCCCATTTCCAGTCTTTGTGCTAAGCTAACTGTAGCTTTATATATTAAGGCTCAATCTTCAGAACTAACTTGGCAGGAAGGCAAAATAGTATATTTCAACTATTTCTTTAAGAAGTTAGCAAATACAGCAGCCTAAATAATGCATAAATTATGTTTTTACAGGGCTTGGATGATAACAAATTTCAAATGAGAATGCCAGCATTGCTAGTTAGCTTACCGAAGTCGCTAAAGGCTGGTTTGGCAAGTCTGAGCTAGGAAAGTCTGCTATAGGCAAGCTAAGTGAGGTAGAAAATGTTAATTTTGTAAGCTTGAACAAGACGAACGAAAAAATGCGTCAAATCACAGTAGTACCTCTTTTCCTCACTTAAGTGATTCCCCTCTGTAGCTTCAGCCTAGCTTAAGGGTTTGTTAGTCTAACGTTACTTAGCTAGAAAACCTGTGGCTATTTTGCTCTGTCTGATTTAACTAAACGGATTAGTTCATTTCTTTTTTTGAAGCATCTCTGGTTCTGTTAAACTCTTATATAAGTGCTAAAATCTGTATTCATTATAGGAATTTCTTTATTGCCGGTAAAAGTTGCCAGTTGCTGGTATGGGCTCTGCCTCTTGAAAGTTATATCAACCAATGACAGCAGCTCATATCAGTTTGTCCTTATTTTCAGGAAGACGCAAATGATTCCATGGTTTGAATTCATAGTTTAGGGAGTTGAAAATGACTTAGTTAGACGGGAATGGTGTGTTTCCAAAAGCAAAAAAAATACAGTTCTGCTTTTCTACGTATAATCAGTGATTCTTTAGATAGATGGTTGTTTTCTTTATGATGATAACTGACTTGGAAAGAAACTCTCTATCTCCCACTCTCAGGCCCATATCATTTCTGTCTGAAAGGCTTAGTGAACCATCAACACACTCGACTAAATTGCCCCCACCAAACATCTTTTATCATTCTTCCCCTCATTCGCTCTATCTCACCTCCATCCCTGCACACACACACACACACACACACACACACAAACACACACGCACACTCTCACTCACACTTCCGCCTTCGCTGCTCGCCCATCTATCGAAACAGGTGATGGCAACGCTTTATTGATGCTGCAGGAGGAGCCGAACCTCTCACTCACTCACTTGCTGACATGCTTGGTTGACACACACTTACACACACACACACACACACACTCATGGCCACTACGCTCAGCCTGTGATACATGAGATACGACCCACACACCAACTGACACACCTTGGTCGGCACATGTAAACACAGATATAATCGATGATATTCAGCAAGCACATGGGCTGACATACACTCTGATAACTCCTTGACACGGCCATCAGTTACTGACACACACACACACACAGTCACAGAGTTAAATTGACAGCTGGAGGTGTCAGTGCGGCTGTGTGAAGTATTCCAGACATCTGCAGCAGTTTAGAAACTGAGCAGCAGATTAGATGAGGGGGTTGGCAGGATGAGAGACAGAGAACAGGCAAGTGGGAATAGACTGATTGAGAAAGTGGAGAGAAAGATGGACGGATGACCTTCGTGCGTCTTGAATTGTGCTGGCACAGAGCAAAAGTTTTAAAAATAACTTCTGTCCTCGTCTAGAGTATATGTGTTCTATCTCGGCATTGCTTACATTTTCTCTCTTTCAGTCTCCCTCCTTCTCATTCTCTCTTAAGCTCTCTCTCGTTTCCTTTTACTTCGAAAAAGAAAATAATCTCTCTATCGCTGTGGGCCTTAATTACACTGGATCAGGGAGATGAGAGGGCACTTGGAGAGTGTGCTGTGTGTGTGTGTGTGTGATCAAGTTGAGACAGATGCTGTCTGGTTTATGCATACTGGTTCTCCAATGTCTCTGGGTAATAATTAATAAAAGGTCCACATGACATCAACTAACACTGATATAGCGACAACACTACATCTGCTTTCTACCCTCCCACCTTTTCCTTCCTCTTTAAAGCTTTTTCTTTCACATTTACAAAACAAAGCTGATAACTGTTCTTCTAAGTTAGTTTGTTGTAACCATAACCTCTAGTATTTGATAACATAAACAGCTTGTAGTTAGGATTTGATCATTTAGCAGGTTTTTATTATGATTGATTTCTGTAATTTGCCCCATAGTTTGTCTTTAGATGTGGTCTTAAATCTTTTTTGCTTGTGTTTCACCCCTCTAGTTGTACAGAGATAGTGTTTTGCACGACAGGGCAAATTGAGTGTGAGGGTGTGATGACGTTGTTCATGTGTTGGTCATTCTGGTCCGCCATATGGAGACGCAGCAGGACATTTTGCACAGCTGGCGTCTCTTTGACACAATGTATAGAATCGATTTACAAAATTTGATTAGTTGAAATATTTATATATATTCAGATTTTTCTCTCATGTCTCATACCATGTTTAACAGATAGGTACCCAAAATGGACTACCATTATAGTATCTTTAATAAAATGTTCTAGTAGATTTTATATCTGGAGGTTTTATATATATCATATCATATATTAACTGAAATCTGTGCGTGAACAGGCTACAGCACATCCCAAAGTTTTGTCTCAGTTCCCCTTTCTTTATTTCTAAGTGTTTGATACATTATTGTGAATCCCCTAAAGGGAAAGTCCTTGCCCTGTCCACATCCTGTCTTTGATCACTCCCCCAACCCCCAACTGTCTAATTTCGCTTTATTGTGCCTTTGTCATCCATTTTTCTATCCGGTGTGGGCACTGGCCCAGGTAACGCTGTTTTGTCTCGCTCAGACAAACAGCTGCACAGCTGGTGGCAGTAACAAAGCCCAGCCAGTAGGGTGCAGCAGATGGCGTCAGACAACAAGGGACAGGAGCTGGGGCTGATAGAGATCATTCACAGAGACTGGGATTGACGATTTTGTGTTGCGTGCGTGTGCGCATTTGTTGGTCAGTGGAGGGACAGGGCTGAATCAAGAGAGGGGATGGAGACACAGTGGAGTGGATAACAAAAGGAATTGCGAGGGTGAAGCTCAATAGAAGTTAGATAATAGCAAAGAGCAAGAGCAACGCAAATAGGAACACATACAAAAAGCACTGCTGCTCATACAGAATGAGTTAATGTCCAAAGACTACAAAAGGCTATGACGGCGTCAGTCCAAAAATAAGTCAAAAAACTTGAGATTTGGCTTGAGCTAATGTTCACTTACACTTAACTTGTCATGATCTTTTGGTGACTGACTGAGGGTGAGCAGAGAGAAATGAGGGCACATGGGGTGAAACAGAGAAGGCAGAGAAACAAGGGCAGGGTGGCGGTGTAGCTGAATGCCATCCAGTCACCAGGGAGTCAGCCCTGCTTGTTCATAGAGCTCAGCGTCTGAATAGAGGAAGGGTATTCTGGCTGAAACAAGCCGATGCTCATTTACTTTCAGCGCCAAGCCAGACTAGATAGAGTAGAAGTTGTTCTCAAGGAAGGACGTGGCATTTATAGGAAGAATCTGTTATATTTTAATAGACACCAATAACGTACCAATGAAACATGGGAAATTGTGTTTTTTTGCAGTAATTAAAATAGGCCTTACACACACACCTACTTCTGTGATATGTTTAGAAATATGGGGGAGTTGTATTGACTTCTGATGCATATTAGATGCAGTTATATAACAGTACGATCACGGTGAGATGTCCAGATTCTAAAGATAAGCTTGCAAGTTACTAAGCAACCACCACAGAGCACGATAGGGGAGCAGGTATCTTTGCCAATGAATACTGGCCAAACTCTTTTAATCATAACAACAAGGCATGCACTATAACACTGGGGCTATTTTTGTTTGTGCCATTGGCACCATAAAATTTTTTTTTACACTACACTTAATCATTTTGTTTTTCTATCTACCCTGTATCCCTTAAGATATGATAAGAAATGTTACTAAATCATTAGGACAAAACAGATTTTCACAGATAAACCACACCTGTGTATAACTGTGAGAAAAAAATAATTTTCTTTTAAAGTAAGACTCATCTAAATAGATACAGATGAGGATATCTTTGTTAGAGATCATCTGCTTTGCACAGAATCCCCCAGATCAGCCTATGTAAATGTTACGACCTGCCCTTTTAATTCCAAATCATGACTAACAAAAGACTTCACTAATAACTGCCCCCCCCCCCTACTGATTATATTGATTTAGATTTTGCATCAATGTGGGTGTCTCTTCATAAATGTAGTGACTATATATTTTTTAGTCTGCTCTTGTATTGTTTTGTATGTTTTAGTGTTTAATGTTTGGGCCAGGGTTACCACAATGGACTTGCTCTACTTAACAAACTAAAATAAAAATAGCATAAATTAGGAAACAAGTGACCCCAGTGTTTTATTTGTGTTTTTTTTAAGAGACAGATGAAGAGGACCGCACTGAATGCATGCCAGCCCCAACAGCTGACAGCTGGGGCAGCTTTGGGGCCTAAAGGCCAAATCTGCTGGTATCAACCGAAAGCTGTTCAAAATGTATTGTATGAATAGCAATTTGTGATGTGACGACAGAAACTCTGTAGGACAAGATTGTTTCTGACTGTCTGTCAGTCTCTACAGTTGCTAACCATTGTGAAGTTGTAACGACATGTTCAAGACAGACGTCATTAAGTGATTAGTGCCCTTAGACTACACACACCACTCGTTTATTTAAATGTTTTTTCAGAAAAAACATGTCAACTTTACTGGACAGTTGGGCTGGACTATTCACCATTGTGTTGTTGCTGATACAGTGACAGACTTACATTTCATTTTACATGGTCCAAACCAGATGCTAGAAGTGCTTTATGAAGCTGTTTGCAGACTTAACTTTTTCAATTGCTAACCTGCATTGGTCAAATCTGAAGTCACACTGTCAAAACTCTTCACACAGACAGCTAACAAAAGTGTATGTGGACTAATCTGTGAATCATTTTTCATTGCTTTCACACAAAATGCATTCAATGACTACTTTCTCCAAAATCCATGAACTCTTTACTCATTACTACTTCACCACCTGCAAAACACTATATATCTGCAGCACATTTTTCAAATGCACTGTGTCCAAAACTGTTAAAAACACATTTAAAACAGAATGAAGGCAAATGTCCTGCATTTCTGCAGTAACAAGACTGAAATATATAGAAAATCAGTAAATTTTATGTTTACGTCTATGTGTGTAGAGAACTGTGTGTAGTGTTTTGAAAAAAAGTGTGGTTTATAACTGCAGTCTGAGTGTAAAGCAGGAAATGTGCCTGGGGGGTTGGTACATGGCACAATTACAGGTCATGGTCATTGTGGCTCAAGGTTTATTTTTACTGCGTAAACAACTGAAAAAACTGTATTGCAGCACTGAAATTTTAGGAATGACATTTCTTTCAACTTCTTATTTTTCACCAGTAAATTACTATAGATAGTGATATAGAAAAAGATATTGAAGCTATTTTCTGCATCAAAATCATTCACACTTCAAAGATAGAAGTTCAACATTTATGT
>NC_060151.1:11995677-12022711 GCF_021292245.1 Micropterus dolomieu
CCCCCCCCCTACTGATTATATTGATTTAGATTTTGCATCAATGTGGGTGTCTCTTCATAAATGTAGTGACTATATATTTTTTAGTCTGCTCTTGTATTGTTTTGTATGTTTTAGTGTTTAATGTTTGGGCCAGGGTTACCACAATGGACTTGCTCTACTTAACAAACTAAAATAAAAATAGCATAAATTAGGAAACAAGTGACCCCAGTGTTTTATTTGTGTTTTTTTTAAGAGACAGATGAAGAGGACCGCACTGAATGCATGCCAGCCCCAACAGCTGACAGCTGGGGCAGCTTTGGGGCCTAAAGGCCAAATCTGCTGGTATCAACCGAAAGCTGTTCAAAATGTATTGTATGAATAGCAATTTGTGATGTGACGACAGAAACTCTGTAGGACAAGATTGTTTCTGACTGTCTGTCAGTCTCTACAGTTGCTAACCATTGTGAAGTTGTAACGACATGTTCAAGACAGACGTCATTAAGTGATTAGTGCCCTTAGACTACACACACCACTCGTTTATTTAAATGTTTTTTCAGAAAAAACATTACTCAACTTTACTGGACAGTTGGGCTGGACTATTCACCATTGTGTTGTTGCTGATACAGTGACAGACTTACATTTCATTTTACATGGTCCAAACCAGATGCTAGAAGTGCTTTATGAAGCTGTTTGCAGACTTAACTTTTTCAAATGCACTGTGTCCAAAACTGTTAAAAACACATTTAAAACAGAATGAAGGCAAATGTCCTGCATTTCTGCAGTAACAAGACTGAAATATATAGAAAATCAGTAAATTTTATGTTTACGTCTATGTGTGTAGAGAACTGTGTGTAGTGTTTTGAAAAAAAGTGTGGTTTATAACTGCAGTCTGAGTGTAAAGCAGGAAATGTGCCTGGGGGGTTGGTACATGGCACAATTACAGGTCATGGTCATTGTGGCTCAAGGTTTATTTTTACTGCGTAAACAACTGAAAAAACTGTATTGCAGCACTGAAATTTTAGGAATGACATTTCTTTCAACTTCTTATTTTTCACAAGTAAATTACTATAGATAGTGATATAGAAAAAGATATTGAAGCTATTTTCTGCATCAAAATCATTCACACTTCAAAGATAGAAGTTCAACATTTATGTGTAATGCTCGCTGTTGTTTTTTTTTAGGTCAGTGTGTTATGAGCGACAACGTACGCTTTCTGAGTGAGAATTGTTGCCAGTATTTGGTTGAACAAGATTATTTTGAGACATGTATTTAGTGT
Source organism: Micropterus dolomieu (assembly GCF_021292245.1). Lineage (NCBI taxonomy): Eukaryota > Metazoa > Chordata > Actinopteri > Centrarchiformes > Centrarchidae > Micropterus > Micropterus dolomieu. Next base: position 11,996,933 of record NC_060151.1, read on the forward strand.
TTTTGTGGTTTGAGTGAGTTTTGGAGGTGAGATAAACAGTTTGGACAAGATTAATGTTGGTAATGCAGACTGTGTGAAGAGTTTTGAAAAAGTGGCCTCAATTCTGACCAATGCTTGTTAGCAATTGAGAATAAACTGTAAATCCGTCTATAATTTAATGATTGATTGATACCCCACAGCAGACCTTCCCTTAAGACAAGAAACGATTCTAAACTCCTCCCTCTGTTTGTCTTGCAGCTACGGGGACCACGTTCAGCATTTCAAGGTGCTGCAGGATCGCTGTGCTCAGTACTACGTGTGGGACGAGCTCTTCTCCTCTCTGAATGAGCTGGTGGAGTTCTACCATAGCAACAGCATCGCTAAAGAGAGGACTGTCTATCTGAGAGACCCCGAGCACTTCGCTAGGGTAAGCATGTGAATCCAAAGCAAAAACACATATCTAATCAATAGCCAATTCAATCAGTAATTAAACAGGATTATTTTACCGTCCAAGTACTTACTGTGTGTCACTGTGGTTTATCTAATTATTAATAATTTAGAACAATTAGCTGAGTTTATAGAATAATAAATAAGAGAAAATAATAATCCCAAACATGTTTATATCAGTGGTTTATTTTCTCAGAGACAAAGTCAGCAGTTTCCTCTTAGACTTTTTATATATTGCAAGAGTTGTTTCCCCCTTAAAATAGTTTGGAAGGTGTCTCTGTTTTGAGTTTAGCTTTCTTACTTCATATTGTTCACACCACAGATCAACATGATCTGAACTCTTTTTGTCCAACTTACCGAGAAATCACTGACATGCCGTAGCAGTTATGTAGAACTATTTATTTTTTATTTAAGTCTCCTCGCTAAACCATTTAAAACACATCTGCTCTTGTTGTCGTCAGTCTCAGTCTCCTTCATTTTCCCTCCTTTCTTTAAGCCACCAGAGATTTACTATCCGATGAGACTTTAAGGCACGGTGGAGCAGCATTTAGACAAAAAGTGTGTTCTTACGATCTATTGTAAAATCAACAAACATACCAAACTACCCAGGTGTTCATATTTAATTTCGCTGTGACGTGGAGGGAAAAACTTTTTTTTTAATGGAGCTGACAGCTATGGGAACACTCCATATGTTGGAGAATTTTCTGGAGCAGTGACTGCGGCAGCAGGGTTTGACGCAGCTTGTAATGGAAGATCACAGGACTGCTGTCGGTTTGGAGCAGAACCAAATCAGTCATCTTAGGCACCAAGCCAGAGGGAGTGAGCACCGCAGCTCTAAGGAAAACTGAATTAAGAGGTCGTGATTAATTTGCTACACATCAAGTTTTGAAAGAACATTTCTTTAGCGTGTCGTGTTTAGTCCAGTTTCCCACCTAATGAGGAGGTTTTCACTCTCATCTACACAATTTGTATACTATTCCTGTTTTTGTGAAACAGGTAGTTTAACATCCATCACGTGTGAAGACCATACATACATATGTTCATGTAAGCGCCCAATAATGCTGTGGTAACACAACTAGACGTCTGCCTGCCCAAATTCAGCAGAATCACAACACTGTCAGGTTTAGGGAGAGAAGATGTAAATGACAGGTAGTTCTCATGATGATGTCAGCATGGGAGAAGCAATTGTTGTTGCTATTGTGAAGTCATTATGCAGACAGGATCACATTGCATGTTAAGTATTCCTGGGAGTGACAAGCCGAGCCGTGCCCGCAGGCAAACCCAGACACTGTGGAGGGACGTGATCCACAGCGATCCTGACACGACGGCGTACACGTCTCACTGGAACACCAGCCGCGTGCTAATAGTCCTACTCATCGCATCATATTCACTTCTGAAGACTGGCACCTGAGAGAAATCATATGTCACATATGTTAAGCGATATTAGGCATGTTTGATTTACAATAGGTGGGTTAAACTCTGAAATCCAACAATGATTGATGAAACGCTGTGTGAACAGAGCAATGCCGGTTGGTCGGTCAGTTCGTCAGTCTAGTAGTCCACCACTTTTGTCCACAGTGGAATATCTCAACATCTATTGGAAGGATTCCATGAAATTTGGTGCATATATTCATGTCCCCGCTCAGGATGAATTGTAATGATTTTGTTGTAGGCTGTGCAGCAGTGAGTACCATTCTCCTTTCATAAAGGAGAAACATCGGCCATTTAAAAACATTAACCAAAAGAAAATAACAGAAGAGACGCCAGGGGCTGCAAATACCTGCTAAGACAGACACAACTCTTTCAAGAGCTGCATGTAATTTCAATCACTTGGTAAGGCATAGACCTTAACTTTAATTTAGACTTCGAAGTCAGCTCTTTTGGAGAAAGATTCATTTCATACACTTTCCCACACAAGAACATACGAGTAATATCAACATGCTCTTATTCTCATGACCACTAATATTTTTAAATTTGCAGAGTAAAGATGGCAACACATGTTCTATATGGCACTGCTCATTAGTAGTCAAGCATATTGCACTTAGCTCATTTTATGCTTCCTAGCATGCTCAAGTCAAGGATTAACAAGATGCGACAAGTTACATTTACATCAAGTCATATTACTCATTAGAGATGCTTGTCAGCATTTGTGGCTACTAACCCGTCGCTCTTGTGTCAACAAAATTAATAAGGAATGTCAAAATCTCACAACCTCTGTTGCCTAGCAGAACACAGTTACTGCTTCTTCAACTCTCGTCCAGTTGTATCTGTTTCATATTCATTTTGATCACATGATGGAGGAAAGATTTTTTTAAATAGAATTGAATAGCAACTCTGGGTCTGTTTGCAACCACTTCTTTGACTCCCCTGCTTCGTTTTGCTGGAAAATCCAAACCTTGCACTTAACTGTCAGCTCACAGTACCGCATGCAAGGAAATATAAAAGCAGTGAAGAGACATTGGCATCTAAGGTGCTGGCTGCCACGGCTGCTCTTGTGGTATTTTTGAAGCGAGAAGATAGGAAGTGAGGAGTTTAGTGGCCAATGAGTCAGTGCTGATAATAGAGCCAAACTGAGGGAGGAAATAACACAATGCACACACATCCTTCTTTGTCCAGAAGGGTTTTCTGTAAAATTTTCAAGCAGGTATTCTGGCAAGGCAGCACAGTGCATTTCTTTCACCCTCCCCCACATCGTATCTGTATTCTGCTTCTAGTGAGGAGCTTGGAGCTGAATGACAGCAGCAATAACTGTCTCTAAACCTTAAAGAATAGGCTCAGAGTAATAGTTTGAAATGCATTAGCTGGTGTACTCTCATGCATTTTAAAGAGCAGTTCCTAATTTAAAAAAAGAAGACAAATGTATATATAGCAAAATATGAATATAGTTCAATATTTTCATGCGCACATCACCCAAAATCTGATTGGTTGAAATGTGAAATCTTTTGAAGATGATCCACATTTATTGATCTTTGTGATGCGTGAGCTTTACTTCAATATATCAGGTCCTTCAGATGCAGGGAGCTCTTTCACCCTTCCCTTCATATACTTGCTGAGGTGCAGTGGAGTAAAGTGCGCCCTTCTTTTTTTTCTAAAACTTGATTTTATAGCTCAGATCGGGTTATTGCTATAAAACAGTGGGATGTTTTTTCTCATAGTCTTCATTTATTCAGAGCAGACGGTTGGCTGAGCAGCCAGACTGCTGCAGTATTTCACCTGGTGAAGCAGGAGACTTTCAGATCAGGATGACAGGTTTTGATCCTGAAAAATTGGTTCTTCTTTCACAAAGCGGCTTCTCACAAATTTAGATCTCATTTAGTAACAGTGTGCCTCACACCTAAACAGTTTCTAAATCACTGGGGATGTTGCACAGTATGTTCAGTACTCTGAACAAATGCGGCTGGAGCAGGTGCGAGTTAAGAATTTAGCTTCAGGGTGTTATGATGGTGAAGGAAGGCAACGACAGCCTTCCCATGGGAGAACAAAAAACTGTATGACCTAAATACTGTCCCCCTCTAAATCTCAACTTATACATGAAAGCAACAGCTGGTCTTTCTGAGCATTTGTTTTTTTTCCTCAGAATTTTATTTTCTATTATTCATACAGTAGTTTATGAAGCGGCACCACCGGTCGTCTTCTGAACTTAACTGATAGTAACTAATAACTAATAACATAATAACAACAGATGCTAATTATAATATATATATATATATATATATACATACATACATACATACATACATACAGGTGCTGGTCATATAATTAGAATATCATCAAAAAGTTGATTTATTTCAGTAATTCCATTCAAAAAGTGAAACTTGGATATTATATTCATTCATTCCACACAGACTGATATATTTCAAATGTTTATTTCATTTAATTGTGATGATTAAAACTGACAACTAATGAAAATCCCAAATTCAGTATCTCCGAAAATTAGAATATCACTTAAGACCAATACAAAAAAGGATTTTTAGAAATTGGCCATGGAGTTGATCAGTCTGTGGCACTGCTCAGGTGTTATGAGAGCCCAGGTTGCTCTGATAGTGGCCTTCTGCTCTTCTGCATTGTTGGGTCTGGCGTATCACATCTTCCTCTTCATAATACCCCATAGATTTTATATAGGGTTAAGGTCAGGCGAGTTTGCTGGCCAATTAAGAACAGGGATACTATGGTCCTTAAACCAGGTGCTGGTAGCAGGTGCCAAGTCCTGTTGGAAAATGAAATCTGCATCTCCATAAAGTTGGTCAGCAGAGAACATAACTTTGGACCACTCAGCAGCAGTCCAGTCCTTTTTGTCTTTAGCCCAGGCGAGACACTTCTGACGCTGTGTCTTGTTCAAGAGTGGCTTGACACAAGGAATGCGACAGCTGAAACCCATGTCATGCTTACGTCTGTGCGTGGTGGTTCTTGAAGCACTGACTCCAGCTGCAGTCCACTCTTTGTGAATCTCCCCCACATTTTTGAATGGGTTTGTTTCACAATCCTCTCCAGGGTGCGGTTATCCCTATTGCTTGTACACTTTTTTCTACCACATCTTTTCCTTCCCTTCACATGTGCTTGGACACAGAGCTCTGTGAACAGCCAGCCTCTTTAGCAATGACCTTTTGTGTCTTGCCCTCCTTGAGCAAGGTGTCAATGGTCGTCTTTTGGACAGCTGTCAAGTCAGCAGTCTTCCCCATGATTGTGTAGCCTACAGAACTAGACTGAGAGACCATTTAAAGGCCTTTGCAGGTGTTTTGAGTTAATTAGCTGATTAAAGTGTGGCACCAGGTGTCTTCAATATTGAACCTTTTCACAATATTCAAATTTTCTGAGATACTGATTTTGGGGTTTTCATTAGTTGTCAGTTATAATCATCAAAATTAAAAGGAATGAACACTTGAAATATATCAGTCTGTGTAGAATGAATGTATACATTATACAAGTTTCACTTTTTGAATAGAATTACTGAAATAGACCGACCTTTTGATGATGTTCTAATTATATGACCAGCACCTGTTTGTGTGTGTGTGTGTATATATATATATATATATATATAGAAATGTGAATACTGGGTTAAAGAATTTGGACACATGCTGCGTTCTGTTCCTGTTTTATGGGCATTTATTGCTGTTATAAAACAGATTTAAGACTATAACAGAATGTTTATGCTTGTTAATTTCATTGCTATATAATTTCATTCTATTAATTTCATATTCCATTTATTCTCTCCATTACGTTTTAGTGTGATGAGATACCAAGTGAGATGCTTTGCTCCATCTTCTCTATGAATTAACAGGCATTAGCAGTCAACGGTGTCTCTTCAGTTATTTTTTTGTGATAATATTTTTAAATGGCTGGTTCCTCTTTAACAAAGGGAGAACGGTACTCACACAGCTACCCTACCTTATATTCACAAAACTGCATCTAATCATTAGGCTGCTATTGCTCTTATTCCAGTAATAACAATCAACACTGAATATGCTGGAAAGTGTGTTTTAAATGTGCTTTAACGCTCTGCAATTTACTTCACACAGGGCTCTAAAATAAAAAGAAAGCACATACATTGTCACTGACAAGACTCCCAACAAGTTAAGAAATTTAAAAGGTATTGCAGTTCAGTGTAAGGCCCCAGACTGCAGCTAGTAATTGTAGCTTTAGATAAATTAGCACATAAAACAATGACTTTCTTTTTATTTAAGATTATTTATTTTATTTCCTATTCCTATCAGATTTTATGATATTTTATTCCATCATCCTATGATGTGATAAGTCCCAGGTCAAGTCCATATACAGAAAAAAAGAGCTCTTTACATATTGTAATTTGATTTAATGCTACATGAGGTTTATCAGGGCAGCATACTGTACTTATTCAATGTTGTTTTGCCTCAGGCCCGAATGATCACCTTGCTGTTCTATACTAATATCAGCATGTAATAGGTGTTGTGTGCCAAGGGGGCCTTTTTTACATACATGACAGTTACAGTCCTGAAAAACATGTCCACGTATCCATTATTGGGGCATGCTGAAAGTGCTGTATTTACCTACATGACTATGTAGCCTTAGAAAAAGTCTGTCACCCCACATCAGATCACAGCATCTTAGTGTGTAGCCTTGTTTACTCTGCAACTGTTTTAATGAGAGTCTTGAGGGTTAAACTGTACATTTTCTATTTTAACAATACCGTGCTTTAGCAACAAACGTGCATCTCAAGCAATTTGCATCTGACAAAACTGAAAACATCCTCTCCATGTGTAAGATGTTGTATTTGATTATATCACAACATATTGGTTTGTAGCTCTGAATCTACATCCTGTGCTACTAACTGAGACCTTATTTCGGACTCACTCATCTCAGTTTTGAACCATTTCAAAATAGCTAGATTAGCCTTGTTCCTAATTTGTTTTTTTTTTTTTATTAAGTTAAATAAATTTGTGCTTTTAATTTATCCCGAACGTGTTTATATCTTTATCTTTAGTCTGGCAGCAGAACAAACAATTGTAGCTGCCTGTCTTTTTGACTGCCATTTTATATAAAATCACAGTCAGCTGGTCTTCGTATCTGTTGGGCTTGGTCTTCGGAGTCAATGAGATGCAAACGCCCACTGAAAGTTTCTCCCCGAACGTGTCTCTACAAACCCTCCAACACTGACAAGACAGCTTAATTGCAAGACACAGTAAACCTTTCCTCACCTTGTATGTTTTAGCTAAAATCCCCACCAAAATATTCTGTAAGTCGCCTCTCTGACTTCGTAACCTTGTAATGTTGCTCTATGTGCATCTAAATTATTAATAGTATACCCACTTCTTCAGTTACCAGCACACCACTTCATATTCTCCTTTCGCCCAATTGTTAGTGACACTAAAAGCATAAGAACAAAAGGAAAAGCTAGTTCTTGCATCGCTCCCTTTAGACCTTTAGAGTAATAAAAGAATGCATGAACACCTGGTTATGTTTCATGAAAATATGGCCTTAGGCTGATTTCTCACTGTTCGATTATTTTTTGAAGGCTCTTCCTCACGTGATCACAGTTTCTTGTTCTATATGGGTCAGTTTCACAGACCTAAACTAACGGGCTTAATCTCAGTCCATGCATCTCGTTGCAGTGCCTTTTTGCATTGTACCTCCTATTGTGCGCTTTCCAAACTAATTCCACATCACCTCATTAATGGCCCTGGATCCTTGTCACACCATGGCAGGATTGGAAATAATTACATATCCCTAATGTCCTCGTGCCTCGAAGCTTTCTCTTCAAACTCAATGCCCGCTTGTGCAAAAGTTTAAACTCTTTTTGACATCTTGTCATTTTCAAGTGGAAACGGAGGCGGTGTCAGAGGCAATTCTTTTCTGCCTTAATGCTCTGTGTGTGTGAGTACAGAGACAAATCTAGTATAAATCTGCAGTCCATTGATGTTGCAGAGTAATTTGTTCCACTGTCAGCGCTCTGGGTTGGAGCAGGCACTGGAGAGGTTGATGATCACAAGGCAGCCGAGCGCGGCTGATACAGACGGACCATATTTCTCCTCCCAAAGCGTTGCTCCTCACAAGCTGCCGTGGATAAGCGAATGGCTTTTCCCTGTGCTATCACACACGCACACACTTGAATATATGTATACACACAAAGGATTGCACATGCAAACTCCCAGACACCCAGGCAAACAGAGGCCTGCACACACATGCTCGCTAACACCCAAATACACAGGCACAGAGGGTACGTGCATGCACGCACACACTAACAAGAAGTCTAGACTAGATCAGCCAAACAATAAAGGATAAGTCTGTGAGGATTTTACAGATTTTAGAGATTGATAGATTGTGTCTGTGTCTTTTGATCCTAATCCTGCCGTCTGGTAAGTGTGTGTACCTGCCTCTGCCTGTATGCCACTATGTTAGGGAAAGACAAAACAGGCCACAGCAATAAAGTCCAGAATTGCAACACACATACCTACACACACACACAAACCAAAAAAAAGCAATATTGGTATTCCATCCAGTCTCTCGGCTCCCTCCCAGTTCATATCACATCTACTTTTCTCTGTGGGAGTGCAAGTGACAGCTAAGAGGTTAGTTAAGTTCAAGACTCTCTCCTTAAAATAGACACTTTTATTCTGCTGCTGTTAAACTGCTTTCACTTCACGAGGCAACAGAGATCAGAGGAGGCTGGCTATCAGGAGAGAAGAAAAACACTACTTTTGTGAACTCAAAGAAAAACCCGGCGAGACAGAGAAAGCACAGCATCTGTCTGGTGAATTGAAAGCCGCTCACCTAGCCGTGAGTCGCCGTCAAACATCACAAACAACATTTAATAGAGTGCTGTTTTTAGTCGGTGTGTTTATAGGTATGCACTCTTATCTCAACCTCACACCACATCATTGTGCACTTATAACACCTCTCTGTCTACCTGTCTCTCGCAGTGTCTTACTCTGTTTCTCTTTTTCTCTCTCATGACCTCCACAAATTACAGTGCAGACATTTATTCTGTTTAAAGCTGCTCTGCCCGGATTAGTCCCATGTGTAAATAATCCGGGCAGAGCTGTGCGGCCTGATTTTCATGTTTCAAAAAATACATGTAAAGACTTTTTTTACAATTAAATACACACCTTTACACCAGACTAAACCACTAAGTGTAGAAGTTATCGAAAATATGTTTCCTTATTAAGAATGGCCTATTTAAACAAAATAGATCAGGATACAAAAAATTATTGTAACTTATGTCTCAGGATGGATGTTTCAGACTATCAGGAGTGGGTGCGGACAGCATGTCCAAATGCAAAGCATAGCTTTAAAGGTTTTGTATGTAAATGTGAACCGACTAGTCTAGTCTGTCTGCCAACTTATCTACCTGCCACTGCCTGTCTGTGTGTCAATATGTCACATGTTCACACTCTACATGGCATTACAGGGCTGCTACACGTGTTTCTCTTTGTGGTAAATCAGAATTTTAGATATTATCATGTCACATGTCCCTGAAGCTATGCACCCTAAAGAATTAAGGGTGCTTAATAAGAAATTAATTAATAAAAATAATTAATAAGAATTTTAATAATTAATTAAATAATACATTTAATAATTAAAAATAATTAATAAGAAAAAAGTATTTTTTCTTATTCACTTTCTTGCTAGGAGTTAGATGAGAAGATCAATACCACTCTCATGTCTGTACAGTGAACATGATGCTACAGCCAGCAGCCGATTAGCTTAGCGTAGCACAAAGACTGGAGACAGGGGGAAACACCTTTCCTGGCTCTGAAACAATCCATCATATAATCCCTTGTAATCCCACAACTTTACACTTTGTTTTTTTGTATGGATTAAACAAGTGTGTTATGTGCGATAACATGTTAATTAATACGTTTTAAAGGTGCTGGTAGGCAGATTGCGTTACCTTTGGACACAGACAGTTTCCAGTCTTTGTGCTAAGGCAAGGCAACATTTAAATACAATTAAATCAGTTAAATAGAAAATAAAAAACAGGATAAAACAAGAGAGTAAAAGTTAAAAGTTGCAGTGCAGTGTAAGATATTAATCAAAGGCTTCAAATTTCTTTTAATAAAAGTGGCAAAAAGAAAAGTCTTTGATTTAAACCAGCTGAGAGTAGCTGAAGTCCAGGTATATGGTGCATAGATTCTGCTACGACATAAGTCCTTTAATTCTTGATATATTCCATGCTGAGCTAGACGACTGCTGGTGGTAACATTTAACGTAGCGCATGGTATCAATCTTCTCATGTAACACTCAGCAAGAAAGTGAATAACAGTATTTCTCAAAATGTCGAACAATTTCTTGAAATGAGTCTGACCTGAGTGAGGCTGACAACAGTTTATGTTTTCTAAGCATTATTTTGCCCCTTTTCCTTTTAAAAATATTAAAATAATGGTTCCAAACATTTCACTCATCTGCATGAAATCCATCACCATATTTCAGATTTAGCCTATATGGAACCTACCTCATGCCAGTCGAGTAGCAGTTGTTCCCTAATTGCACAGACTGAGCAGCAATGAAGTTTATAACTAAAATCAATCAGTAGAAAATAGTATCAGTCATCATCAAATATTTACTATCTTGTCTATATTCTTCTTCTGTCTGTGTGCTGCTGCCTTTCTCATCATTTTAATATTTTATATGAATGGACTGACTTAGCTGGACCATGGTCTGGCTAAATAAATATCAAATGAAAAAAAAAAGAAAAAATAACAAATAATACATTGTTTATTAAATGGACATAATGTCAGCTGGTCACCTCATCTGAATATAAGCTCTTTGGAGCACGCATCTAGGACATTCTATACCATGTAGTCTTGTTAAAAAAAAAGGTTTTGTTTTGTTTTAACAGAGGTAACAATTTAGAAATTCACCTACTATATCATGGCTGTTGGTGCTCAACTGAGAAAAACAACCATATTGACCACCATGAATTTTTTAATTCATTCAACATGGACTTTTCCAAACAAACAGACGTTTATTCAGTGCTTCAATAGAGAGAAAGAGCTTTTGAAGAATGCTTGGAATTCTTAGTTCTAACCCATGTTGAAAAGGTATCTATAAAAAAATAATTATTTCATATAATAAGAACAATATAAGAAGTAGAAGTATAACAAATCAGTACACAGAAATATTGCTTACATTTCTAAATCCCCAGGACTTAAAACACAGATTCTATTAAGAAAGAGTCAGTGAGGAAGAAAAATAAAAGTAACCCATAGTTACTTAATCGCAAAAACAAACAAACGTGAGAATAAATAAAGTTCAGACATTAGGCCTTTTATTTACACTGCTACTACTTCTGTTTTTACTACTAGCTTGCTGGTCGCAACACAGGAACATAGCATGGTTTTTATAGTTTTTCTTGCCGAAAGTTGCTTGAGAAGGTCAATAACACACTCTAAATACGTAGCTACAGCTAGCTCAGCTTATCACAAAGACAGGAACCAGAGTCAAGCGAGCTGTTTCCCCTGTTTTCAGTCTTTGTGATAAGCCAAGCTAACGGGCTGCTAGTTGTAGCTACTTGTTTAGCGTAAATCTTAGCAAGTGAGTAAATAAGCCTACTTCCCAAAATTATTATATTCCTTTAGTTCAAACTAATTACAAATCTCTTATAAAACCCTTCCGAAATCGTATAATTTGCCTGCTATGAGCCCACTGTGCATGGGGTTGGAAACCACTGCCCTAATGTATTTTTTGGTTTGTTCTATGAAATTATGTTGCATAAAACAGATACCATTTTGCCTTTAAGTAAAGAGTTTGTATCAATTATACTGTTTAGACATGGACGGCATCAAAAGTTTTTCATAAACTCTCTCTCCTTCTTCCTCTTTCTCTCCCTCCCCACAGCGTCCCCATCATGCCCACGCTCTCTTCGACTTCACCCCACACCATCCCTCCCAGCTACGCTTCCTGCGTGGTGATGTCATCGAACTCATTGACTGCTCCGATTCGATGCGCTGGAGGGGCCGTTGTCATGGAAATGTGGGCTACTTCCCGCCGGAGTACGTCAAGCCCATTTACCACTGCCAATGACCTGTCGACTCGATCAAGTACTCAGCCATTCCCACAGGTTCATCAATGAGCCATCTTGACCCCGCCCCTCACACTGCTCCCTTGCTCTGCACTTGCCCATTCACTTTTGGAGCAGACACTTGATGAGCTTCAACTGAACTGCTTATTATATAACGGACTCCTCCCATTTCCCCGTGATGCCACCTGTCAATCACGAACCTTGTCCAAGCAGCCACTACAGGCTCCTCAAACACGTAATCCCACACCTCCACTGCTCTTTAAATGTAAAAAAGAAAAAGAAAATGAAGATATGGACCTAGACACTGTGGAGAACTCACATACATATACACACACAGACAGACAAACCCACACACACACATACTCCCAGGCGCAGTCATTTATTACAGCTTATCTGCACTGGTGCAGGCTACATAAAAGCAACGCACACACTCTCTCACACTAACCTGATGAAAAAAAGAACGAGTCCCATGGGAGGTTGTGGAGCAAGGGCAGGGCTTTCTCTGCTGTAGATGAGTCAGGATTGGCTCCAGTATTTTCCCATCGCTCCCAAAAGGAGATCTGCTGAGCTGAGCAGAGAGACACAGAGTCATTGTCTTGTGAATTTTTGGGCCAGACACTCAGAGGATACTGACACAGCAGATTCCTCTCTTGCTGGGCTGGTGTGTGTGTGTGTGTGAGTATTTGTGTATGTTTATGTTTATGTGTGTGTGTGTGTGTGTGTGTGTGTGTGTGTGTGCGCGCATGGGTTTGTATGTAAAATATGGGTCTGAACACATGTAAACCTGCAAATTTTATGTATGTGGATGGTTATTATGTGTGATTGGGAAAGTGAATGCATGTGCGTGAGTTTGGGGGTTGGGTTGGTGTGTGTGTGTGTGTGTGTGTGTGTGTGTGTGTGTGTGTGTGTGTGTGTGTGTGTGTGTGTGTGCTGTGGACCAATAAAGGAGCTTACTGTGTTTTAAATGACCAATGAGATGAATGCTGCCCAGATGACACTTTGTTTAAAAATACACAGCTCATAAAGTAATGCGCTCATTTGATTGTTTCTATGTATTTATTCTTAGTCGTGTGTAATCTTAAAATACATATATTACAAGTAAGATTAAACATGGTAAAGCGGCTTTGTTTTTGTTTCTGTTGCAACAAATAGTTTAAGAAAACCACATTTTATGTGATTAGCAGTAACAACTTGGACCAGTCTTCCTTCACCTGTAATGACAAATCATTTAAATAAAGTGATACATTTACCTCTTTGAACATGAAGCTTGGATATTATTGTTCAATAACAAATACATTTCTCTTATATGAATATGTCGATTGAAATATAATACGAATAATACACAAAATAAATAAGAGAATTTAAACTGCGAAATAAATAACAACTAGAAACACACAAAGGTAAGTTATATGAGGTTCCACTTGATAGCATGTATGAGCCCCTCTGTGGGCTGTAGCAAAAATATGATATATACAGCTTGTATATCGAGAGATGGGCAATATTTATGATATATGTATTTTAAATACGCATATCAAATACAAAATGGGATTTTATAATTTGTAGTTGATAGGGTTGAGGGAAATAGCTTAATATTTTGTATGAAAATACTTAAGTGTTTTTGATTTTGTAGTTATTAAAAATAATATTAAAAATATTAAATACTTTGTGAGAAGTCTACGTTATGACATTATAAAAAGGCTGCCTGATTAGTGCCTACTCAGTAATTTGCCCAGACTTGTTGGGATCAGATCAGAATATTGATCCAGTCCTGAAGAAGAAAGTCAAGGTGAGAAACGTGTAGGTCACCAGCTTTCAATTCTACAATTCTACAATTCTTAACAGTTCCTGTTAAGTTTTAGTGTTAGTTTTAGTTGCTTCTAAGCTAAATCTTTTACCACTTTATTTAATGTTCTTGCTAATTATTTTATCTAAGTAGCAGCCCTGATAGTTAATGTTAGCTTGCTACTTTCATCATATGTTCAGTTAATGTCAGTTAGCAGGAAAAAAAGTGTTTCAGAGTTGTTACTTTACAACATTACTTATAATGCCACAAGATGATGTAACTTTTTTAATGCAGCCGTGTGCCTCATTGTCATTAACAACATTGTGCTACAACGCCATTAAGCAGCAGGTTGTCAAACCATCCACCACGCGGGTTTGTTGAAGCTCAGATGATGCAGAGGAGGCCCTTCATTACCAAACACTAAGTTAACTAAATTAGGATACAATTATGAGTTATTAGCAAACTGTTTTTTTTTAAACATTAAACTGTTATGGTTACTTCAAAACTAACCTTCATCTGGGTGATCAAAGGGATATGTGAATATTTGATTTGTTAACTGGTTGCCTGTCAGATTTATCAATTGACTCATTAGGCAGAGAAAAGCTGTTGCTCTCAAACATCCACTTAATCAGCTGAGTCAGTGCACCGGTGAAGGGTAAAATAGGCCGATAGTTGGAGTAAAGTGATTTTATAGTACCTGGGAAAAGTGCTAAACATTTGTTTTGATACATGGCATAGCTGCTGTATTTAGTTAATTTTTATACACTTTTAGATAAAATTAGGTTTTTTGGTGTCTTATTTTAAAATACATGTATCTTTTACAATGCATGCTTATTTCATATTTCTACAGTTTCAGACAGTGGTCACTGTTCTTCTTTGCTGATGCAGAGAGATCTCATTGGCATGTGATTCTTGCTGTCTACAAAAGGTGTGAGAGTGTTTATGTACGTTCCACTGAATGCCACTTCAGAGTGACACACACACACACACACAATATATATCATTATGTGTGAAAGTTGACTGGTGCTATGCGAGGAATGCAGCACTGCTTTTCCACGATTCATGTTTGAGGTGAGGCAGGAAACAAGGTTACATCCTATGATTACCCTGGACTGAATCACTTTTGTTTTCTTTCACTCTTTTGTCTCCTCTTATTTGTTTTTAACAAATCACTTTTTTGCATTTCTCCTGACAGAGTCACCTCTAGCTTGCCACTGACAGTTAGTCAATAAACTACCGGCATCCAGCAGGGGAGAAGAAGAAAGGAGTTAAAGGTGTACCAGAAATAGCACTGCTGTTCTCTTCCACCACTCTGTCTTGAACCTGCTGAGTCACTTTGAAGTGTGTGTGTGCGGTAGAACTGTGGTAGTACGTGTGTGGCACATTTTTAATGACGTATTTGTGTCATACACTTGAAATGAGACAACATAAGAATACTACGTCACTGACACGCTGTCACAAAGTAAAACGCTCAGTGGAAAGAAGCAGATGAGACAGAGGAAGTCAGACGCACAGACACAAAGTGGAGTTATGAGACAGGATAGAGAATGAAACAGTGTTATAGAGTGAAAAATGGGGAACAATGAGAGATAAAACAGAGAGGAAGAAGCAGTGTACTGATGAAAGATGGAAATGCAGGGTGAGGAATCCGTGTCAACACTACGAATGAGAGTGACAGTAAACGAGCAAGCGGCGGGGAAGGTATGTGAGCTGTGACATCAGTGATGGCGTTAGAAGCAATAGAGTTGAACCAGTTCGACTGACTGACAGCCTAGGGTTGTTTAGGCCATCGTGAAAGGTGAAATAATCACAATCAGCCTGCAAACCAGCCAAAACCACTCTGTCAACCAGCAGGACAGTTTAACAGATAATTATTCATTTACTGCCAATCAGCAAGTGAATAAATCAAAAGATACGATGGGCCGACGATGAATTAACAAGATCCCAGCTAGTGATTCACCCAGTAATTTTCACAAACATGTGATCAGCAGTGACACAGAGAGAGACAGACTGACAGAATGTCGGACATACCTAACGGCGCTGGGAGCCCTCTCTGTGCCTAAGCAGTGCAGAAATCAGTTGATTGCATTTTTGATGCAGTGGAGCTGTCAGTCTGAAAGCTGTCCTCTTAGCTTTTCAGGAAATCTTTCAAGCAAGTTGCTCAACACCGCTTTTGGTAAATTCAAGTGCCTTGAGTTCCTCATGCCAGTTTCTTCAAACAAAACAGTGAGATTTATAGTTTCATTATTTTTGTAAAACTGGATGAGCCTATCCTGTCTTTTTAGTATGGCAGAACAGAAGTGGAAACATAAAACCTGAAACTTCTGCAGCAAAACTAACATCCCATCATTGGGTACTGCTACTTCATCTGTGCAACAAATATGTACTCGCACGCAACTGCAAAGATCAAACCAGGCTGCATCATCTATAATCAAGTAAGGTGCAGTGGTCTTACCTCTTTGAAGTAATTTAAAGTTCAGTTAAGGTTATTAAAATATGTTTTATAACCTTGAGGCTTTGTGTTTGATTTGGCTGCTGTCCTTGTGAAGACTTGTTTTATTGTCTGTTATTTAAAAGTATTGCGTAAATGTAACTGTAATTAACTTATTAGTATTATCAAGTTTGCGGATTTTGTTTAAGCTTTTAAGTTTGAGACGCACTGAGTGTTCCTCGGTTCCTACAGAACATCACAGTCATACTTAAGAGTTCAAAGGTCAGTCATGATGCCCCAGGCAGGTGAACGTGTAGTTTTTAGTTTGAGACACTATACTTTCATATTTTTTAAGAAAATGAAAAGTATTATGTTCTGATCCCTACAATAAATGTTTTTTAGATCTCATTAATCCCAAAATAGTCTCTCCATCTTGTTTTTGCTTTTCTATAAAGTAATTATGTGCTTCATTTGGACCTTTCCTAAACACATACTTCTCCCTGCTGATCCTGGCAAGAGTTAGGAAACATGACAGAACAGGTAAAACAGCATGGTGTAGTTATGTAGGCTATGATCTGCTGGTGTCTCATGTGTGTAAAGGATGAACTAGCAGCCTAATGATTTAGTGGGGTTTTGAAAAGGAAGGGGTGGGGTCGTTAATCATTTAATTTCTCCAGTCAAACCTATTTCACGCCACAGCACAGACACATGCACACACATATAGTTGGGAAGCCCTACCGGTCAGGTGACAAAGGTGTGTCTGGGTTGCTGTTTTGCCTGTCAGGGTCACACCTGTCGGGCGGTGCTACCGGCGGGGTGTCACTCACTCTATCACTTGCTCTCTGTCTGGCCGGTCAACTCCTTCAAGACAAGAATGGTAATGGCTGAGTGTTAATGCACCATGGCTGCAAAAAGGAATTGCAAGCGAAGTAGGGAAATACACGGCGTAATGTGTAACAAGTCCGGAGCTAAACTGCTCAGCTTTTTAAACCACAGAGGAGGAATTAAAACGCCTTTAAGCAGCTTTCTTTAGCAAAAGTCTGGAGGAGTTTAGAGGAACTGGCCCGTGAAGCTTTTACAGCTGTTTCTTGTTAGGTAACCTATTTTGTGCTCGAGACATGGCTCTGTCCCAGATACAGTGCCTGGATGATAACCATGTGAACCCGCGGACGCACGAGTCCAAACCGGAGTTCCTGTACTGCGAAGACCAGCGGCTCGCGCTGGAGGCTCTCCTGAAGGATGGTCGCGAGGCGTTTTTTAAGTACTTGGAGGCTCGTGGCCTGCGGGGCTTCCTCTCAGACCCCGAGCTGGAAACTCTCACCGGGGCGGCGGAGCCCTATGACCCGGGCTCGGCGCTCTTCCCGGAGAGTGCCGAGGACGACGAGCCCCCGCTGTCACTGCACTACTGGCCCGAGCTGTCGGACACGTCCGTCCCGCAGATGGACCTGGGCTGGCCGGACAGCGATGCTTACCGGGGAGTGACGCGCACTACCATGTACTCGCAGCCACCGCTCGAAGGTCAGGCGCATATCAAAGAGATTGTGAGAAAAATGATTGCGCAGGCGCAAAAGGTATGTTGGGCCTTTAACGGACAAAATAGTTTGTTTGTTTGTTTAAGCCAGATTCTAATGTTTACTTTCTAATTAAATTAAGCAACTACAGTTAACATATAAACCAAAGTAGTGATAAAGATTAACCAGTTGAGATGTCTGTCTCTGCTTTCTGAAAAGATCAATAGACCTAATCGGCGCATTTAGTCAATGTTTGTGTCTGCTGTAGGCTTACGGTCTTTGCTCTCCCGTGGTGCTTCTGAATCAATGAATGTCCGGGGTCAATGAATGTCTGGGGTGCTGATTTCCATTCATTCTTACAAGCTTCTATGAATTTGAGGATTTATCAGCCCTTACTGAAGATTAACTATAATGTTGACATGACTGTTACCATGTTACTCAGTCAGTCTAAGGTCAGAGTACAGACCGTTGACCAAAAGATACAAACAAGACAAGAGTAAAGTGCAACTCGATTAAGCGGCTTTATCAGAGGAAAATAAGTGCTGCACAGCTGTAACTGTGGCTAGCAAAATGCAAGCATTTGTGTTATGTATATTTGCATGAATGTGTGCATTACTGCCAGGCCATGTGTGTATCAGTGTGCGCTTCTGTCTGTTCATGCAGCTGAAGGCCTACATTTATGGCATGTTTTATTTCTTACCAGCTGTTCACAGTGAACATGTATTATTTGACTGAAACATCCTATGGGCATTATCCTGAAAAGCTTCTGACAGAAATAAAAAGCCCACATAACTTCCCTTAAGGAAAACTTGTGTTATCATATTTTACTTAAACCCGTGGAACAAGTTGAATCTTAGTGGTTTTGGCAGAAATAGGGTTTACATTTTGACTTCATGCCTGAGGCTTGATCCAACTGCATTGTAATAAAGTGTGTGTATGTATTTACTTATTTGCATTCATAATCTGTGCACTGGTATGTGTGCATTTGTGAAAGAGTTTTTTCCCGTGTGTGATGTTTGTTGTCTGTATTTGTCTCCAGGTAATAGCAGTCGTAATGGATGTTTTCACTGATGTTGACATCTTTAGAGATTTGCTCGATGTGGGTTTTAAGAGGAGGGTTTCTGTCTACATCCTGTTGGATCGTACAACACTACCTCATTTCCTGTCCATGTGTCAGAGGGCCAACATGCATGCTGGACACCTCAAGGTGAGCCACTTGATCCTTTTGTATAGCAGCCTGACATTTAGCATCAAGTATCAAAGAGCAAGGCTTGGCTGTACTTCAAAAATAAAACAAGTCTAAAAAATCTAAATCCACCATTCTTCACCTGGGGAGTCAGTATATGATTAGTTACTTGCATGGCAATATTCTCATTTATTTTTATAGTTCTTTTGCACAAGTGAGCACTGTATCCCGATGGTTAAAAACATTAACATCCATCCTGTGAGAATAATACCCAAATTTCATGGCACTCTGGCCAGCAATTGCCACGATAACCAGAATAATAAGCTAGCAGAAAATGAAAGTTCGTTATCAATTGTGTCAGGATAGAATGTTATAGTTCCTTCATAGAAAGTAGATGTTTTACTGATGGAGAGGGTTCTTTGACCATTGAATAGCAGGGGTGGGGGATTTCCAGATGTTCGGAAAATGCAGAGATGATCACCTCATTTTGAGACTGGAAAAACATCTGTAAGGCACTGTTGTGTGTAACAAAATAAGTACAGATTATCTTGTGAAAGAACGACAAGCAATTGAAGTCAAGAGATGTTTGTTATGCAGGGATGAGTGAAAGCACATGCCATCTTTCACTTTCTCTATCTGTCTCTCTCTCACTCACACACACACTTAACCCGCAAATCCTTCCAGCTGGCACTGTACCATAGATTAATCTATTACCTCCTTGTGTTTGCAGTCAGTGTTTTATTTCATAATTGGCTGGTTACCATAACACATTTGGGACATGTAGGGACGCATAAAAGTGAGTTACAGGGAAAACTATATCTTCAGTGAATTGTATTCTTAAGACATAAAGCTGCCAAGCCGCCAAGCCATGATTGTTTTCACTCAAGTCAGCCAATATGAACATCTCAGGTGAACTGCAGTTGATAGGCATTTAATGGTTCGCATCAACTGTGCATTATTTGATAGGTGGAAGTCTGACTTGTTCGCCTCAGTGCTGCGTTGTTTCTACTTCCTCCGGGGAGATCATTTAGAAAATCCACCATACAGTAGAGGCAGTGTTGGAAAAGTCCCACAGTGGCTCCCAATGTGCTTAACAAATTATGTTCAAAGTGATATTTAATGTTAGGGTATACTGTGGTTTAGATCTGTATTTGGCAGGCAGAAATGAGACACTGAAGATGCAGAAAGCTGTTAAGGGCCTCAAGAGATGTTAAGAAACACAGACGGACACAAGGTGTTTGCACATGGGGTGGGCACACAAGCGCAAATTGTGTGGACAGACATATTGACACTAACACACACACACACAGATCATACAGATATACAAGAAGAGGCACACACTCCCCTCTGACAGTTAATGCCTTGGAGGAATTATTAAAGTGGAACACAAAGGCAGTAACAGCCTGACAGACTTCCAATACCATCTGTATCTGAATTACAAGCAGTCTCATGTGGCAGTTTGCACTTTATAAATATGAACATATGACATATAACTGAGGAGGCTGTTGGATGTTTTATTTTCATTGCAACTGCATCTGGCATTTTGTTGTTTTTACTTACATTTTTAGGGATGTCTCAATCACGTTTTCTTAATGCAATACAGCTGCATACATAGATACAGCTGCGCAGCGCACACATAGCCTCAAGTTTCCCTACATTTAGTCAAATATTATAAAGCAGAATGCCTATGCATTAAGTAAACACAGCTTTCCTTTAAAGCCATCATTGTTTTAACCCAAACCGACTCATATCACATACTGACGCTTGTTGTTACATGCTGTGTGTTAACTAATGGATCTTTTGTTTAAGTGGAGCTAAAGGAGGTGAGTTTGATAGCTGGCACACTTAGAGCACACTTGCCAAATGTTTTATGTATCCATATCTCCGTTATAAACTGCATGTGTGCTGGGGTCTGGCCTTTAGAGCACAGGAGAGATTTATTGTGATAAATCAAACATTGCCACTTTGGTTCACTGGAGAGCAGCCTGTGGAGCAGATCCTATTCTGCCAAAGAAAACTGTATAACCATTTAAGTCTCTGACAGAAGCCTGTCACTGCGGTTATTATGTAGCATCCCAGAAAATGGGACAGCCCAGTGTACAGCTGTACAAGTGGCAGTTACGATCCAGAACTGTGACGAGCAGCTAACCCAAAATCTCACAAAGTGATGAGTCTGTTGGGGGGGGCAAGCCGAGGGATGATTGGCAAGGAGAGTAGAAGGCATGTGTGACAGCTTGAAGACAGCTTGAGGTTTTACTGTGAGTGACACAAGGGAGTGTAGGTTGAGGAGTGGATAGACAGGCAGGGAGGAGGAGCTGATGAGTGGTGAGATGAGTATGTCAGCAAAGAGGTGCCACATTCTTCTTACTCCTCAGTTGTCTGAGGGGGTTTCTGGACAGGTTGCAACTCTAAAACACCCTTCACTCAGTCAGATGTGGACTGAGAGTATTTTTATAAAATGAACAAAACCATGAGTTGGGTTGAGGCTACAGTATGCTTTGTCATTAAAGCTTGTTTGGTGGTATTGTCACATAAAATCCTTTCTACGACAGCTGAAGCGCTCATCATCCAAAGTTTGCATACACACAGTAATGCAGCTTGCTGGTTTGATCTAATCAGTTTGCCAGAAGAATGTACCGAGGGAGAGAGAAAGTTAAGGGTGGATCCAAAGGAATGAGGAAAACAAGTGTTTCTACTGTGAGTCAAGCCACGCCAGGAATAATTTTCTTCATCAAGACAACTGGTTATATTCCCAGAGTTTTGGCAGGATAGGACTGACAGTTAATCGGACCAAACAGCAGAACCACACCTCACAGAATCTCTGCCTCTAGAAGATTTGCCCATTTAACTTTATATAATAAGAAACACAAACCAAAAACAGACAATATAGCCTCACTAAAGCTGTGATTTATTTTCACATTTCACATTGTAGCTCTAGCAGTTTTTGTTGCGTTGTTTTCAATCCCAGATTTCTTTTCACTTTTATTAACAGAATAAATTAACCCCATAAATAAGGCATATTATTTATTAACACCAAAGAGGTACCATTGGCTGATCACCAACATAAACGAAACACCTTGTAAAAACCTACCACATGATATGTACTGACTTCACAAGTTTACCACTCAAACACATAAATAACTGTGGACAAACAATGGATTATGGGATACCAAGGTCTGCAGTAGATGTCCTCCAAATTCCATTAAAAATGGGCATTTGTCTATGGCAGGAGCTTTTGAAATGTGGACTGAAAATGGTATGCAGTTTTTGTATTTTTGAGAATCATTAAGGATAGATATTGGTGAGCACGGCTGTAAAGAAATAAAAGAATACACAAGAAGTGAGTCAGAGGGAGAGAACTGACAAAAACTTGATAGAGAAAGTGCTTGAGGTACCTTTCATGTGTAATCTCTTATCTGAAACACTGTTAGAGTCTTTTATGACTATAGCACCATAAACTGTACCACCCATGTGTTACCATGAATGTTAGTTAAATGTTAGCACTGCCTCTCAATAAAGATATCGTTGTAAAGCTATACAGACACACATGTAGGAAAATTTAGGAAACATCCTAAGTGGACAGAGGATTGACCTCTGCGGGACTTAAATCTCAGGGACGCCTGATACGGAAGTATTTTTTTACAGTATACATGGTGTTTATTTCACAGTGCAAAATATGCAAGTTCCAACAAAAACTAACACAGATAAGTCTAGTAGGAGGATGGTGTGGTCCATGGCGTTTAATGCAGCACTCGAATCAAGTAAAGACAAGACAGAGATTAAATCAGAATCCATGGCCATTAAAAATAATCACAGTACTTACATTGGATGTGGTATGGGTAATTGCTAAGCAGTTTGAAAATGTGGAGTAATTTGCTGAAATTAAGGGCGGCGACAGTTGACTACAGCTGCTTGTTTATATGGGTAGATGCGCACATGAGAAACTTCATCATAGTTCAAGAAATTTGACTTAATTTGTTGTCATTATTATCTGTTTACCTAACATGTGCTTTACAGATGATATTGGGTCTCATTTCTGATATGTGCACATGCAAGGTTACCGTCGGATACATGACACATGCTCACCGGCCATTTTTGTGCTTACCACTTTGCGTATGTTGGGGAATAAGAATCATGCATCAGTTTAGTTGAATATTTTAATTATGACTATAACTGATGAAGATTAAATGGTGTTATTTTCACAGTTATTGAATACATTTGCCCATGCATTAGTAAATTAATGGTTTTAGATATTGTTGTTTATTAAAGGTATTTTTAACGTATGCTGTTTTAATATGATATGCATTTAATTTAAAATTGTGTGTGTGTGTGTACATTTTGTAAGACAGCTGGGTCTTAATCATTTGTGCCTATTGTCTGAGGCATTTCAACATTTATTTGCAACAAGTACAAACAAATTCATGTAAGAAAATATTGACGAATCACAGATTTGTGCCTATTTGGGAGCTTGTAAGCACACTTTCTTTAAGAATTGAAACACATTACAGTAAAAAGTGTTTGTTGTGATTGTATTTTCTGTATAAGTTTCCTGTTTTCTTGACTTATATATAGAATGTCGCAATGTTACGTGAAAGTACAAGATTAAGTCATCTGACATTGTTTTACAGCCTTATATATAACACAGGTTACAGATTATAAATGCTGTGTGGTGTGTGGTGTGTGTGTGTGTGTGTGTGTGTGTGTGTGTGTGAATGCATGTGTGTGTTGCAGCACCTTCGTGTACGCTGCACAGAAGGAGTGGAGTTCTACACTCGGTCCTCCACCAAGGTCAGAGGGCGAATGGGACACAGATTCATGTTTATTGACGGAGACAAAGCTGTGTCTGGGTCGTACAGGTCAGTGCACTGTGTGTGTGTGTGTGTGTGTGTGTGTTTGTGTGTGTGTGCGTGTGCGTGTGTGTGTGCGCGCGCGCGTGCGTGTGTGTGTCAGTGAGCGTGTGAGAAAGAGAGTAGCCGTGAAAGAAACAGAAAATATCTGTGTGCCACACCTGTCTTTGATTTATGTGAGCGTGGCACGGATAAATAATGCACTGTAATGTTCAGTGGCATTCTCTACATACTAGACAAACGGGCTGTAAATGTATCCAATGCACAAGAGAAATAAACGCATGTACGTAGCAGTCCCAAAGTAACTGGACAATGACACGCTCACTTTTGGCTCAGATTAATTTGAGGAAGGTACCATGCACATCAGACGAACTGTGTAGGAATTGTAGTCTAAATTGTAGTTCAGTTATTGCTGTTTACTTGGCTTTACTTTACTTGGATGTGTTTGCTTTGTAATGTCCTGGTGTACTTTAAAGTTGTTTTTTGCTGTGTTTTCTTTAGTTTCACTTGGATGTCATCGCGGCTGGAGAGAAATCTCATCACTGTGGTTACAGGCCAGGCAGTGGAGGCCTTCGACAGGCTGTTTCGTTTCCTCTATGCGACCTCCAATTTGGTGGATGTCCGGCAGGTCGCCACGGAGCCTGAACCGGAAGTGGAGCCCCCCCCACAGCCAGCCGCAGTGACCCCTCCTTCTGCTGCTCTTGCTAGGAAACTATACAACCCCAAGTATGCCCTGGTTACTTTAGGCAACCCCAGTCCCACCCCTCCCGCTGGCCAAAACAGCACCAAAGAGACTCAAAATCCAGAGGTCCCAGAAACCAAGAAAAGGGGACGGAGGAGAGCTAGTAAGGAAGCAATAAAGGAGGCTCCCCCCATCCACCCTGGACTCACCAACCTTGAGAAAGCATGTTTGATGTCATATCTGCCCATCTGGCCAGAGCCTGACCCCCCCAGTGATGTAATTGGGTTCATTAACATTCGTGATTCCAGCAAACCAACTCAGTTCCACCTACAGAGATCTGAGATGTTTGAAACCAGCCAAGCGATCAGGTTTAGCAGTCCATTCAGTATGCCTAAGGAAACCCTGCCAGAGGTCGCCAAGCCCAGGAAGCCTACTGACAAACATGAGGAAATGAATAAACTCCAACCAGCACAAGACAACACCAAGGCTGAGGAGGTGGTGGTAGACAGAGCTCAGCCATCGCAACTCAATGCAGGGCCTGGTGACATTGAAAGTAAAGCAGAGGCAGGTGAACACAAATCACCTGCATCTGGGCCTAAGTGTGAATCTGACACTACTAAGACTCTCAACACTGAGAATAAACTGCATTCCAACACACCCACCAACCAAGAAGCAGGCCACAACACCACGCCTCACCTCAATGCACACGCACCTCCCCAATCCAGCAGCAAAGCATCCAGTCCTAACGCTGGGAGGCCGTCACACACCACGCAAACTGTCACCACACATCCTCAGCCCGACTCCCTCCCTGGACTGAACACCAAAAAAGAAGCAGAAACTAGTTTAAGATTACAGAGTGCTGTTGTGCAAACCACACGCAAGCTGAAGCCAGACAGTACACAACCTGCACTACCGCGTGGTCCCACTAACTGGAACTCAAACACAGAACAACGCGCACAAACAAAGACGATGTTGCCACATTCAGATTCACACGCAGAGGCTGTTCACGTGCAGCCACAAAACTCCTCTGAAATGACTCTTAACACCCAGAATCCCACCGTCAACCACTACGTGTCCTCCTCCTCTACCTCTGCCATGTGCCCTCAGTTTGTCAGCTCTACCTCTCTTTCTGAAAATAACCATGGCTCCATTACTACAAGCACAG
Organism: Micropterus dolomieu; assembly: GCF_021292245.1. Lineage (NCBI taxonomy): Eukaryota > Metazoa > Chordata > Actinopteri > Centrarchiformes > Centrarchidae > Micropterus > Micropterus dolomieu. Next base: position 12,022,458 of record NC_060151.1, read on the forward strand.
CTACCAGTGCCTGTGCTCCTTCCTCCATCAGCTCTCCTCCTTCCCTTCCTCATCTTACCTCTTCTTCTACAACTCTTAATCCTCCCCTCCCTTCCGCCTCAGCATCCCCATCTTTGACCTCAACTCCCCCAATCCCTAAACCTCGTACCATACAGCTGGTCATCAAAGACGGCGTCATCAGCAATGACCAGATGCTGCCGGAGTTCAGTGTTGTCCGGAGGCCTGCGACCAGCACAGGGGCGCTAGGGGTCCAC
>NC_060151.1:12022811-12038278 GCF_021292245.1 Micropterus dolomieu
GATGTGTTTGCTTTGTAATGTCCTGGTGTACTTTAAAGTTGTTTTTTGCTGTGTTTTCTTTAGTTTCACTTGGATGTCATCGCGGCTGGAGAGAAATCTCATCACTGTGGTTACAGGCCAGGCAGTGGAGGCCTTCGACAGGCTGTTTCGTTTCCTCTATGCGACCTCCAATTTGGTGGATGTCCGGCAGGTCGCCACGGAGCCTGAACCGGAAGTGGAGCCCCCCCCACAGCCAGCCGCAGTGACCCCTCCTTCTGCTGCTCTTGCTAGGAAACTATACAACCCCAAGTATGCCCTGGTTACTTTAGGCAACCCCAGTCCCACCCCTCCCGCTGGCCAAAACAGCACCAAAGAGACTCAAAATCCAGAGGTCCCAGAAACCAAGAAAAGGGGACGGAGGAGAGCTAGTAAGGAAGCAATAAAGGAGGCTCCCCCCATCCACCCTGGACTCACCAACCTTGAGAAAGCATGTTTGATGTCATATCTGCCCATCTGGCCAGAGCCTGACCCCCCCAGTGATGTAATTGGGTTCATTAACATTCGTGATTCCAGCAAACCAACTCAGTTCCACCTACAGAGATCTGAGATGTTTGAAACCAGCCAAGCGATCAGGTTTAGCAGTCCATTCAGTATGCCTAAGGAAACCCTGCCAGAGGTCGCCAAGCCCAGGAAGCCTACTGACAAACATGAGGAAATGAATAAACTCCAACCAGCACAAGACAACACCAAGGCTGAGGAGGTGGTGGTAGACAGAGCTCAGCCATCGCAACTCAATGCAGGGCCTGGTGACATTGAAAGTAAAGCAGAGGCAGGTGAACACAAATCACCTGCATCTGGGCCTAAGTGTGAATCTGACACTACTAAGACTCTCAACACTGAGAATAAACTGCATTCCAACACACCCACCAACCAAGAAGCAGGCCACAACACCACGCCTCACCTCAATGCACACGCACCTCCCCAATCCAGCAGCAAAGCATCCAGTCCTAACGCTGGGAGGCCGTCACACACCACGCAAACTGTCACCACACATCCTCAGCCCGACTCCCTCCCTGGACTGAACACCAAAAAAGAAGCAGAAACTAGTTTAAGATTACAGAGTGCTGTTGTGCAAACCACACGCAAGCTGAAGCCAGACAGTACACAACCTGCACTACCGCGTGGTCCCACTAACTGGAACTCAAACACAGAACAACGCGCACAAACAAAGACGATGTTGCCACATTCAGATTCACACGCAGAGGCTGTTCACGTGCAGCCACAAAACTCCTCTGAAATGACTCTTAACACCCAGAATCCCACCGTCAACCACTACGTGTCCTCCTCCTCTACCTCTGCCATGTGCCCTCAGTTTGTCAGCTCTACCTCTCTTTCTGAAAATAACCATGGCTCCATTACTACAAGCACAGCTACCAGTGCCTGTGCTCCTTCCTCCATCAGCTCTCCTCCTTCCCTTCCTCATCTTACCTCTTCTTCTACAACTCTTAATCCTCCCCTCCCTTCCGCCTCAGCATCCCCATCTTTGACCTCAACTCCCCCAATCCCTAAACCTCGTACCATACAGCTGGTCATCAAAGACGGCGTCATCAGCAATGACCAGATGCTGCCGGAGTTCAGTGTTGTCCGGAGGCCTGCGACCAGCACAGGGGCGCTAGGGGTCCACCATGAGTCTGCTGTAGCAAACCTGGTGCAGACATTGCCTGAAAAAGAGCTTGAGACTGTACCCGAACTGCAGAACAACAGTGACAGGTCAACAGGAGCACAAAAAGATGCAGAGAACACAGGAAATATTGGAGAAGCTCCACAACAAAAACAGAGTGGGACTTCCCACGAGACCAAGAATGAGAAAGCAGTTGGACTACATGGTGACAGAGCAGGAATGCAAGTGGTTGCTGGAACCAACCTAGAAGCCCAGTCCGATGTTTTTATTTCTGATGCACCAAAGGCAGAGAGTGTCAATATTCAAGAAATAATTCCAGAAGATGTTGAGCCCAAGACTTTGAAGTCAATAGACTGCAAATCAACCCCACAGACAGACTGTGCCACCACAGTACAGACGGGGACCAAGGCCCCGGGTAGAGCTGTAACAGGCTATGAGTTGGCTGAAGTGCCAAATGAAAACGGTAAGAGTGTGACACAATGCAAAATATATCAAGCAAGAGCCCTTGAACTTCAGAGAATATCATATAGTGAATTGACTCCACATGATATAGGTATATTAGAGACTGTGGACTCTTCAAAAGCTCCATCACACACTCCTGTTTCTGCCACACGCAACCCATTCATATCAAAAAACAGTGCTGGTGAGAGCACACACACATCTGCTGCAAACACACACGGCCAGCAAGCTAATCCAAGTCTCACACCAGCACACTGCACAGACAGTATGCCAAATACTGCAAAACGTAACACACACAACGCCTTTCAAGAACAAATTCCTAAAGCACGGGGAAGCATGCACAAACCTGAAAAAACCCTGCACTTACATCTCTCCGACACACAATTGCCCGACTTGTTTCCACCCACGCCCGATGGAGATTCGCGACCGATCCCAGCTCTCATACGCACTCCAACTCCAGACGGATTTTTTCCACGCACGCCCACCCCAGACTCACGAATCCACACTCCAGATCCACGGTCATATACTCCAGACTTTCAAACGCCTACAGCTGACGTTAGCGAAGGGTATGTCTCTCCTCTCTCCACCACTTCAGAGGAGTATTATGAATGTAGCGACTCTCCTACCCACGAGTCTGTTTTTGATCAAGTGGCTTATCCCAACCACGGGACGATAGAAGATCAATTTAGCTTCACACACACAAATACTCCCAATGCTACAACAACAACTAGTCCTGCATACAATAACCATAGCACACAAGTTGCTAAATTAGGCACTGCAGACAAGAATACCTCTTGCAGTGAAGCACAGAGTTTGTCTGGGCCTTCTAGAGTCTCCTCTTCATCTTCTTTAGTTGAGAATAAAGTGAAAATTGGAGAGGAGGAAGAAACTGCAAATGAAAGAAATGGGGGGAATTTTGATGATGGCACAGAGAGGCGAGGCAGCGAGGAAACTAAGAGAGCAGCAAATCACGTTAAACAAGGAAAAGATTCGACAGGGGAAGTAGAAAAAAACAAGGAGAGCCAACCTCAAGCCCCCAAGAGAAAGAGGGCGCTAAACCAATCAGCAGTAGAGAAGCCAGTCGACGGAGTGACTCCAGGAGAATTAACCAGTGAAGGAGCAGAGCCAAAGCGATTGACCACAGTTGACCGTAATCCAAAAAATCTTTCTGTGGAGGGTGAGACACCAGACAAAGAGAAGACAGTGGACCGGGTGGCATTAGGACCCAGCGGCTTGGAGAGGAAAGACAGGCCCCTGTCAACTAGAGAGACAGAGGGACAGAAGGTATGAACAGTAAGGCAACAGAAGGTTTCATCTTATTTTCATAATAATTCCCGTCATCAAACAAAAATAACAATGCACCACCATTCAGGTTAATCTAACCAAGGTCATTTGTACTTTTTTAATTTTCTAATCATTTTGCAGTATTCTGTTCAGCGTACACCAGTGACATAAAGGGTAAGAACAGTTTATCTGTTTTTTGAGGGGACATGCTGTACATCTTTAAATGGCAATTATTGTTTTTTTAAACCTGGGCCTTATTTTCACATATTTTGGAGTCGAATTAACTTGTAGGTACAAAAAGTTTTGGAATCCGTGGAGTAGATGACGTCAGCCGTCAGCGGGCAAATCTGTCAAAATTACGTCCAAAAAAAGTGCTTCTATTTGCCACTGAAAGGCTCTGACCGTTATTCCAGGTGTCTGACAACATCACGGAAATGATCCGAGTAATACCCGCTGACGCGCCTTGTTTTTTGTGCTCAGAGACAGTTCTCACCATCTACTGCACGGATCTCGTTGAAAATGTTTTGAACCCACTAGTCATTTCGACTGAAAATTGAGCCCAGGTGTAAAAATACCGAAATTACCCTTTCACTATATTTCATTAACTATAGTCAAGTGGTGAAAGTAGTTTAACTGGGTTAGATGAAGAGAAAGTATTTTATCCCTCCTATTGGTGTTTCTTTGGTTAACCTTTATAGTTAGTGAGTCTCATCACGAAAGCGAGCTTGGATCTGTGTGTCTGACTATCTGTAAAATGGTGATTTATCGTTTTTGTAACATGTTAATAAGTTCTTTTTACAGGTGCTGGTAGATGAATATTGTTACAGCTGTTTTCCCATGTTTCCAGTCTTTGTGCTAAGCTAAAGTGACTGCCTGCTATCTGCGGTAGCTTCATATTAATTTCATTTCATTTCATACAGGCATGAGAGTGTTATCAATCTTCTCATCTAACTATAAATCATCAAATTGTCCTGGTCGGAGGTGAGACCTGGTGCAAAATTTCAGCTTAAGTCTGACGTGTCAGTGAGGTGTAACCACCATTAGCTCTGATCTGTTGATGCTCAGTCAGTTCCAAAGCCTGCTCGAACAGTCAAATTTAATAAAGTCAGTGTGTGCGTGTGCCTTTTTTAAATGCAATTTAGTGTCAAATGTTTGTGCATCTATCTTTTTATTGTGCGGTGTGCTATGCAAGTTTACCACTTCTGTTCTCGTGTCAGTGTGTGTATATCTAGGTCTCTCAAGTATGCATCACCAGAGCGTCACTAAGTTGAAACACACAACACTTTTTCATTATTGAACAAGGAAGACTGTGTGTGAATTAAAGTGACACACTTGTAATGAAGCGCTGTGCATGTTCACACTGAGTCAATATTAATGAACTGTAAAAGATTGATAGTGTAACATTTATTTGCATAGTTTAACTGACTCACCTGAGTCTGCGATTTTTCATCTAACAAAAGTCTATTGAAGCCAGTATAGTGTTGTTGGCATGTTTAAACTCAGTATGGTAATGTTAACAAAAGTGAAAACAAAGCCAATCTCACATTTGCACCCAAGTACCTCTCTTTTCCGTTTGCAACAAAGCTTTCATGTACTCGGGACTACATTTGTGAGTGTTAACATTTACACTCTATAGTTGATCAGTTGCCAGCATACTAATACTAACAGAAAACAATATGAGAAATTTGTGTTAATATATAATAATAATAAACCCTAATCAAATGTATTGATGCCTCATTATAATTACATTATACAGTCCTTCTGATCTCCATTTCCTGCTCTTTCTTTCGCCTAGCTTTTGAATACTCCTCCCAGACCTCCCCGAGGACAGCAGCAAGGCAGTAGAGCGACATCCCCTTCCCGACCATCCAGATCCCCTCGGCCCCTCTCAGGCCACCAGCTTTTGGGGTCTCGTCCCTGGGCAGGCCGTCAGCTGAACCAGGCAGAGAGCAAGGTTCTCCACTCTAGTTTCCAGGTCTTAGATAACACATCATCTCCTTGCAGACCGCCATCCAGACCACCTCCTCCAGTGGCAGTGGGCGCTGTCGGGTGTGCAGCTGGCCGGAAGAAGGCCGAAATTTCCCACAGCCAGCAGAGCCTCCTCTCTCGTCAGCCTCTAACAGCGCAGGGCAGGGCGAGAGCTGGACAGTCACTCAATCCTTTCTCAAAACCCCAGTCCTCTGTTTTTCACACACACTCTAACATGCAACCTCATTCCCAGAACCAGACGGTGTCAGCGAGGGAGGCACACTGCCAGGAAGAAGGAAGGGCTCCATTTAGCTTCACTTTTAGCAGGCTGTACAGCCTCAAGGGCCTGAAGGACAAGATGAGCAAGCTGCCAGCACAGAGCAAGAGAGGCAGCACCAGCTCTCCGGTACAGGGACGTAAGAGCATGAGCTAGTCTGCTTACTCTTACTGTAATTACTGTAACATGTCAAGCCAAATTATATATATGTCTTTGAAAAAAAAAAATACAAATTTACAGCATCTGTCCTGTTTATACAACAGCTCCTTTCTCACCCCAGGGTTACTTTTTACTAATGGCTTTAATGGATATTTGGACTTTGAACTTGTGGTGTTGACCTGCTCCTATCTTGTCTGATTGGAGACGCACTTCCACATAGCAGTTTTCAGTTTGAAACCACTTCTATGCACTATGCATTTGCTCATTGCTGGACCAGACCAAATGTGATTGGATAAGGGTTTATTTCTTTTGGCCTCTCATTTCTAGAGATTCTTATTCATCTCAAACATTTGAAAGTCTATTCATGTTGAAAATCCAGCTGCCTGTCTGGCTGAACTCTGAGTTTTGTCCCATAGGAGGTCATGGCTGCCATGCTAAATTAATTGTTTGAATTAATGGAGTTTGTTTTGTCCCACATTTTCATGTGAGAATGTGGATGTTATGTGTTTAAATTATTCATATGACCAAACAAATTAAAATTCCAGAACATAAGTAAAGCATATATAAACCCAGAAGTTTTCCTTTTATATCTGGTCTTAAATAAGCTAGAGCCTACATTTACTGTGGATTATTTTATTCAGAACGATTTCAAGGGAGATGTGGGAGATCAGATCTTTGACAGTAATCTGGCATCTCAGGGTGGTGCTGTGTGAATAAGAATTCAGGATAGTAAATCTACAATTCTAATATAATATATATATATATATAATACACTGAATGAGTGAGCGTGATTTGTAAAAATGCAGGTTTAAAATAGGTACTATCACATAAAAGCCGTGAACCTTTTTTTTTTTTTTAACATGAAAATGCACACATATACTGTATTTACAGATGTACTGTATTTTGTGTGACACGGATCAATGCTGAAAACTGCTGGAAGCTACAGACTCACTCTTCCAACATGGTGTTACAGGGATTTGTTGTTCACTACCACCACTTTACATTCTGGGAGTCAAAAAATGAGTAAATGTTAAAATGGTTAACCTAATGACAGGTAAATAAAATGAAAAACTGTTTGTATTTTGTTTATATGAGTTGTGTGGACTGTTTGTCCGATATTTGTATTATAACAAGCCTAGGTTTTCCTCGTCTGTGCATCACAAAGTGCTCATGATACAGTTGTGATTGTTAAAACTGTTGATGTAGAATTTTATCTTATTGTTTTAGATGTCTCAAAAATAGATTTTGGTTATTTTGTTTTCTTCAATTGTGTGCTGTACACCGAAAGATTAAAGCCGTTTGGTTATTGCCTTATTCTTTGTTTACACTGAATCCTATTTACATTCAAGATGCTGTTTTGCCTTGAAGAAAAAGTCACAGCGACTGTGCCCAAACACGGCCTGAGTTATCTGTAGAGACGAGCACAATAAACACCACACAGAATAAAGTTGTTGCTCTGAAGACAGATACAGATGTCCTGCAGATTATTATTAAAGTGCACGAGATGATGCCCTTGACTTGGTGCAGGACAAATAAACTTGTCGATGACATCAGGGACATGGCTGAATACATAATTTGTAAGTTGTTAAACAAAGCTGCAAATTAGAAAAGCTCCAGTCTGACAGTGGATTTGTGCACTTGCTGAATGTTTGTTTGCGTCTTTCTGCTAACCAGCTTTATTTGACTGCAGTCAATCCCCATATCAGTGTTTGGCTCTGTGAGTGTGTTCATGATGTTTTGGGTAGGATTTCCCAGTCTGTTCTTAAGCAAGGTATTTAGATGAAAACACATTTTATGCCAGTGCAAACTAGGACTGAATTCAAGTCTTCATTTAAAAAAAATTCAAAATATAGATATTACAAATCATGGATGGCTGACGTTTGGAGCTGTGAAAGGCTGCTCTGCACGCCAACTAAGATACTTGACATCATTGAAGCAGAAAAGGCGAAGATTAACTAAGCCTGGGATTTATCTCAGCGTAGAAATAGGCGAGTAGAGTTACTGTACAGACCCACGATGTCTCTGTGGTTTTAGAAGCTTCAGTCATCTTTCACAACACTTTGCAATTCTGTAAATATCAGTTGTAATCCATGTCAGACACGGTGTTCTGTTGTGTTGTGAAGAAATTTCCAATAGTAAATAGTACATTCCAGATGATCTCAAAGGATATTTTTATCTGATGTTATGTAATATTCAGAGATGGAGCACAAAGGCTCCTGAGGTTGTGTGATTTGCATGAAAATCTGCAGCGGAGGTGAGATGATTTGTTTATTTTCACAGTAAAAAGAAGTGGGAGAGTTTTAATGCGTGAAAGGACAACTGCAGTTTATGAGAAGTTGCCTCCGTGTGCCATAAAAGCTGGTGGCATGCAAGTAGAGACAAGGGATGCATCCGACACCTGACTGACTCATCCGAATTTGCATTTTTTAGGAAGAGGAAGAGATATGGAAAGAGATAGGAGTGCAAAGACACAAACTGTACATGCACACACAACTCATTTTCACACACTATCTGCGAGAATACCTGGATGTTAGCTTGTTGGCTTCTCTCCAAATAATTAAAAAACTAATTATCATTTTAACCTCTCTTAGCGAAATAAAACCAAATCATTTGTTGAGAATTTGATACATGGACTGGACAAAATAATGAAACACCTCATGCTGACAAATGCTACAATCAAAAAGATTTTTTGCTTTCTGGTGGATAGTTAGACAACAGGATCAACACCAGGGTTGATTTTAGACCATTTTCAGGGGTGCTGAAGCACCCCTAAATTTCATCTAAGCACCCCTAAAAAAATAATTTATTATTATTTTCTGAAAATAATTTTTTTGTCCCCTAATTTTTGATTTTGGAGAAGTAAGAGAAGGGACAACCAATTAGCCTACAGTTTCATATGGCTTTTTATTTTATTTTATTTTTTTAAATTAAACGGGTTTAATGTCCCTGAATACTGGCATCTTTCTAATGTTTACCTAATGATCCGCGACCGCGCTGGCCAAGTCAGTCTAGTGCATAGGAAAGCAAAATCCAACATGAGGTCTCATAGTTGTTTCCTTCTTTTCTCCTAGACACAAATGAGCTGCTTTTAATACCAAGACGAGGCCAAAGGCCTTTTCTCCCACTTCTCAAATTCATCTCAGGAGAAACAACCATATAAAATGTCATTTATGTCTGACTCTGATCAAAACAAGAGATCTCTAACTGATCTTAAATAAGTCTAATTTAAGTCTCCTGAACATTGGACCATGAGATCAGAGAAAGAGCTCAAAGAAAACTCAACTATTACTCCTGGGATCTCATGATTCTTCTCAAATATGTCTCAGTTTTCTCATATTGGCCTCAGGAGCAAAAACTCATCTCTGTCTTACTCTGATCAAAGGATGAGATCTCTACAGTATCTTAAATAACTGTAATTTCAGTCTCCAGAATGTGGATCAGAAAAAAGCTCCAAGATATTTCTCAGTTTTGTCTTAGTGAACCCACTTAGGGGTTATTTTACTCAAGTACTTTACTTACGTCAAATGTTGAGGTTGAGTATTTTCTTTTTATCGGGGGTTGTACTTTTACTCCCCTTAATTTCAAATCCTTATTGTATTTATTGTTAATTATCTGTTACAAGTTACTGAGAAAAATAAAATAAATTTTGACATTGAAAATAATGCACTTTCAAATGTCATCTTTTCCAAATGGTTAAGGTCACAGCCAGCATAACTGGAACACCCAATACTTTGACATGATGTTTAGAGATCAATACATTAAGGACCAAATGCATGCAAGAACTGAGATACAACATGTATCTGTCATACAGAATAAGCACTTTTACTTTTGATACTTAAGTACATTCACTTTGGAATACTTTTATACCTTTTACTTGACTAGAATTTTGAGGACTTTAAATGTGGATATGGTATTTCTCCTATTTTAAGTAAAGGAAAATTGTACTCTATTTAAAGACAATATGTCCAGATGAAAGCAATAATGAATTGCTTTCATCTGGATGGCGCAGCAGAAGCAGGGTTCAAATCCAGCTCAGGGAAAGCCTCCAGCACAGTAATGTGATACAATCAAGCTCACGAACATCTCCCAAGAGCTCCCAACTGCTTTTTAGGAGCAATAAGCAAGACATTAAAGAACTCAAAAAGATACAATGATGAGATCTCATCTGTTACTTTCATTTATCCTATTGTAATCTCAATTCAGTATCCATTTGTCTTACCCAAGTCTCAAAACCTCAATCTCACTTCATCTCATCCTTTTCTCCTAAGGGGTTTTAGGAGCAACAAATCAGATTGGAGTGATCTCAAAAAGATATACTATTGAGATCTTAGTGTTTTCTCAAGAGTTAAAGAAAAGACTATTCTGAGCAAAAGATTTTTCCTCTGGGCAGTAGTGTGGATGAGACATAAGTGCTACATCTCCTGAAACAGGCAGGAGTTTTTGCTCAGAAGATCTCTTGTCTCTTTCTCCAGACTTTGTAGTCAAACGACAAGATTTTAAATCAAGTTGTACTGCTGCAGTGAAAGGAGCATAGAATCTGAGCTGCTGTAGCATAAGCAGCTACATTAGTTTATGACAGGATAGAGAACTTCCAGTGATACAAGGTACAAAGCAAATTTATTGTAATTTTTACAATAGGGGTGTAAGATGAGATGTAGTTTGTAGTTCCCTTTCTATTCAATAAACAAAGCAAACAATATATACAGAATAAACTATTTTGCATGGTGCAGTCAGTGCTGAGGATGAATTAAAGATACTTACGGTCTCAGGGACGAAGCTGCTCTGCAGTCTGGTGGTGCGACAGCAGATATGTCTGTTTGCTATGTCAGACAAAAGCAGGGTGAACAGACTGTGGCTGGGTGGGTACTGTCCTTTATTTTCCTTTGTGATCTACGCAGGCCCCTCACCTCACCGATATCACTGATGCTCAGGAGATGGGTACCAATTAACTCTCTTAGCAGTTTTAATCACCCGCTGCAGAGCCCAGCTGTTCTGGGCGTTCCACATCCCATGCCACTTGGTGATGTTTCCAGTCAAGATGCTTTCTATTAGTCCTCTGTAAAAGTCAACAAGAATTTGGCCACAGATGGTGGTGTCGTCCGCAAACTTCACAACAGAGGCCTCACCATGTCGGGGGTTGCAGTCGTGGGTGTACAGCGTGAACAGGAGGGGGCTGAGCACACGGCCCTGGGGGGCTCTGGTGTTGAGAACCAGAGTGGAGGAGGTGTGACCGCCAAAACATGGTGTGAAGTTTTGCAGTAAATGAGGCAGGTGGTAATAAAGTCAGAGCCACACAGAATAGTTGAGCATTTGGAGGGTTCACACAGAGTGTTCGAGAAATATGTAGAATGATGATTTTTTTGTTTTACATTAAGTTTATCGTGGCACCTGTACATACCGGGACTCTGCTGCATCACAGCTGAAGTAAACACACAGACTGCTGCGGCTGATAGAAAAGACATTAGTCAGCATTAGCATACATTAAAAATGACATGCAAATGAATAAATGTACAGTACTATTACAGACACAGATTATCTTGTGTAAGGGGATGCAACTATTGATTATTTTCAGTATTGATGAATCTGTTGTAGATATTTCAAATGAAAAAAATGTACTTTTATGATCAGTTATCAAAGTAGCTGCTGGTTAATTATCTGTTGGTTCAACTGATTGAATAATCGACTTATAGTTTCAGCTCTTATTTTTTCCTTTTACTATGAGCTTGCTAGGCGACCTACTGTTTCTCTTCTGTCTCTTGCCAGTGAATAGGTGCTTGCCAGAGAGTAACAGGTTCTTCGCTTGAGCATTTATATTATATTGTATAGACCATCACTGGACTGCAGCTGCTGATGATGGACGTGTAGTTGTTGGCTCCTGAAGAGCCGTGGCTCCTCCTGAGATATTCACTTGTATGTTTGACTCTTTGCAGGGTGCTGCTGTCAATGAAGTTAGCTGGGACAAGTAGAAGTCACCTTGTGTCACCTTATTGAGGAAGGCTACAGCACACTAATGCTACACTATGGAACATATATCTGTGTGATTATGCATCATCTAAATACTACTTGTGCCCAAATGGACACAAATGCAATCTCAATCATTAGTTCACTCTGTATTTGCCCCTCTCTGCTCCTGTCACTGAGGGAACCTAATTGCGCTGAACCCTGTACTGTTCAAAAGCCACGTCCTCTATTCAGCACACCACTGGGTGAACCTGAGGGGCAGACTCTAACAAAACCCAGGTTTATTAACATTTTCTTGACAAAGCCACTTGCCCTGAATGGAAGGCCCAGACAGAGGTTACAGCAGGAAAGGGCAAGACTGAGTATATGAGGATTCTGCAGATTTTCCATGTGCTTAAAGGTTGAACACAGTAAATGGTGGGCTACTGTTCTCCTGCAGTCCCAAAAGCACCCTATCATGCCAGTCTCCTTTATTCTACAGAGAGCGTTTGTCATATCAATTCCTCCTCCTGTCACATATCCCTGAGGGCTAACTTCAGGTGGCATTCACATTGATTCAGCTCATTCTCTATTTTCAAAGCTTACAGTTTAGTCAGTCTAACCAGACAATCAATTGGCTTTCTTTCACGCGCTACTGCACATATTATGTGGTGTGCTGTAGCAGCCCGTTAATTATCTATTGGTTGCATCCGTCTTTGATTTACGCTGCATTCTTACATGTATTAAATAACTCTAGTTTAATGTTACAGAAATATCTCTTACATTAGCGCAGAGAGGCTCACACTGAGAGCTGAGACAGGGTCACTTAAGAGCTTTCTGCCCTCATGGTAACAGCAATTAAGTGAAGACAGATTATATCACCGCCACTCTAATGGCTTTTTTATCCATTAGTGTAATGATGATCATCAATGTAGTCTCAAGTGTCAATTAACTTGACATGATCTCCTTGATCTATACGCACATAAATGCATCTTTTCATCTTAACGCCTAGTCATAACGTCCTTAAACCCTCAAACAAATTACGAAAAGTCAGTCAACGTCCACTTTGAGTAAAGATAAGACAATTCATTATTTAGCGGGGGTAATTGTTGCTGAGATTTTACTGCCTATGATGTTTTAATGCAGTTTTTTCTTTCATTTTTTAAAATTCGAGTTAAAGAGCACAAAGATACAGTATGTCTTTTTATTACTTTTCTTTGTTTTTAGGTACAATTAGGTTTCTTTATTGTTAAGCCAATTATTTTATGTAACTTTTTTTATGTGGATTATTGCATGTCTGAATTAAAAGAATAGTTTGACATTTTGGGAAATACGCTGATTTGCTTTCTTGCCAGGAGCTAGATGACAACAATGGTACCGGTCTCATATCTGTAGGCTACAGGTTAGCTTATCTTAGCATAAAGACTGGAAACAGTCAGCTAGCCCACCAGCTAAAGCTCACTAACATTTTATATCTTATTTGTTTAAGCCGTACAAAAAACTGAAGTATAAAAATGTTTTACAGGGAAGTTATGTGCCAGGTGCGGCAGCAGTTACCAGGCAACCAGCAGAAACTTCAAGAAATTACTGCTCTCAGGCCAAGAAAAAGTCCAACATGTAACCCCCCATTTTTTGTATGGCAATATGTTAATTTTGCGTGGCTTTGCACAGAGCCATGTGTGTGTGGACAAGCAGCTAGAGAATATGCTGAAGGGTTGGAGGAGGGGGCGAGCTATAAAAAGTTACACACACACACACTGCAGGTTTCTCATTAAGTGTGCTATAGGGAGTTGGTATGTGAACCTGCCTAGCGCTGCAGGGCTGTGCTGCAGATTGTGGAGGGAAGATGGGACAGTCATTGCCAGAGAAATGTTGTAAGCCAGGTGAAGCAGAAGACCGTGCTATTATAGTCTCCCTGTCAGAAAAGACTATATTAGGGAAGGCACATGACTTTTTTGTTTTTTCCTTCCAGGCAACTATTGTATAAGCAGTTACTCCATGGCACAGTTGGTAACCTGTAGGTGGGGCAGTGTCTTCTTCAGGGTCTTTTTCTCGCATGTTTTTCTCGTGTTTCTGCTGACTTTCTCCTACATTCAATGCATGGCAAGTGAGAATAACTTAACCGTGTTTGCACTCTGATGGAGTTGTGAAGGGAGAGTCTCCCTGCCTTCATTCACTCATTTTAGTGAATTAGAATCAGAAATTTAGACTAAAGTCTGTGATTCAGGCTTGGTATCTGGGTTTGGTGGCTGCCGACACTGATTCAGAAGCCAGAAGGCCACAGGTTTGTTGTAGAACATCACACAAAGTGTACATTAGCGCTGCAACAATTGATTAACAGAAAATAAATTGTGCTTTTGTAGTTATTTTTCAATCAAAAATGCCAAACATTTCTTGGTACCAGCTCAGCAAATGTCAGGATATGCTGCTTTGCTCTGTCCTTGATGATAAACTGAATATCTTTGAGTTTTAGACTAGTGGTCGATATGGTAACTATGTGTTGTTCCAAATCAATTTTCTTAATTTTCTTAATGTCAAATGTATTTCATAGCACAAGAGCGACCCAATGTCAATTTACCCTAAGGTGCACTTTTGCCATAAAGTGAAGCATGAAAGATTTGCATCGGCTTACATATTCACCCTTTCTTAAATGTCCTTGAACAACACACTGACTCTTGTTTGTCTTAGTGAAGAAGACAAATACAGTGGGAAAATGTAATTTAACTACCCTCAAAAAAATCTTTTCGTAAAACACCCAAGGCTTGCTGCTGTGTAACTTCTCCCACCTGCTCTCGAGTGTGTGTAAACACCTATGTCTTGTTTTGACAGTTTGTTTTAGTGAAAGGCTCTCACAGTGTACCCACAGCTATTCCCTGTGCCTCTCAGGTCATGGATTATTCATAGGATGTGGAGGGAAATGACACAGTCCTATTGTGTGGCTCATATCCCAGTGAGCCTGACAGGGCTAATAACATCAGGTCAAGAAAAGCTGTCACGCGTCCAAAGTCCATAATCGTGAATGATCACTAGTGATTGATGTCAGTGACTACTAATAATACGGTGAAATGATCTGCACGCTTCTTGTGTTGCTGTTATCTGTTGATTAATAATAATAATAATAATAATAATAATAATAATAATAACCTTTATTTGTAGAGCACTTTTCAAAAACAAGTTACAAAGTGCTTTAACAAGTGTAAAGACAATAATACCCAATAAACAATAATACAAAAACAATACAAGATAAAGAAAAGAAAAGACTAAAATACACGTTTAAGATAAATATAAAATTAGTAAAATAGAATAAAATAAAAGGGATAAAATAAAGTCAAATAAGATCGGTAAAGGCTCTCCTATAAAAGTATGTTTTAAGAAGGGACTTAAAAGAGTTCACTGACTCAGCTGACCTGATTTCCTCGGGCAGGCTGTTCCAGAGCCTTGGGGCCCTGACAGCAAACGCTCTGTCCCCTTTAGTTTTCAGTCGAGACTCTGGAACAGACAACAGACCTCTGCCCGAGGATCTCAAGGTACGTGCTGGTGTGTATGGGACTAAAAGTTCAGAAATATAACAAGGCGAGAGGCCATGAAGAGCTTTAAAAGTGATCAATAGAATTTTAAAGTCAATTCTAAAACATACTGGGTGCCAGTGTAATGAAGCTAAAATAGGAGTAATGTGGTCATATTTCTTTGTTCTGGTTAAAAGCCTGGCAGCTGAGTTCT
>NC_060151.1:12038378-12162495 GCF_021292245.1 Micropterus dolomieu
ACTCCTGGGATCTCATGATTCTTCTCAAATATGTCTCAGTTTTCTCATATTGGCCTCAGGAGCAAAAACTCATCTCTGTCTTACTCTGATCAAAGGATGAGATCTCTACAGTATCTTAAATAACTGTAATTTCAGTCTCCAGAATGTGGATCAGAAAAAAAGCTCCAAGATATTTCTCAGTTTTGTCTTAGTGAACCCACTTAGGGGTTATTTTACTCAAGTACTTTACTTACGTCAAATTTTGAGGCTGAGTATTTTCTTTTTATGGGGGTTTGTACTTTTACTCCCCTTAATTTCAAATCCTTATTGTATTTATTGTTAATTATCCGTTACAAGTTACTGAGAAAAATAAAATAAATTTTGACATTGAAAATAATGCACTTTCAAGTGTCATGTTTTCTAATTGGTTAAGGTCACAGCCAGCATAACTGGAACACCCAATACTTTGACATGATGTTTAGAGATTAAATCATTAAGGACCAAATGCACGCAAGAACTGAGATACAATATGTATCTGTCATACAGAATAGCACTTTTACTTTTGATACTTAAGTACATTCACTATGGAATACTTTTATACCTTTTACTTGACTAGAAGTTTGAGGACTTTATATGTGGATATGGTATTTCTCCTATTTTAAGTAAAGGAAAATTTTACTCTATATAAAGACAATATGTCCTTCAATGCTAGTTTTAGCTGGATGGCGCAGCAGCAGTTGTCCTTTGAACAGCAGGAGCAGGGTTCAAATCCAGCTCAGGACCTCCAGCATGGTTCTCCAAGCACACACAGTAATGTGATACAATCAAGCTCACGAACATCTCCCTAGAGCTCCCAACTGCGTTTTAGGAGCAATAAGTAAGACATTAATGAACTCAAAAAGATACAATGATGAGATCTCATCTGTTACTTTCATTTATCCTATTGTAATCTCAATTCAGTATCCAGTTGTCTTACCTAAGTCTCAAAACCTCAATCTCACTTCATCTCATCCTTTTCTCCTAAGGGGTTTTAAGAGCAACAATTCAGATTGGAGTGATCTCAAAAAGATATACTATTGAGATCTTAGTGTTTTCTCAAGAGTTAAAGAAAAGACTATTCTGAGCAAAAGATTTTTCTTCTGGGAGGGCTGGGCCGAACTAATACTTTCAATATTGAGGGGGGGATGCGAGCAGCCCAACATACATACTCCAAAATAAAGATATTCATTAACAATTAAATAATACTGACAAATTAAACTCAATCAGCAACAGAAAACTACTTCCTTAAAAGAGAAAGCAAGCATGTAACAAGATTTAACTGAAAATACAACAATGAACACTTAGTTTAGGGAAACACTTTTAACACCATCCCTCCTCCAAGGGAGTAAACACGACCGCACAGCTCCACACTGCTGTCTGGTCCTAACTGTCCACCGAACCAACAGGGGTCATTTACACTTTATACATTTTGAAATGGCTGATTTTGTCCCCATCACTTTTTGAAAGCATTTGTTAAAAATTTTCTAAAATATAATTTACAGCAAGAAATGTTAACTAGCAAATGAAAATGCTTTAAGAAAGACATGCAATGCAATACAGTATTCCTCATATAAAAACAGACATTTCCACCATAAATTGGAGCACAAAATGTCTCCAGAATGCAGGAAATTACCAGTTTAATGCAAAAATCTTCTGGGGGAGGACCCCCAGACCCCCCACACGGATACTTCAGCATCAAATATTTTACCTAAACAGAGCTAAAAATCTTCTTGTCTTGTTCTTGTGCATCATCACGTCTCATGACCCAAATGTATCATCAGCCCCTGATCTGAGCCCTTGTCCCCACCGCTTTTCAACACAAATTGACGCCCTTAACTGACCCGCTCCGCTCTGCGCTAGCTCCTGCCTAGTAGGCCTACTTATTGTCTTCACAAATTAGTGAACACTTTTGCAAGGTATTGTATGCATGCTACATTCTTATTAGGGGCTGAGCACCCCTAAAGGTCTGATCCTAGAATCGCCCCTGATCAACACCACACTCATATCTGTCCATTACATGTGAAGCTGCCAGTCGCCAGTTAGCTTAGCACAAGGACTGGAAACAGCAAACCTGGCTCTGACCAAAAGTAACAAAATCTGCGAACCATTTATTTAAACCGTACAGTGTAAAAATTGGTGGTTTTGTCAAAGCCAAGAAATAGCACATTATAACACTCCCACAGAAAGTCACAGATTTTATTCTTTTTTTACGGATTAAACAACAACTACGAAGGCTAGTTCCTGCTTCCAGTCTTTGTACTAAGTGAACTGGCAGCTGGCTGTCGCTTTACATTTGTCATACAGACTTAAAAGTGGTATCAATCTTCTCTTTTAAGACAAACAGTGCTCCAAGAGACCAAAAAACTGCAGGTCATATTTATTATTATATATTTTGCAGATGCCAAAAATTACAATATGCTACATGTACACTGTATCAACAAAGAAATGATGTGTGAATTTGATTTAGTGGTGGAACAAAAGAAAAAAACATTTAGTCATATAGACATACAGATGAAATATGTTTTATGAATAGTTTTCTGGGTCACACATCCAGATTTTGAATGAGTCAGACAGTCAAACACACTCACACTCATATCATGCTGGGTAGAAGCAGGGGGAGAGAAGAGCGGTGATTGAGATGCAGAATGCAGAGAGATAGAGAAGGAGAGAGAAACCGACATCCCTCGTTCTTATCTGAAGTGACTGAGAGGCAAACGGAGAGGAACAGAAACAAGCTGCAAATAAAGTAAGAGGCAGGGATAGATGGAGAGACAGGGATAGACAGCAAGAGACACGGGAACATCAAATCTGCAAAATAGACTTCAGCATCCACGGATAGGCTTCTTTACGAGTTCACCTTTCAACTTTTTATGTATGTTTTTTTTAAGTAATCAAAATCCAATTGGTTTGTTAATTGGACTAAGTGTGCTATGCAACAATGTATTAGTACACCTCACAGTACAACCTTCCCTGTCTGTGGCTGCCGGTCCTAAGTCCATTGGTTCCTACCGGATGTTAAACAAAGTTGTCATAAATAAATAGTTGCATTTTTTTTAAGGCAACGTAATTTCTTAAAACAGCTGGGCACTGTGGTTTTTAGCTAAAGCTTCTTAAACAGGAGGTATTAAACATTTGTTGGGGGCTACTTTGCGCCGTGGATTAATGCAGATTTGTTGCTCCAGTGAGTATTTACAGCAGCAGGATTGTGTATGTCAGACTGACTCAAAATAAACAGTGGCCACATTTATGGTAATGAAGGACCATGTCACAATTCATTACTGATTTTGGTCTTTTCATGGACTTGTTGGCAATAAGGTAAAATATGGAATATCACTAACCTAATAATGATGTGTACAGTTTTAAAAAGCTGACATGCTTGTGGACACAAAACCCTGGGTGCCATGAGATTTGACTGAATTAACTGTGACAGAAACAAAAACACTTTATGATTGTTATATCTTGTCTTATCTGAGCTACAGGGTGGAGCCTGGATGGTATTTAGATGGGGCACGCTGTAGTGTGAATGTGTGCCAGACACAGGTAAGCTGTTTTGTCAAACAAGCCCCACGACGTTAACCGGAACTCAGCAGCAACGCTTCATTACCTCACTTCTCATCTCAAACATCATGCAAATCTCTTTACCCGTGGAGCACAAACACTCACACTAGCCTTCGTGGAAGTCTTGTGATGATGGTTTTGCTTTTGTAGATGATTGGACTGTATGATAGTGGGGGCTCCATCCCAGAATAGCACACCACACACATTCACACACACACATTTAAATAGAAACCGTCCCCTCTCCCTCAGGCCATTTACATGGAGATGAGAGACTTGGTTACCAGGCGGACACATCAACACACAAAGACACACACACACACACACACACACACACACACACACACACACACAGAGGCATGTAGGGCTCATCATAACGTCCTCTATTCCACTGAGCCCTCCAAGCTCATCATAAACAATAATGCAGACTTCCATTCAGTCAGGGGTCGCAGTACAGACAAGCATATCACAATGAACATACAAATACTCGCACACACACACACACACACACACACACACACACACACACAAACACACACACACACACACAAAGCAGTGACTCAGCCCTCTTTTGGGTCTCTCTGCTTTGTGGACAGCCCTTTGGGTCCTTCAACACACACACATGCGAACACACACATGTAAATATAAAACATTGGTTGCCTTGTAGATGCCCAGATATGAGAGTGGTTTGTTTGTGTGTGCATGTGTGCACCTGCAGGAAGGTGGAGGTGGATTGGTTGTTTAGTCAAGACATCCTCTGATGTAAAGAATTTCCGACACATGACATGATTCATTCTTTAATTAGCGTGTTTTCATGCTCATTTGGTCCTCTGGGTAATGAAGTGTCCCATCAGCCTTTATGGACTTGATTAAAGACACACACGTGTCTGTTCAAATTTCTTGATGTGACACTGTGTGATGATGGAGGATGAAGATATTTCATATTCACTTCTGGTCTCTTTAGTACAGAAGCATCATTCGTGTGACAGAAGAAGAATGAAAAGCTGTGGTTCTTTAAACAGCAAGAGACCAGTTAATCTTATGGTTTCTGGAGTTTGAGAATACAGTAAAATACAACTTTTCTCAGCAGGGATTGTGTACACTAATCTATTTTTCCTGTGGAGTCAATACAATTGAAATGTTTCTGCTTGTTTTGCACTTGGTCTGCCACTGCTGTCTGACAGTAAGAAGAAAACAGGTTTGAGTGGAGGGTTGGCAAAGTAATCACATCCATTTCTTTTTAAAGCAGTTCATATAAATAATTTTTTGGGGGAAATTTTTTAACAGCATGATGGACAAAGACGTTGGAGGAGCAGCAACTAGTAGTGACATTCTGAATATTTTTAAAGTTCGTTTTTTAGGAAGTGATGATCAAATGTGTTGGAAAATTTTAAAAAATGTGTTTCTTTTGCATTACTTGATGCAAAAACGGGACTGTAGTAGTATGTCATACTGATAACGCACTTTAGGCAAGGAAAGAAATGAAAGACTGAATGCATATGTGAGTTATGTGCCTTCCACCCAGAGAGTCACATCTTAAACCAATAAAATACATGAAGGATTTAAAAGAATCCACACACAGACAGCTTGCAAAACGCTGATAACTTGTAGCCAGTAAAAGAACAGCTAGAGTATAGTCACAGCTGGTCCTTGGCTGTTGTGATCTGGTGGGAAGAAAGGTGGGACAGCAGAGACGCCACTGAAGCAGCATTAAAACCAAGGAAAGCAACCAAGACACTAAAATTGGCGGCGGCAGCTTGCAGAAGCTGCGGGGCTCGCCCTGTTCCACAATTATATTGCTGTTATAACAGTTTCATCACCTGGCTGTAGGTGCAGTTTGTATGGTTTCCTCAGGGAGCACAAAACACAGAACAGCGTGGATTCAGACATTGACTTTAGAGACTTCATGAAACCTCAGTCCTCTGGGTGCCCTATAGTTTATAATACCACCTAGCATAGTGCCCAATAGACTTAGAGAAAGAATACATACGTGGCACTGGATCAGTCTCCCTATTTGGGTAATTAAAAAAATACAATGGATTTTTAATTAGTGTGACCAAGATGTACCTCACCCAGCTGAATTGTGTGTCTGGATCTGCGAGGAGGAAGAGTGTGAGAGACAGTTCACACATTTCACAGGCCAGTCAGGTGCATGGGATTGTTTAGAGCCATCAGAGTTTGGTGCCAAAATTAGTTGTTTTGCTTTAAACATTATATCTAAGGTTTTAATGTTGTTTTATGGCAGGGGAAAATTCCATTAAACCCTTGTTTTATACTAGAAAGGTATTAAAACTGAAATAATATTCCGTAATTTTAGTAGTTAGTAGCTATAACTTGTTTCAGACCAAATGATTTACAAAAAATACTGTTTATTCATTTTACAATATTGGAGCTTACACATTCATTATCTGGTGGGAATTAATCAGCTCAGTAATGCTCGCTAATACAGTCACTGAATTCAGAGGAAATAAACCTCAACTGACAGAAAGCAGGAGCCATGGGACTCAAGTCACATTCCAAATATAATGGTGACATTCTGCTAAATTTAAGTTGAGTTTATTAAGCATTAGAAAATTTGCTGTACCTATGGCTGCACATTGTTACCCTGGTGAAATCAAATATTATGTAAATCATAATCTTAATTTATCTTAACTGAGATTACAGGGTGTGCTTATTGGCTTAAAACTAAAACACATATAGATTTTGAAAAAAAACACCAGGAGTCTACAGTTGAGTATGTCCCCTGTATTTTTTAGGCCCTCTCACTTTGCTCCATTCACCTACAACTGTAGACCTGGCTGTAGGTCGGGGCAGGGTACTGGACTGCCAGCCAGGCAGGCAACAGGTAGCTAGACTCCATTGAGATCAGGTAGACAGTAGGAGTGCAAGAGCATTGTGAGTGGTCGCCAACAGCTGTGGCTCAGGGCAGGCAGAAAACTGAAGAGTAGAGATGAGA
The DNA here is from genome assembly GCF_021292245.1 of Micropterus dolomieu. Lineage (NCBI taxonomy): Eukaryota > Metazoa > Chordata > Actinopteri > Centrarchiformes > Centrarchidae > Micropterus > Micropterus dolomieu. The sequence continues at coordinate 12,044,908 of NC_060151.1, forward strand.
GAAGAGAGATGAGATCTAGAAGACGGCATCCCCTCCCAGTAAAGCGGGAATACTGCTTATCAGTCAGACATCTCCTGCATCATGAGAGTGATAGGATCAGCACCTTTGACAGAATCAGGACGCACTTTGTGCAGAATGTTATAAAAGCTTCACCTGTAATGCAGCAGGCATATGGGCTATCTGCAGGCTCAAATGCTGATAGTCTTCAACCTTTATCCCAACTGAACTTTGGTTTGACATCAGTACAGTTTTCAGTTCATTGTAGCTTTGTAATCAAGAGGTCTCTGGCAGATCAGATTCATTGCAGATGGCCGGGCCTTAGAAAATCAACTATTTGAAATAAGGATATTTTTTATTTCTACAAGGCTGGTAGATTTCATTGTGCATTAGAAAAGGTGGAATAGTTGAATATAAATGTGGTGTGAAAGTGAAAGGCATGAGATGCAAACAAGTCAGCAGGTTAATTTATCAAACTGTGAAAGTTATAGGCTAGTCTCCAAGTAATGCTGCTCATGGAGAAGATATTTGATAGAGCAGAAACATTATTTCTTTACTGAAATTTTTGGATATATGAAATATAAAATGGATTTGTGCTCCAGTATTGATTGGAGACATTTCCTAAATAGCAGATATGAGGCACACTTCAATTTGCACAAATCCATTCACCATATCTGATTTCTGTTTATTTGTAAAATCAAGGTAATTGGGCCCTCTGCACATTAGGGGCTGTCCTGTGCCTGGCAGCCGGCTGTGTTTTGGAGCTGCAGTTGGAGGTTTGTACAATGAAGGAAACGCTTGTGCAAAACTCATATGTATATATATGATAAAAATCATATTAGTTACATTACAAACTGTAAACAGCTACGGACAGCACACCAGATACAGATAGTGACTGGTCCATGTTAACGCTGATTTGACTTCAGCCACACAAGAAAGCCTTCTTTTTGATGTAACTATTTCACCTCTTTTTCATTTAATAAATCTTGCAACCCTTTCATTTGGCAAATTACAAATTGCAATAGTGTCTCCCTATTTAAGCACCCCCTTCCCCCAATAATAATTGTACAGTCCCCTAGTTTTTGCATGCTAATATTTGCTAATTAGCACTAAAAGCAAACTATAGTTGAGGCTTATGGGAATTTCAATAGTTTGGCTGCTAGGAGGGCTAAAAATAGCACTATAGCAGGTGAGTTTTTGACATTAAATACTTGACTTTATCTATTTGATCAGTCAGCATTGTTTGGTTTATTATGTTGAAGACTTTTCTGTCTAGAAAAATAACACTAGCTGTTGCTAAACAGCACTAAACACCATACTTGAAAATAATGCAATATAACAGCGCAGGACATCAACACAGTGGAAGACTCATTCAGTATGTTACAGTAACGTTATTCACTACGGTCTGACTGTTATACTAAAGTGTGGCAACAATCTTCAGTCTAGCTTTCTAAGCGTTTTTCTTTATCATCCAATGCATATTAGCCATGCTGACATTGCTGAGCCTCATTGTTTTACATTAGAGCCTCAGGGTGACTTGCACATCAGGGCTATACAATGTCACACTGACACTTTGTAGAGTGGGCCACACCTGATTTTAGATGATGTGTCCATTTTACAGCAGTATCATGTGTAACAGAGTCAAATATGTCATATGTAGTATTATAATTACACAGAATCTGTGCAAATTGTTATAACCTGCCATTTTAAGCCTCCAGAGTTAATATGTGGATAGTTTGAGACTTACCTTCTGTACCCCTTTGTTACGCTAATATATTCCTGTGTCACTTAATTTGTGTAGGATCTCAAGTTGCATGATCACAGTTGACTGGAGATGTACCTCTTTTGTAAGAAAAACAGAGATCTCCTCCAAAGATTTTCAGGTCTGGGCCTCTATATCCAAACACAACACTAGACACCACCGGTTACACCTGCACTGACATCTAGAAACTAGCTTGGGGCTAACTGGCACATTTTGAAAGGCACTTGAGATTGTATTGTTGTTTTATTGAAAGTGTGATGTTGTAAGATGATATTGCAAGCCCAGTCTCACAGCAGATGGGACATCCAAGCTTTGTAGGCTGCCCTGCAACCAATCAGGGAGACACACAGACAGGCAGACAGAGAGAGAACAGTGATTTTGGATCTGTTGAGGCAGAGCAGCAGGGAGGGTCCTGGAAAAGAAAAAAAAAAGAGCTTAAGGTCACATACACACACAACATTCTCTGGCACACTCCCTCCTCTGGCATGCAGCTGATTGTTGGAGTGGCATTTAATTAATCCTGTCAGAAAAGGTTAAGAAAAAGAAGAGAGAAGGGAGGGAACAAAATTAAAAACATTGACAGAGGGAGAAATTCTGTGAGGCGCTCCATTTGCCACTGAAAAACAATGAATTTCTCTAAAGCAATTTAGTTTAGCTTCACCCTGCAGACAGCTACATTTGGTATACCCGAACACGTATATGGACAAATATAAACTGTGTTTGCATGCCAAAGATAAAGGCAGTGATGGAGGTGTTATAAGCTTTCAGATATGTGATAAATCTGCAGCGTGGCATGAAATATCTACAGTTTGCTTTACAGCAATTTGCAGCATTCCTGCAGCCACTTCAAATTCAACTCCAGGTCATAAGTAAATAAGTGAATCCCTTTGCAACTATTATCAAGCCCTTGAGCAAGGTATTCAACCCATGCAAAGAGGTACAGGAGAAGACTTGTGCAGGTGTGAATGTACAGTATGTCACAAGCCAAGGGAAGAAAAGGTTCTGCCCAGTGAGTCACTGAGGTTCAGCTGCACATCCTCAACACAGTACAGTGTGACTGAGTTGCATGGAGGTTATAAGAGAAAATATGCATCTTTTTTCACAGAGGATTTTACTGCTGCATTTACCACAAGATGACAATAACTCTGTGCCTGCAGGGTCTAAGAATAATGTCATTGATTTTGTATATTATTTTCATCCTCTCACTGACGAAGAGCTGCACATGCGATGTGCATATCTGAAGACATTTGAGCCTGAGTGTCAAGACAGTAGTGTGCATTGTGACAGAATACCTTCTTCTGGAGGATCTGTGCTCTAATTATCCCACTCCTCCCCGTTGTGAAAATGGGACTTCATTGTTGTCCACTGTCATCGAAGTGGGATAAAACATGTAGGAGGCGGCAGCCACTGGTGAGCAGAGGTGCTAAAGGTTATAGACATCCTGTGACCAATGTGTTAAAAATGGTACCATTTTGTTTATCGCTACACATATTTGAGCAGCAAGCAAGCCAACACAAGCAGCTTGGAGGTGACCATTGTGACTGTCATGTTTGTGGCTGTCAGTGACAGCGAGACGCAGAGCGACACAGCCAAGACAAAGACAGGACACAAAATAGTGATCTGTGGTTTCCTGTGGAACAATACTTCTGCAGCAACTGCTCAGGGCCACAAAATTAAACACACACATACAAGCAAGTCCCTACTCTGCTCTAATCACACTGAAACCCGTTACTACAAAGGCTATGTTGCCATCTGCAGGCCAAGTATATTGGATTCTTAGACCAGTAATGTGTAATTGGTTAACAGTTAATGAGAGTCGACTTAGCTAATGCAGTCTGACACAGCAATGAATCCTACCTTCCTGAATGTTGCAGAGAGGTGTCGATTCAACTTAATGGTCAATCTAATGCCCGTCGTTTTAGCACCACAAAACCACAGCCTCTGAAATGTTTAACTTTTAAGTGAACTATAGGGTGCAAAATCTCGCATTTCTGGCACTTCAACATGTCAGTGCATAAGGTAGGAAAGTAGGTTTGATTTCAGACAAAGCCTCTGTCCCCCTCTGGCGGAGGAAGAGGTGAGGTGCACTATGGTGATCACAATCACAGCCCACTGTGCTCAGAGACGTTGTTCACACCTGTGCCGCCATCCGGCTCCCTCTTAACCTATTCTTAGCTCCACCAGTCAGTTATTTAACTGATCAGAATTTTAAATATATAATAAAAATCTGAATTTCTTTATTAATAAGGTGTTTTGATGCTTTCAGAACACAGCCTCATGTCTCTCAGTAGGTTTGTGCTCTAATTTAGCAATTCTCAACTGTAGTTTTCAACTACTTTACTTGCAAGTGTGTTATGATACTAGGCATAGTACTCACTATAATGCCACCTTTGTACATTTCTATCATTATATTCATTTTCCAACTATTATCTTCCATCAGTGATGGCTCTGGCTCCGGTGAATACACATATTCCCCCAGCCATCAGTTTGTGGCCAGTCTGTTATGAGTCTCCTTGTGTTTGTATTTTTTTTCCCCCCCGTTGCTATGGTACTATTCACACAAGTATGTGGTAATATTTCACCACTCATAGTACACCAAATGCAACAGATCATCAAAAAAGGCCTTTTTTATCACAACTATAAGTACAGCTGACATTGACTGAGTACAACAAAAACGTGTAGAAAGTCATGTTTCACATTGAAACACATTATGTTCATACAAAGTACATGCGTAACTCTGACTATGATTTTCTTTTCTATTGTTAAATTACCTTTTACTGCACTATGCTCATTGTCCTCGATTGATCATCGCTGAAACATTTGCCTAACATGCATGTATGTATTGTTTATATTTGCCTGATACGTTCACATCCAAAACTTCAGAATCATCACTCTAAGTCATGAGATTTTTTATGGCCTCAGTAGGATTCAAACACACAACCTTAGTGCTAGTAGCTTTGTGCTGTAACAAACAGAGCCACAAAGGACCACTGCAATGATTACAGTACGTACAATACTGTAAAATACACTACATGATTACCATCCACAATTACTTTGCTAATTTCATGTGGTGGAAAACTCAGTTGGTAACCATATACTGTAAAAGGGGCTGTGAACACTACAAATTCCTTTCAACATGGGGCAGAATAGACAGTTCACCCTGGACAGGTCGCCAGTCCATCGCAGGGTGCCAAGTCCAAACAGACTGAGCTAATACAGCCCCAAAACATTGTGATTCTCATTACTCTCTGTAATGAGCCTTTCTGGGGGTTGTAACAAATCTTAAAAACCTATGAAATGAATTGGTATTTGATGAGAGAAGCACAAAAAGAAGCAACTTTTCTATATGAATATTTTATTGGTCTTTAAAAAAGAAGTCTATAAACAAAAAATTACATGAAAATAAAAGAAGATGATTGACACCTGGTGGTCAACAGCCAGTTCAGTGAATCTAATAACAATCATAGATGGATGTTAAAACCCAGGCAACCCCTCTTCCACAAAGCTTCACAGATCATACAGAATTTAAAATAGAGAATCAGTCTAGACTCTCAGTGTTTGTATTGCACCCTGTACAGAGCTTGGAGCAGCCTCAGCGTAACACTGATCCATACTAATGAACCTGTCATTCACAATGCTAAAATGTGAGAATCATGTGGTAAAGAATTTGTTTCTTCTAGAAGTTTTTTCCCTCCCTGTGCACCACCTATCTGCTGTCTTGGGTAATGGCTAAGGCACTATCTGGACAAACTTCTTTTTTTTAGCTATTTGCACTTACTTCATAGTGAAAAGCTGCAAATACGTGGCATACCTTTTCCAAAATGGTTACATCATGATTTTAAACAAACATGGACAGTATAACACATTCAACCAAACCATGTGGATCCCCTGATCTACTGCACTAAAATATATCACTACATGAATAGAACATTCATCGCCTATCTGAAAATCCTGTTATTTTTTCAGGCTTTTGATTAATTGTGTGGATATAATAGCAAGACACATATGTTCTTACAGGATCTTATAAACATCATTGGGATTCCCAGGCCAATGAGATTCACAGCCTCTGAGAAGTTTGTCTCATTTCAGTTCATACTCTGTGACACAGCTTTCTTAAAACTTTATAAAACGCCACAACAGTACTAACAAAGACAAATATTAACCTTTGTGTTTTATTAAAAACTGCTGTTAGATTAAAGCAGTGAGTGGAATAAATGATTTAACAGTATAGTACCTTAAGTTAACAGTAGTGTAACAAAGCCCCACAACAAGATGTTGCCAATGATTAGTATTTGCAGCTGTGTAAATGTCACTGACAATAAATTACAATAAGCTGGATGTTCCATTAATGATGTCAGCTCAGCTTTATGTAGTAAGACTAATCCATTCATCACTGTAAATATAAAAATCAGAAAAGAGGTGGCAAGTTGACGAGGTGGCGTTGATTAACATAAGGAAATATTCAAGGATAAAACCTTCTCTCCGCGTCATTCAGTGAGTAATACTGTATATGAGAGGTTCCAGCAGGGGGACCCCTCACTCCAGATATCTGCAGCCATGACAAGGCTTTTGCATAGCTTATCTCTCTACTTGTGAGATGCACATTATACATTTAGTAATGAACAGTGCATGTGGGCTGCTGCTATTTCATGAGTGCAGCCTGCAGAACATCATAATGCATTCAAAGCACCTGGATAGCTTTGCTGAGGATACAGTAATGATAGAAGGTACAGTGTGTTGTACATGAGTTGTAGCTATGATGATACAGACAGCAAATGTAATATGCAAATATGTAAAATCAAGTTATAGGCAAAAAGTCGGCACTGTAGTGAAGATGGAAGAGGTCTACTTCAAGTACATTACAGTTCATTCAGGGACTGTACGAAAATGATTGAGGCTCGGTCAGAAAAGGGGTTATGTCTTTTTCATTTTGGCTTTGTGCATCATAATGGTGTGTTTTGCAATGTGTAGAGATTGAAGAACAAAATCTCTTTGTATCTGGGCTTTATTTTCCACCATACAATCAACTAATAGGGCCGATATGTCATTTTTGAGAAGCTGAATGAAGTAGTTCTTAGTGACTGACTGAAAGGATCTCTGCAGGGAGTGGGTCATTTTTTTCTTCCACATGTAGGCCTAAGCACCAGAACTACAGTAAAGCTTCCAGTGATGAATGTGTGGATTCTACTAGAGTCTGTCCCTCTCTGCAGGGTAGCTAATGTGAGCTAGCATGTGACTGCATATTTCAGTTCAGCAGGAGGTTAATTAGCGTGCAGACTTTTCTGCTGTATCTTTGCTGAAACTGATACGTAAAGTGGACTGTCTGGTCTCTGATTAGTTTGAAGCATCTGGTACTGACAGTCCATAGCTGTATGACAACCTGTATGTATGTGCACAATGAAACCGGCCTTTCAGGTGGTGCTGTTTTGTTTTTTTATCATTAACGCTCAGGTATCTTGTACTACTTGTAATGGTGTGCTATCTTGGCTCCTTCGAAAAAGAGATCTTAATCTCAAGGGACTTCCAGTTTATGGTTTAGTCTGTTGCAAAAAAATTTATCAAAATGGTGAATTGGGCACAAGCTAAAACTAAATAAATCCTCCACACCAGTCATTTTCGTACAGTCCCTAAAGAGATCTTCCCTCTGTTTGCGTTATGTGAAGAAATTGTTAATATTTGTGCTCCTTCCAGCAGAAGCCAAATGCTTTCCTTCCTTCACAACCTCCAGAACAGCTGTCACAATCAGCTGATTGCATTCACTGTATTGTGCTCTGGATGACAGCAACATATTCTTCAAAACCTTAAAAGTTTATAATCAGCATTTCTTTGAACCCCATTAGCCTGTCAACATTCTAGCTTTTCACTTTCAGCATAAGTGGTTTTGTTTTTAGCAGATGCATCAGCATGCATACAGCATGATCTCTTTTACCCTTTTGACATTGCTTTTTTTTTTCTAAATGAAGAATATGATTTGTTTTTAAGGTCAGGAAAGACAGCTCACTCTCAAAATGATGATATTGCGCTGCTACATACCTGTGGGTATAATAGTTATGGTGCGGCCATCGTGACCTGGTGTGTATGTGTGAGAGTGTGTGTATGTGTGTGTGTATATGCGCGTGTGGCACAGATGATAACGCTAACATTTGCACTCTCCTCTGCTCCGGTGCACTAATGCTCACCACAGCGCCAGCAAACCAGTGGAAAAGGCCACACAGCGGAGCAGAGCACTTGATTCCCTCTAGCTCCCATTGATCGCATGCCTCTCAATATGCAGCGCTGACTAATCCAGTCTGAAACCATGCTGCTCTCTCCACTTTAGTGAGATTCAACCAATCTTGAGCTTTGAAACTCAATTAAAAGCTTTCATATGATTAAAAAAAACAACAACTCTCCAACTCTATCTTGCACGCTTTTGCAGGCGTAAAGCTTAATATTAAGGACACATTAGGCGCGAATGGCTTATTAACTGAGGGAGGGAGCGAGAGTACAATCTCAAGATGGGAAGAGGAGAAGGGATCATGAGTACAGTAGCGGCCCATGCCCCTCCTCCTCACTAAGTGCTGCAGAGATGCAAGGGAATGTGTGTGTGTATGTGAGAGCTGTGCGTGGGATGAGGATGAGTATGGGGAAAAGAAAGCGAGAGTGTGTATTTACATGTGGGTATCTACAGTTTGTTGATGGTTGCAGATGAAGCAGGGTAAGAGAACATCCAGGACAGGAAATGGATCGGCTGGTGGTGGAGGTATCCTAGGTAACCTCAGCTGGCAAGGTCTCTCTCTGCTCCACCAACACTTCATGCATTATCAGCTGGAGGACGTTTTCACACACAGAAAGCAGAAAGGCGGGTTCAATTCACTGGTTACTAATGCTTAGATCTAGTGTTGTTCAGGTTTTTTTTAATATAAGCTATGCAAAGATTAAGGATTTTTCAACATTAAATCCCTGGGGGATTTATATCTCCTCAGTTAAGAAAGCTCTTCTTTACCAAACTGAGGGGGGAGGCGATGCTGTCAGAGCAGTTGCCCAGGAGGGAGATTGCCGACCCAGCGTAATACAGTGGGACAAGGGGCGTGGTTTCTCGAGGAGCCTACCAGGACGGGAAAATGTGCTTCTCTTCACGTGTCATGCTTATGAGGTCAGACAGCAGAGTGCACAATGCACTCCTCCACTACTGCACCACGCCGCTATGTGCCAAAGCTCCTCATGCAAAATCTCACACATATACACACTTGAGTGCACACAAACATATATAAAGATCTCTATGGCATATGCACACACATACACACACACACACAGACAAAATCCCACCCCATTTCTCTAAGCTGGGACCAGCCAGCAGCAAGAACCATCCATTGCTTTGACCCTGAATCAAACACAGAGAGAAAGAGGAGACCATAAAAATAGGACAAGCTGTTTCTGTAGAAAAATAGAGGAATTTCCAGAGGCTGATAAAATGTCTTTGGCACTTCTGAAAACACAGCATATATAAAGAAATCAACACTGAGTCTAAAAAGCCAAACTAGAAAGCTCTACAGTCAAAAAAAGATTAAGATAATCCATGTTCATCCGCATATGAGTCTGGCCAGTCCGGGGTGGATTTGAGCCTGAACAGGCCCGTATCCCACCATCTCGCCATCCACAGTGATCATGCCTTGTGCAGAGATGGGCTCCAGCCGCAGGGCCTTCACCTTCTCGTAAACCAGGTGGGGGCAGCCGCACGCCAAATGGGCGCCCTTCTCCATGGCAAGGAAAAGGCGAAGGAGGGCAGGACGGGAGATTCCTGCTGTCACATAGAACAGATGAATCAGCCCGTCGTCTGCCATTGCACCAGGGACTGTCCACAGGTCCTCAGCCAGGTGGGACTGGTAAATAGCCAGCACCAAGACAAAGTCCTCCTCCTTGACCACCGTCCAGCTCTCTGGGACTGGCTGGTCCAAGCCAGGAAGCAAAGAGTCCTCTGGTGCTCTGGTTTTGCCATCACTCTGGGTCTCAAGTCTCTTGGTGGTGATAGCGTTGTTGGAGGAGTTGGTGATGGTGTTGTGGTTGGAATTTGTGCTGTTGTGCTTGTGGCGGGAGTTCTGGTTTGGCGAAGTGTTGGGGATGAGCTGGCAGGGAAGGGAGGAGCAGAGTGAGGGGTGCTGAGGCGTAGAGGGAGGGTTGTTTCCTTTTGGAAGTGTTGGCTCCTCCTTAAAAGGCAGATACGCTAACCTGCCCTGATAGACTCTCAGAGAGGCCAGACGCACCAGGGTGCCCATTAGGAAGCGGATTGCTCCAACATGGCGGTACTTCTCACTCTCAATGTCAACGTCAGCCACGAAGCCCCAGGCCAGGGAGAGGAAGGAGAAGAGGCGCTGCTGAGAGGACAGGTGGATCGACACCAGGTCCAGGGAGCCAACCAGACCTTTGCAGAGCATGAAACCACAGCTCAGTAGCAGCTCCTCGTTCCACACCGGAGGCGACCTGAGAGATGGTTACACACATTAAGAGTTAGAAGCAATTATAGCATGGCACAACATCACGTGAGCGTGTTATGGATTACTGTTGCTATGCAATAAAAACAACAGTCTGTGAAGATTCTCAGTCATCCAGGTAATAGTTATCCAAGGAAGGCTACTATCAAGGATAACTGGACTTCGTTGAAGATACTTGAAAACATTTCGCCTATAATTCAAAACGCTTCTTCAGAACTGAAAAGTTTTCCAAGTGTATACACCTATAAATAAGATCCAACATAATACACGGTGCCATGATCTTCTTAGCTTAGTTTTTAAATATTAAAATATGTGAAAATGTTCATTTCCTGGGTAAAACTGGACACAACAGGAATAAGAGTCTACAACCATGCTAGCAGCTCTGTGAGGCTGTAAGCCAAATGCTAGCATCAGCATGCTAACACACTCACAATCAAGGCTAATGTGTTTGATGTTTAGCAAGTACAACGTTTACCATGTTGACCATCATCTTCTAATTTGCTAATTAGCGCTAAACATAAAGTACAGCTAAGGCAGATGGGAATGTCAATAGTTTTGCAGGTATTTGGTCATAAACCACCATGGAATGAAAGGTCAGGAGATCACAAAGTTATTACTAATATAATTAATAGCATAATAATTCATCTTGGACATTTATGTCTGAACCAAATAAAGTGGCAATCTGTCCAGTGGTTGTCAGGACATTTCAATATTGACTACAAATGTCAACTTGTTGTTGTGGTCCTGCAGTATGCCCCCCCCCCCCCTTTGATTAGACAAACTTATATGTTCCAATAGTGTAAAATACAGTAAGTTTGTTTCTTTTATCAGTGATTGTAGAGGATGTCTTCATTTATCACAACTTGATTACATATCAGATAGATATTATGGAGATGATAGATTCTGTAAATGTTGGATAATGTGAGTGTTTTGCCTAATGTGAAAACTGTAATCCGTCTTTTACAGTATACTGTAGAATACTACTGTCAATACTTTGAAGGTAACTTGAAACATGTATCTTGCATTGTTTGTTATTTGATTCACTGTGTGGCTTAAATGAAAGACTGGCTGTGTGATGACATTGGAGTTTTGTAAGAGTTGTGAAATTTTACCACATACTTAAATTACCACATACTTAAAAAAACCCACTATAAATGCCTGTTTTTTGTTTTGGTCATGCCCACAGCCAACCAACAGATGGAGATGATACCCTGGCCATGTGCTGGGTCAACCGGTTCCACAGCTGCACTTTGGACTATAATCACTCAAATGTGCATACTCACGTACGAGTTTCTAAACCCATTACATCATTCCCTTGAGAGTTATCAGCAGTCTGAAATGACCACTGCTGCACAGCGAAGCAGTTCTAGTCTGCTCCCCTGTCCCTCCTCCCTCCTGAAGAATGAAGCCCAGTCAGCCTTTGGCATAATTACACAGAAAGGAGATAAATCGTTCTTTTTTCGGCTGAGGAATTTTCTTCTTTGCTCTTCTTTTGTACTGTTGGTCCATGCATTTAAATGACTCATTAATGGACTGACTTACTGTGAGTAGTGGTTGACAGAGGCAGCCAGGGCGTTGCCTGAGCCACCAGGTAGAATACCCAGAGGGGTCTGGATGGCCTCTTGCCAATCCTCCCGCTCCATCAGACCATTTATCACCTGAATGAACAAGAAAAAATACAAAAACAGAAGTAGAGCATTATCTTAAATAGAAAGTAGTATGTATGGTGGTACTAGGGAACCTGAAACCACACTGGCTCAAGATTCATAGATATACATAATAAAGTTCAGCATGAAGAAAAGCATCCACACAGTGGCCAAGGTATTTTTTAATATTTGTCCGTCATCTTTAAAAACAACTAAAAACAGTGAAGCATTCACAGAACACAAATACGGATACAGAGATTTTAGGTGCTAGAATCACAGGCACTGTGCTCTTTTGTCATGTACAAAAGTACTAATTAAATTTTTGCAGGCCTAATCTGAAAACTTCTTAGAATAGAAACAGGGGTGAGAAGGTTTATATAATTTCCACCTGTGATTGTTTGACAAGTGGAATTTTTTAAATGCCCAAAAAACAGATCAAGTTAAGAAATGAAGTGAAATACAATTACATTATTATGTATTTCATTTTAATATACGTAATGACAGTGTCATCATTTATTAATACAAACATGTTAAATTACTATTACTTTGCATTTTATCTTTAATAATGGAATTTTATTGTGATGTGTATTCTCCTAGCCACATTAAAATCAGATCACAGTACAGAAAACAAAGTGTATTGCATATCAGTGTTGTCCAGCAGAGAGCATCATAGTGCTGCCAAATAAAAAGCACTGTCATTAGTTTTTATGAGGAGGTGCAATGGAGCTTTGTCTTTTTAAGAAGGAGATACATCATCAATGCCAAAATTTAAATAATTGGGTTAGGTCAAAGCACCTCAAACAGCAGCCCATCTCCAGACATGATAACTAGGGCGTCCCACTGTGACAGGTCTGCGTTCCTCACCAATTCCCGTGCATGGTTCTGGTGCTCTGAAAGAAGTGGAAAGAGAGAGAGAAAAATAAGAGAGATCAGAAAAATAAAAACAAGGGAAAGGGCAGAGAAATAGAGATGCGGCCTTCATCGCCAGCCTCTGGGGTAGAATCAGGGAGATTAGCCAGAAAAAGAGAGCACATTAGCCCATCCAGTGGCTACTCAACAGCTCCAAGGCAGCTTAGCCGCCCTGCAAACATCTGTGACTGACAAATATCTGCATGTGTGTATGTGCATTCACTGGATGCATGTGCGTGTTCAGTATGTGCGTCTGTGTGTGTGTAGGTTAATGCGCTGGCGGAAACCGAGCTATTTGTTCAGCCTAGTTTTATTGGCAGCATCCTTGAGTGGGTCCCTCTGCAAGGGGCCTCTGTGGGCTCCTCCCGCCAGCATTAAAGTCTGCAGTCCTACCAGCTGAGACTCCCCAGTGTAGTGCTGTGTGTTTGTGTTTGTGCGTGTGTGTGTGTGTGGAAGAGACAGCTTTACAGAGAGAGAGAGAGAGAGAGAGAGAGAGAGAGAGAGAGGCAGGCAGACAACAGAGAAGTTAGTAAGTATTGATGCACTATCATCATGAAGGAAATATTTTTCTGCCCAGCTCAAGTATTGAGCGAGGACAGTAGTGAAATAAAAACAAATACCCTCTCCTTCCCTTTCATTCGGTCCAACCTCCACCTGTCCCCCTACACTCTCCCAGGCCCCTCTCTCTCTCCCTGCGGTGCTCCCCATGTAGCTGCTGTTTGTTTGCAAGGTGCTGAGGCTGGAGGCAGTGATGCAGCGCTGTGGTGACAGACAGAGGCAGAGGGAGTAACGGCAATGCACAGCTGACTCAGCACTTTATACCTGCCGTGGCTCGGACTGATGCTTTACTTCCCAGGCACTTCCTTATTTAAGGGGTCATAAGCAGCAATTCTGGCTGAAAACCTGTAATCACCTCTGTCAAGGCAATACATAAATACACACTTGAAATATTGGTCAAATTCTGGTTGTTTCACTTCAAATGCAGCATTTTCCTTCTTTTGTCACACTCTTCTGCCTTCTTCTGAGGTTAACCAGGGTAAAGATGAAGCTTGGTGCACTGGATGCTTCATACAGTATGTAAAAGGTACACTCTGACACAAGAGGTGCTTCTAATGGTACTTGTCCTTCCTCAGGCAGAGGCTGTGTCATACATTCATCAAGGAGCTGCGTGCTGGGTAAATAGGGTTGCGGCAGTTAATCCACTCATAGGCACTTCTGAATGGCTGCCGTATCTGATCCCGACCCATATTCTCCCGGGTCAACTTCAGTAATTATGCTGTGCCTTTTTTCATCACCGTCCATCTGCTGACCTTCCTTTAAGCCCCAGGAGTCGGCACCAAGAGCTTGCATGCGCGTCAGCAATCTTTCTCAAATAAACAAACACACTCCCTCCTTTTCCTCTGACTTGGCTGTCATATTCTGTCTCACTTGGTGCTGTATCAGAGATCGAACTGATGCACTGCCAAGCTGACGCTGGAAGAGACGGCTATTTCTTACCTTTCAAATTGTTGGTCCTGTCAAACGGGGTTTGGGTTTGAGTGGAGGGCGGGTGGTAGGTTAAAGACTCACTGATTTTTGTCTTTTGACATTAAAGCTTATCCCTGTTTCCCAGCTGCTCGTTGGTATTCAGAAATAGGGCACTTGGAGTTCAGAGCCTCTGAAGACATTAACAAACGCATGACATTGTTTAAGGTCACAAAAAGCCACCGGCAACTCATACAGAATGGGAAATAGCTGGGGAGACTTAAACGAGAAAGTGTTCATGTACTCAATGTGCCTGCAGTGTGTGTATATCTGTGCGCGTTTCTACTTATTGAACACATGGCCTGTGAATTTTTGATTACACAAATAATGCATCATAACGTGGCAAAAGTTTATGCCAAGTTAAGTGTGCTCAAGTGCCTGCAGTGTGTGTGTTTTTCATGTTTTTATATCCCTTGGGGGACTTTAACCTGAATGCACACTGACTGATGGGGACTCATGTTACTTTGGGGACAAAAATGTAGGTGCCCGTGGGTAGAGACTGCTTTTTGAGGGTTTGGTTTTAGGATTCAGACAGGGTTAGGGTTGTGATGATAAGGTTATGGTAAGGGGCTATGGAATGCTTTATGTCAATGAGATGTCACCATGGGGATAGAAGAACAAACGTGTATATGTGAGTGTGTGTGCGTAAAGTGGCAGGCCTCTCTTTGATGTCAGCGTGACCTTGAGAAGAGTGAGTGCTAAATGCAACGGTCGGTATGAATGCTACTGACCTGTGATGATAAGTGTGTAGGGAACGGCGGCCTCAGTGAGCATGCCCTGTACGTGGCCGGTGAAGAGCTGCAGAGCCTGGCCGCGACCGCTGTGAGGGTTCACAAGTATCATGAATCTGCACGGCCGACGCACCTCTGCGTACACCACACCTGAGACAGGCAGAGAGAGGTGGATGTGAGCGAAGGCAAGGATAGAGATGAAGCACGATGACAAGAGGAGCTTCTTCTCATGCATGATAAGATATTTCAAAGACAGGCTCGTCCCTCGGAGGGAAAAAAGAGAGTGAAACAGTAAAGTCACAGGCTGTGGCAGCATTCAGATAGACAATGC
Source organism: Micropterus dolomieu (assembly GCF_021292245.1). NCBI lineage: Eukaryota > Metazoa > Chordata > Actinopteri > Centrarchiformes > Centrarchidae > Micropterus > Micropterus dolomieu. The sequence continues at coordinate 12,060,279 of NC_060151.1, forward strand.
TTAATGTTAATGTGACATGCTACTTCCTTCAAGGAGGGAGTTGCTTCTCAGTCAGGATCATACCGATTACTGATAGCAATTCTGTGACATTTTATTAACCCCCATGAGGAAATCCTCCTGTTGCTTATGACTCTCAAGGGAAGCAATGGCGTGACCACACTTTATTACCCAAGGGTTGGGAGGGATTCAGCATCTTGCCTCAGCATTTTTGCAGAAAAGATGCTTTACTACGACTTACCCAGCTTCCTGCGTTTATGAAGAGCATCATTTTAATAATTATATATATAAAAAATAAAAGGAGAGCAGGTATTAAGACAGAAAGAAACCGGGGAGGAAAATTGGGTTTAGATAACTGATACCACTTTAATGTCTGTATGCTAAATATGTAGCTACAGCCAGCAGCTGGTTGGCTTAGCAGGAAACAGGGGGTAAAATGCTAGCCTGGTTCCGGCCAAAAGTAACAAAATCCACCTACCAGCACCTCTAAAGCTTACAAAGCCCCTAAGGGGACATGGGTGAAAAAAAACCACACTTCTCTTGCCCACCAGAAAGTATGTGGTGCTCACAAAAAAGTATCTGTACACAAGATGCGATCTGGTGCTCACGAGAAAGTATGTGGTGCTCACGATCTTGTGCACACCAGATAGTATCTCATGTGCACCAGACACTTTGCACCAGATTTTTGTTTGTTTGTTTTGACCATGTCCTCTTAGGGTCTCTGTAAAAGGTAAAAGTTCATTAATTAACAGGTGCCAGGCAAACAGTGACTCCAGGAACAAGAAATAGTGACCCCCATAAAATAGCAAATTGTTGTTTTTACACTTTACACGTTTTTGTTTGAAGATATTAAGTATTAAAAAGTGCTTAAAGGTGCTAGTAAGCAGGGTTTTTTTTTTTTTTACCGCTGTAAAGAGCCAATGCGAGCTGTTTTTCCCGTTTCCTCTCTTTTGCTAAGGTAAGATAACTGGATGTTAGCTGTACATATGCTACATATTTACCATACAAGCAAGAGAGAGGTATCGATCTCCTCGTCTCTCAACAAAAAGGCAAATAAGTGTAATGTAAACTATTGCTTTAAGGGAAAGGGAGAGAAATGCATATTAATTAAAATCTGTGTGTGGAGATGATGTGATATGGGGGCGGCTGTAGCTCAAGTGGTTGAGTAGTGGTTTGATAAAACATGCTAAGTTGTAATGTAATGTAATGAAGATCCAGTTATCTTATTGCATTAATAGCTAGCACATTACATGATATTTGCCTTAATGAGTTATTTGTTCCATCTTATAAAGTTCTTATTCATTTTCAATAGCCTACGTAATCATGAGGGAGGATCAGGTTCAGCCACTTCACTGTACAGGCTGCTGCTGAAAGGGTTTGCAGCATTTTTAAAGTGAAGTCGGGGAGAAGCTTCCTCTAGAGGTGGACTTTTCAGCAGACGCCCTTGACCTTTAAAGCAGACACCAACTCACCAGAGACTGTATCAAATGAATTAGAGAGGACAAAAAGTAATATCCATTTTGGGGTGTGGAGGACAGAAACTTCAGTATCAGTTTACACCAGAATTATTTGGTTGAAGGTGATGCTGTCTTTGCTATCAAGCAGACACAATTCCCAGAAGCATAAAATATGGCAGAGGGTTAAATTGCACCACCTCTTGCTTATAATGTAAATTAATCAAAAAAGAAACCAGATGCCGTATTTTCCAGTACTGTGACCTGTGATGCTGTCGCAGCCAACCTCTACCTCATTTGGCCCGTGATGATAGGACACGGCAGAGGTACAAAAATATCTCAGAGACAGTGGTGCGAACCCACCAGGAAGAGTGAGGTGAGAGTGTGAAAACAAACAGGCACACGCCAAACTCTGCCTCCATTCAACCACACAGGGTTACCATTGTTTTATTTACGTGTATCAGACCACAATGTGGCTTTCAGATACAAAAGGTCCTTTCTACATTTCCAGAATATAGTGGAAAGAGCTTTGGATTCCAGTTTTACACTCAAGTGTGCAGAGCTGAATCACATAGCCTTACTAAACCCACAGACACAAGTGAAAACACCAAACCTAAAGTTGCAGTCCTCATTCCTCAAAACAAATACAGATCTGGAAGTCATGATCCCCAAAGCACAGGTGGTAGGGAAATATTTTTATGTCTGGTCCAGCACCTTCACTAGCCTGCATGGTTCCAGACCCCTGAATCACTGCACACATCTCAAGTATTTGTCAGCGATTCAAACAGAATAATGAATAATGAAGTGATGAGTCTGATTACCATGCTACAGCTTCAGACCCCCTGTACTCTGAAGGGCGGCACTGAAATCACTTGTCACGCAAGGGAATCTACTTAAATAACAATAAGAACTCCTGTTAGATCTCCTTTGCTCTTTGTGTTGTAATTAGGAAACATAATCACAATTTAAGAAATGGTTTTATTGTGATTATTTAGATAATGTCAATTAAGTGATTAGTCAGCTGACAGAAAAATCTATAATTGGTTAAAGGTTAAATGTTGGTTAAACTTAGTACCTCTCACTATAATGCAATACAATTCAACAAACTAAAGCCTCTAAAATGATCATAATGTCAAATCAACTGCACTCTAAAACAGTTGGAAAAAACCCTTAACATGACTTTCATCAGGGGAGGATTTATTGCAGAACTGTTGTATTAGGCTGAAATAGTTTTAGCTAGGTGTACCTAATAAACTGGCAAAAGAGGGTAAATATTGCATACACAATTTCATTGAAACTATTATTCTCACAAAGTAAGTAATAAAGGCAATTAAAATCTACCTGGAGATTATTAATGATAATTCCTTTTGCATAGGATGTTTGCTTCTTATTAGGAGACAACAACATCCCCGGCTCCTCCAGACTGCATGTCCAGTCCTTGGGCAAGATACTGAACCTCGAAATACCCCTGGTGGTTGTTGCACCAGTGTATGAATGTGTGTGAATGGTAGTTTGTGTTTGAGCAGTGTATGTATGTTTGTGATTGGTGAATGCGATGTAGGCGCTATACAGAGCATTTACATTAGTCAACTGTTGATAACTTCAGTAATCACATTACAGTTACTAATAACAAAATCATCGCGCTACTTGCGAACTGGTTATTGAACTATCCGCTTAAGGAGGAGAGATAAATAAATCAAACGTCCCACACGCGTGTTTGCTTAACACTTTCCCGACCTAACTTTTGACTTCAGCGCCAGTTCATGAGGACGCAGAAATGGCAAAGCTGCTAAAGACGTCTTTCGAGGGGTGGAGGTATTAATTCATATTGTTTCGCAAAAGGACAGCGATACCCTCTAGTGCGCCTGTGGCGAGGCTCTTTAGCCTGGGCAGTCTTGTGCTGATTGTGAGGAGGAACAGGTTGTCTGACTAACGATTTGAGAGACTTCTGATCAGGGTGCGAACTACGGGGGAGCCTGGGGGAGCTTGGCACCCCTTAATAAGACATCAGCTCTCCTAAAAACACGATTTGTGATATTTTGAGGGGTCTCTAAAATATCGACAGCATGCTTTATTGACATTAATATCTATATTTCTCTATCATCATGGATCATGCGGAGCGTCAGACTTCATCCAGCCAGATTACTGAGGGGTTGTGTCGCTAGTAAATGTTTCCAATATAATTCTTAGCATTTTAGTACTGTACTCTAGCCTTGTTCTTCTCTTTACAAATGTTGGGCTGATGTTTTTGGAATTTGTTGTCAGCTTTGTAGTATTAAAGAGCATAAAAGAGAGATCCTATGTATGTCCTCATTATAATAAGGATTTGTGTTGATCTGAGCATATATGAGGTGTAACTTTATATTGGTATTGTGCATCACAGGTGATGTTATGCAGTAATCCAAAAGTAATGTAACTAGTAGTGTAACTAGTAACTTTCAGCAGTGAGTAATCTAGTAAAGTAAGGCATTATTTAAATAAAAAAGTAACTACTAATGTGTAATAAAAAGTAACTACTAATGTGTAAACCCCAACACTGCTGTCATAAGACTTTATATGCAGGTTATAAACGGCATATAAAGTCAAAGCGCAAGTGTTTCGTCTTCAATATGCACTGTCAAACAGTGCATGACTATAGTTTAGTGGTTCCCAAACTGCGGGCTGAGGCCACCATAAAGGCCCACAAGATTGATCTGCGGGGTCACGAGATTATTAACAGGAAAGGAAACAGGCAAAAAGGCATGTTCCTGCAACACAAAATTATATTTTTTCAAACATTCCTATAATCTTCGCCTTTTTCTTGTGAATTAATGAATATTTTTACATTTTCAGGCCACTAAAAATAGAATAAAGGGAAAAAAATCACTCTTTGCATATGGGCATATGCAAGCGCTAACGTGGGGTCACAAATACACATTTGAGGAATCAGAAGTAGGGCTGGCGCGATAACCGCAAAATTGAAATACCGTGCTTTGCTTAAGGCTACCGCAGAGGATGGCAAGCACCACAACAACCGCAATGTTCATACACTTCAGTGTGTGTTAAATTAAGAAAGTAGTGCTTCAAAAGTTCCACAACTGTAACAAGCTCTGTAACGGTTCAAGGACGGATCGCAATGGGCTGTACGTGACCCGACTTCAAACTTGGAAGCTGTAAATGTTGCCGTGTTTTGTCTTGTTTTACTGTTTGTTTTAAAGGTTACTAACTTGGCGTTAGCGTATTCCACGGCTAATGTGGCTAACAGGCTCGGCAATGTTGGACTAACATTGTCATCCTGAGGAACATTCAAGAGAAACTGTGAACTGTAAGCCTCATTTGAAGCTCACTAACTAACGAGCATAGTGTGTTGGATGCCTGCAGCTGTTGTTAATGTTGCCTTCTGTGGAAATTTAGTTATAACGTTACAACAGCTCAGTGGTTAACTGTGAATAGCCCATTCTGCTTTGCACCGGTGTGTGTGTACGTGTGCGTTGCTGCGGTATGTAAATTGACTTGATAGACATGCCCTGAAGGTAACGATATAGCTAACATTATGTGTTTACAAGACACGGTCAAACTACAAAAATGAGTTTTTTTATTGGCAATGTTGTTGAGCACCCAGTAGCTAGCTTGATCCGACCATAAAGCTACTGTTAGCGGCTCGCTGTGCAGTGAGGTGAGATCCACAGACACTCTTACTATGCTATATGGCACCAAATTACTTAATTGATGAAAAATGCGATAATACCGCGCTGTTGAGCCCCAACATAATACCGCGCGGGAAATTACTTCACCGCAACAGTATTGTCTGAAGCCAAACGAGTTTGGTAACCACTGTTTAAATGATGAATGAAACCAAAAGACTCCCAATGTCATGGCAGCTTATTCCTTTTCATTCATTTATGATTCATTATCCTTTATTTTTCAATGCGCTGCCCCCAAGTTCTGTCTCTGAAAATGGCTTTTCCCCCAGACGTTCCTGCTGAACTGTGTCTGTCTGTGTGTGTGTGACAGGAAGATAGATGTAGGGTATGAGGGTGAATGTAAAATCTCTCTGCGATGTGAAGTCTAACACCTGCGGGCAGATCCTGCCCGTCACACCAGCAAGCAAACTTTGGCCTGCAATGTGTGTATTTCATAGTTACAAGTGGGTAAACTCTCTCTCTCTCTCACACACACACACACACACAGCATGGGCAGCCAGGCGACAGGCAGAATCTTTCAGTGCTAACAAGTGCTGAGCTGACAGATACCATCACTGTGCTGATAGTTAAAAAGTGCTAAATACTGACGCAATGTACCTTCAGTATCTTATACTGCATCACATGTGGTACTTGTTAGACCACAACATTTAAGATAACTATCGGAGCAGAAACAAACACACTATTCGCTGAAAGCTGTCTTGTTCTGGAGTAACTCTATCTCCAGACTGATTGCCGTGTCTGCAAGCAAGCTGCATTCCAAGGTTGGGTGACCGTTTGCCGGAGAGGGGGGGAGGAGGTCTAAAGAGTATAGACACAACTGCCCACTGAGGCTGGGGTGGGATGGTGCCCGGGGGGTGGGGGTTGGGGGTGTTGACAGGCCATCACATCCCTGTGTCACGGAGCAGGAGACGAAGGCTCCGGAGGGACCGAGATGCTGGACAGGGTGAGAGGTCGCCGGTGATGCATTTTAGCTCTCCCTCGCTGAGGAAGCAACGCCGGCTTCAGCAGAACCTTGGGGAGGAGAGATAGCATGCTGCCAGACACATACCTGACCCTGCGGCTGCTGAGAAACAGTCACTTTTGTGGCAGCTGAGCAGACCGCAGCGCTTTCCTCCCTTCCTTCTCTTTTGCATAACCCCACATGTTACCCCGAGGGATCATGCTCACATTTGCACGGGAGTAGCTTGTAGGAATTTGCTCATTTTAAGGGTGCACAGAGACACAGAAGTTTAGGGGAAAAATCAAGACAACCCACAGTGTCATCACAACACTGGGGTGCAAATCGAATCAAAATAATGCAAAGTTCTTGTACGTATAAATGTTAAATCTGAAACTGGCCTCCTGCTAGATGTGTGAAAAGCAAAAAAAAAATAAAAAATACAGCTGGTAGCAATGAAGGCAGCCACTAGCAGAACAAGTCAGAACAAGTACTGTAGCAGACCATTAGCATGTGCAGGACTGTATCGCAGTGTGGGTGCTTCATACATTTCATTCATTCCAATAAACCTGCAGTGAGAATAAAAACCCTGTGAGACTATCAGAGACTTCAATACCCAAACCAAATTAGAAATTGGAGTTCACCTCAGTGTAAACTATAGCCTACCTTCACATTTTAAATTTCATGTTTATCCACTGTGTACTCCTGTGAAAGCGCCTCACAGTGATAGCTCTCTGACTGATTACCAATCTTGAGCTCGCAATTGCACTTTTAATCCAACCTTTCCATCTGCAATGCCAGATGAGATGACATGCAATTAACGCAGGGGGTAAATACACTACAAGGGATTAGCGAATCTCACTGACTTTCATACACCCTCTACGGCGAGGCAGCAAAGCGGCAATTCTGCTGCATCTGTTACCACAACATTATTAATTTAAACCACATAATATATTCAGTTAAATACTGTATTATTGGCTGGCTGGGTTTCTGGGAGGCTAAAACAAGCTTATAAATTAATGATCTCATCACATCGTCGCTGAGACGCTCTGTTCAAATGAAGTGAAGTGGCAAAAAAACATCTGGGTTGTGAACATGCTAAACTGTTAGATGGTTGATCTGGTTCATTAGTATGTATGATCTGAATATCTCCAAAGCTGAAGCACTTTGATGAGTCCGGTAAGAGGGCAGTGATGTGAGGGACCATCTGCCTGCCAGCCTGCCTGGCATACAGGGTTGAAACCAGAACTCCTGCTGGCTGCAGCTGGCTCCCAGTCCCTCTCTCTCTCTTTTATTCACCTCTCTGTGTTTGCAGTGTACACCTGGAGGCTGCTACCAGAGGGGCTCCTTATCCTGCTATACTAACACTTGCCTCCATCTTTGGCAACCAGCATTCCAAATTAGTCACTGTCAAGTCAAACATCCGCCTCCTCTTTGAACTGCTCCGGTTGCCCCAGGAATGCATGCCTCCGTTGTATTATAAACAGTTAAATATTTCTATAAAGGATATTTCCGGATGTGACATGGCTGATTCAGAGTTTGAACCCTATAGTTGATAAACAGAATCATCAGTTGGGGACCCAAACAGCTTTGTCGCATCATCAGCAGGTATCACCGCCTCCTCCCAAATGAGTGACAAGGGTAATCAGTGGCATGAACACTTCACATATTATGTTCATGTTAACGACTGTCTCATTGACGGAGCACAAGGAACCTAATGAGATTGGAAGACAAAGGAACCCGAGGACAGTCTGCATTTTAAACAGAGCGAGACATGATGAGACCTAATTAGATGAAGCAGGACGAAAAACAGGCTTTGTTTTGATATGATTTTTCCACTCGTCAACAATAAATCCTCAGTGGGAATTTACCGAGCAGGAATAATGAAGCCTGTGCAGTGGCTACACTCTCTGCTGACAGAGGATCAGTGGAAAATCTAACTACTTAAGCGATCAGTTCTGTGAGTCTGTGTGTGTGTGTTAACTGTAGGCTCCAGATCCCAGAATCATCAGGGCTGTTTGAATGAATGAGCAGCTGTAATTGCTGCTTGCAGGTAGATCACCTTTCAGGGGAGGTAGAGCAGGTTACTGAGAGCAGATGGAATGTGCGCACCCTCTCTGCCAAACCTGTTTGTGGCGATATGAAGGTGTATTGCTTACAGGTTAGTCTTTGACTTTGTCATGTAACATCAGAATATTCAGGTTCCACTGTGGTACTGAGCTTATTGTACACTTTTTCATATTCACATTAACATAATATTTGATATTCTTCTTTTGTTACAGGCCTGTAGTTTTTGTAGGATAAAGTTGCATGTTAATTTTTCAGGCTTCACATTGTGACCCATGTATCCCATAGTGCTCACCGTCTCTCCGGGGCGCCTGCAGCACGGAGGCGTCTCTGATGGCACAAGCCCACCTCTCAGCCTCCTGGAGGTTGGCGAGCGGGTCCTGGACCAGCGCGACCCGAAAGCACTGCTCCACTCTCTGCCGGGCCACCCCGGCGCTCATCCAGCGCCTCTTGAACGGGTAGAAATAGGCTGTAAAGTAGGCGCCGACGTCCGCGCTATCCGGCCCTCTGTACGCCCGGCAGCCGATACAGTCGGTCAAGTTAAAAACCACCTTCGTCCGGCCGGGTGACGAGGAGATCCTCTGGATGGTCAGGGCGCTCTCCGTCAAGCTCACCGAGTACCGGACCCTGTCGTTAAGCAGGTCGGTGAACTCCCCGTACAGGACACCCACGAACCCGTTCCGCTGGCGGGATGGGTCCGGTTCAGAGGCGTCTTTCTCCATCCCAGAGTGCGACGCGTCCCGCAGGCCGGTGTGCGGATGGCGGTGCGGAGCAGACTCTGATCCTCAGCCTGCTGTGGGACCCTTTGAGTGTGGAAACAGCAGCTTTCCTAGATCAGAGTCTCTCCCTAGTGACTGAAAGGGGGAATGGCAGTGATAGAGCCAGAGGGGGGCGCAGCCGACTGTCTCCAATACTTAAGCTACTCTGCTCTCTGATTTGGGCCCTACTTAGCCTACATGTAAAACCAGATAATCTAGAATATTTTTACTAGCCTACAAAACTAGTTTGTCAATTTCAAGCCTATGCATAGAGCAATTTACAATTTCTGAATTCCTGAAAGTGCACCTATGGGCTACTTTTTTATGCAAGGTTCTTACAAAGCATGGCTCGCCATTTTGATGTAGGCTGGGCCTAACCCTAACTCAGTTGACACAAAACTATTTTTCAGTGACATTTAAGACCCAGATTCATTAGCGCAGGTCCTGCTTTCAATCCCAAATGACATGTTTTTAAGTTTTTAAACAGATTTTTTTTTAACGTTATATTTCTTTAAGGATAGCCCACTTGATATTATGCAGGCTATTAGTCTGCACTCTCTATTGATGTGGCTGCCTGTTTCCTGTGACAATTTATTACACAATTTGGGTGGTTAGCATACAAGCTATTTGAATTTCGTTCATAAATCTTAAAAAGATCTTAACCTACTCTATACATGTGAAGTAGATTAATAGCCTACATAACAGCAAGAAAATGTCCTGTTTTAAAAAATGTAGGCTAAATTTAAAATTTTAAATTTTAAACTAAATAGGCCTATATTAATTTTGATAGGCCTACACTAGGCCTATTACATACATGTTTGTATAGCTATCATTCATATCTACAATCTAGCAGTCATTCAAATTGTAGCCTATACCCTTGTATTTAAATCAAGCTGAAGCATTTGTCATTTATCTTACCTCTTGCTTTTTGGGGTCAAATTATTGTTTGACACTGACTACAACCACACATATGATGTCACAGGAATCATGTCATGTGACTTTGGTCATGTAATTCCCCAGCAGGGTCTCAGCATCAGTTGCTTGGACTTACACTTTTCAGGGTAGAAGTACAAGTACTGTTTTCTCATGCTGTCTCCAATATCTGAATTCACCCTATAGAACAGTTCAACAAATATTCCATTCACTTACACATTTGATATTGAACTATAAGCTACCATCTTAAAATCTAGATTTATTTGACTTGACTCCCACAAACCTTTCCTTCTTCTTGTCAGGATGCGTTCTGCTGCAGGACACCAACCAGTAGGCCTATTTGTTAGAAAATTACGAGCGCTTAATGTCTGATGATGACATTCAGTTTTTAAAAATGCATTAGGCGTGAAAGGTCACTCTTGACCTTGAAAAATAGTAGTTTGACTAAACAATCTTAACTCAAAGTCCACTATAGCTTTAACAGGTGTATCCCCCGTTTGCAGGTGAAGACCATGAGATGTGATTGAGTGTGATTGTAAGTGGGCCTTGAGTTGAGACTGTTTTGTAAAACTACATTAAGAGTTGCTTCTTTGTTTATATAATAAAACTCCACGAGTTACCTCTCAGGATGTTTTCTTACACATGATGCCACAAAACAAAACTTATTGGCTATTGCCTGAGATCCCTACTTTGTCCATTTTTGATGGGGACTGCATGGTAGCTACTGGTGCTCTTGCTATATAACTGAAGAGTTATGTGTCCACAAATGTTTTTGTAATTGGCATCTCTTATTTTGTCAAATAAGTTATTTCCCTTTCATTGGTTTGTTGTATTTTGCCCAGGCTATGCGGATATCTATCACTGACAGTCTGTGTCCCCTAAACATCCTCCAGAAGACATCAGAAATTTTCAAATTATTTCTTGAATGTGATCCCAATTATTAACCTCAGTTATCATATTTTTCATCAGTTTCGAGGCTAAGTGCACATCTCAGCATACATTATTATAATTCATCCATGGATTTACATGTCACACCCTAAAGCATTGAAATAAACATGCTCTGCCCTCTTCAACTGTGTGTATCGACTGGAGCTATTTATCTTTTTGATACACACATCTGACATTGTATTTATGACACCAGACAATAGTTGAGATTGAGGTGGAATAATATAATGTTATTGATCAAACTTGATATGATTGTCTGACATCTTTATGGCTACTTGTTTATGGATAAGTCTGACATTAGCCTACAACAAAGAATTAACACACCATTCACTATTCTGCGTGTCGTTTTCCTAGGCTACAATCTAAAAGCAATTTAAACATTACATATTATTTTATATATTTTGCTGTACGTGTCGAATTGCAGTTCTTACAATCATGTATATCTTATTTGTTGTTAAATTATAGTTAAATTTGGTGTATTTTCACAAGTTAATTGAAAATACAAGTTGAACTTTAACCACACCCAGTCAGCAATCACGTGGGATGTGACGTTAACAACGTTTAAAAGGGTTCTCACGCGAGATTTTCAGTCTTGATCTCTTTGGTTGGCTGTACGGTGGACCTGAGCAGGGAGGCTCCAGCTGCATCATGCCGTTTTCAAATGTAGTGATGCATTCGTATATAAATATGGACTTTACTACAGATGAGCCGCCGTGAACAGGTAAGGATTGGATGATTGGTTAATGTAACGTGAGCGTGAGGAAACTTGGAGGCAGTAGCATGTTAACTGTACCAGCCCGCTAGCAGTTAGCTATCCTTGTTAGTCAGGCAAACACGTGGATGAAGACTACGTCGGGCAAAAGCTACAACTGGATTTTAAGTAGGTGATTTAGGAAAACTAGAGGACATGCATTAAATCCATTGCTACACAGTAACATGGGTAACGTTTAAACAAGTTCAAATTGTATTTGCGTCGTGGTTTGAGAGGAACTGACAGGAACGTGGCCCAAGTTAACTTTATTTCCGGCTGTGTTTAATTACAAATCTGTGCAACTTAATATGTTTACTTTACAGGCAGATTTGGCTGTTGTGGAATGAGGATATTTTCCTGCCAAAAAAGGGCTGAGCTTTTCGTCGTAATGAAAGGTAACGTTAAAACTGACAAATGCAATAGCTTCTTTTCCCGACTCTCTGAACTGCATATGATGAGTTTGTTATCCCTGTCTGAAAACACAAATGTGGAAACCAATGATATCTGAGCCGCAGCAGACTGATGTGCGGAGTCGCAAGCTGCTGATGAACTACCACTAATGTGATGTGGCGTTGCAGGTTCACGGTTCTTCTGTGCTGCTTGACTCTTCACTGTCGAAAGGGAGGAGACATGGTGAAGAGGTTTGTACCCCCCTGCTTCTTATGATCCACGTTGCTACTGATTCAGTGACGAAAACTGCTGCATAGGAAGTGCCGTCTGATGCGACAACTGACGATGGCAATAGCTGTTCTGAGAAATGCTGTCAAACCCTTTTGGCTTCTGGTGTGCATAAACGGAACTTGATGTAGATGTCAAATTCTTCCTACAGGGCTTATCTGCACTGCAAGACGGCACAAGGCTGCAGAGAAGTTGAACAGGTAAAGGTTGTAAGACTGTTAGTTGATGATTAAAGTCAAGCCATTGATGATACAAGTTATCCCTGTCTGAACATGAGTGTGGAGTCATGGTAACCTGAGGCTTGATGGGAGACAAGACCAGTATAGCTTTAAGTGACCATAGCAGTTTGCATTCAAGTGGTAACTAACTTTTTCTTTTACTACTTGCAGATGACTTCAGTGGAGAAGTGGACACCACACAGCTTGGATCATCCAGAAGTCTGGCGCCACAGTATATTACAGCACATCTGTCTGATTAAACCAAGAGTGATCTAAAACATGTTTATTAAAATTCCAGCATCATGGCACATGATAAGTAACATGAATCCTACTGGGAGCACCCAGCATGCGTTAGTCTATGCTGAAGGATCATCTGTAAGATTTCTTCTTCAAATTGTCTAAGAAGAACTGTTCTTCTTGGAGGTATTCACGGTCCTGTGAGCAGGAGAAGAAAGTGATTAGCACCAGAAAGTTGAACTGTAAAATGTTTGTGAAAATACATGTACTAGCAGACTAAGTATTGGGGGGGGAGGAGAGATAATTGTGAGTGAGCCACATGTTACTGTAATAAGCCTCTTTAAATTTTTTTTTTATTTACATTAAAGCCTCAAACAACCTACTTGTGTTTGCTATGTGAAGTGAATAACATTCATGTAAGGGCCATAATAGCTTAAAACAATTGGACATCTGGTTTCATACTTTTACTCCAGCGATGAAAATCAACCTTTAATATGAAAGAACTAATGATTTGACACTGATCAAATGTGATCACTTATAAAGGATTTTTCTAACCTCTTTGGCCTTGTCTCAGTTCCATTACCGTCTCAAAACTATTGCAATTAGTCACGTGTATTTAAGAATCCAGCAAAAAATTTAACACTGCGACAGTTTATAGATGTAATGGATTATTGGAAACCACTCTGATGCCTGTAAAGATGGTGGTCCTGTGCTTACAGTGTTGTGATTCAATGTGTCTGAATTGGAGCAGTATACCAGGATAGTTCTCTACTGTAAAATGCATTTAATCTGAAGGTTTGCCACCTTCAGTGTTGGTCATGCACTAGTCAAAATTACTTTTGGAACTTTACTAGAAACATCACTTGTTATGTGACTTGACTCTTTCCTATTGCTTCAGCATAAAGGTGTCTTCCCTGGTTACCTTTTGTGCAGTGTACTTCCACAGAGCCAGACTAGCCTGAAGAGCCATGGACTGAGAGTTGGGAAAAGTAGGAGTGGGAATACTCAGGGTCGATGCCAGCTCAGGGTTTGGCAACACTGAACCTACATCTACAGATAACAAAATCTGTGATATATGCACTTTAAACAACATTAGATGAGTTTATTTTGTATGAGTAACTTTGTTGAACGATTTCTCACCTGGTAAAAGGGGTGGAATCATTTGTGGTAAAGAGGTAATTTGAGGATCTTGCCTCAGCCTCTCTGTCTCCTTCTGCAGGTGATTTAACTGCATTTGCTCCTGTAACAAGAAGTATTTCGATAACATCACACTAGAGGTGCTCCGATTTGGATTTTTTTGGGCCGATTGCTGAAAGCAGTATCGGCCGATACAGATTCACTGGGTCTATTTGGAGCCTTTTATTTATCAAATAGAATTATACAGTATACTTTATATTTATTTAATTGGTCCTAAAAACAATGTATTAAGTGTTCAAGTTAACAGATGATAAAGTATCATGAAATGACAGCTGTTTATTTTATTGCCAGGAAACATGGGCAACAAATTCTGCTGAATCTGTGTTAGACTTAAACCATAGCAGCCTTTGCCTGGTTACTGTGAACATCAAATATAGCTTTACTGAGGAATAAACTACAAAAACACAACAAACAGCATCTTTATAAATTTACTACAACCATAGACTGCAATAAAACTATTTAGGAGATAAAGGAGCACAGGCATCATGAGTAGATGATAAACCCTTGTTAATCCCTTCTTGTCTGAGAAGGACTTTAGTGCTAGCTAGCTTTGAAAACCGAACAGACCGCGTAGTGAAACATTTTAGCTGCCGTTGAAAATTTGTCTGGCGAGTATTGCATCGTCTGATCGGCTTTTCTTATCGGCCTTTTTAGCGACCACCGATCAAACTAATTAAAGCCATTATCGGCCGATTATGATCGGTGACCGATGGATCGTAGCACCCTTACATCAAACAGTTACTATTTCTGTAATGTCTTTTGTCAGGTAGAAGCAATACACACACGCACCTGGAGGAGTCGTTGTTCCTGCTGCCTCAGACGCTCTGTCTGCATATGGATATTTCTGAGCCTCGCCTCATGCTCAGCCTCCACACGCTTTGCCTCGTGCAACGCTCGTTCTCCTTCTTCGTGCTTCTCTGCAGCAAGCTACGAAGAACATGGTGCAGTCAAAACCCACATATTACACGTTGTTTACTCCACAACATGCAGGGATCTGTGTGGTTTGGATTTACCTTGCTGAAGGCCTCCACCTCCTGGGCTCGTGTCTTGAGTCTCATGGCTGTGCTGCTGATTCTCTCTTTCTCTCTCTCCAGATCGTCTCTCAGTCTTTCCAGAGTCTCTCTCTCCTGTGCCACAGCCATCTCCTTTTGTTTCAGCTCTGCAGTATGAAGCTTTAGGTCAGCTTGTTCCTGCAACAGAAACAGATAGAAAAATACATTTATTTTGGGGTCATAGTAGCATTTAAAACAAAGCAAGACTATCAGAATCGATCTTTTTCAGTAGTGAAGGTCACCTGTGCCAGACTGATGATTGATCCCTCTCTCTTCTCCAAGAGGCTGCTGACTTCCCGTTCAGCCCTCTCATGCCTCTGCTTCTCCAGAGTGTGGAAGTGGGCCCACTCAGCTGCCAGCTTCCTCCTCTCCTCTGCACAATGCTGCATCACTGACTTCTGCTCCTCCAGTAATGCACTCTGATGGGAACACAGACAGGCAGGAGAGGTGAGAAGCGGGGGTGGGGGGTGGGGGTGGAATCGAGATGGAGCACTTGGACATTCATCAGCCTCACCTTCGCCCTTTCCAGCTCCTCTCTTTCCACAGTGATCTGCATGCTGAGGGCACGCCGCTCTTCCTCCAGGCCTCTTTGGGTGGATTCTGCCTTGGCCTGCTCGGCCGTCATCTTCCAGCGTTCCTGTGGCATAGAAAAAAGAATTTGTATTTTCAATCTTTGAGGGGAAAAGCATCAGTTTTTATTTCAGGTGTGTGTATGTATGCACGTGTGCTGTACTGCTATGTCAAAGCAAATGCAGCTATCCAAAAAACATGTCATCTTTATTTTTACCCAGACCTTCTCAAGCTGTCTCTGTTGCTCATTGAGCTGAGTGTCCATCCTGGAAATTATTTCCTTGAGGTAAGCTCTCTCCTCCGCCATGGCTTTCTGCTGCTGGGCCAGACGGTCCTGCATCACTGAAACGTACATTTAGTTAATGACCTTAACCCACTTATAACGTGTGTGTGTGTGTGTGTGTGTGTGTGTGTGTTTTGGAGGTACTTCGAAGTTGCTCGTCTCTGTGCCGTGCCCCCTGCTCCAGGCCGTGAGCTGTGTGTTCATGTGTGCTCTCCACCCGAGAAGAAAGCTCCCCCAGCTGAGAGGAGAACTGCTCCATCTGCTCAATCACCACAGTGAGAGACCTGGACAAAAAACACAGACAAACTAGTTGGTATTTCAAAAATCTCTGAAACCTGACCAAGACTGGTCGGTTGAAAACATTGAAAATCTGTTTGGATACAGAAAATCAGCAATAAAAAAAGAACAACTCCAGGCTGACTTTTAAAGTTGGGAGTGCGGGACATTTACATATAAATGAACGTCCTCAAGTTCACACAATGCTGATTAAGCCAGGTAAATCTCTCTTTATTTCGCAGTATTCCGGAGATTTAAAAAATTCTTGTGTCTGTGGCGACATTCCCTCACTGGTGCACTGGTAGTGATGAGTTTAACACATACACTGTATGGTTTAACATCAACCAGCAATGACTGGTTTGCCAGAGCGAAGAGATGAGCAACTGTAGTGACGGAGACGGCTACAGCAACTAGGGGAATGGCACAGCCTATGGCAGAAAAACCCAAGAAGTGTCCAAAAAAGCTTCTGATGCTCCACATAAAAAGTTGAGTTGAAGGATAACAGTCAAAAACAGTGAGGACAAACACAGATAACCACTGGTGTAGCTGTTCCTCGTGCTGGGGAAGAGGAAGGACTGAGGGCAGACACTGATGTCGAGTTACTGCTCCAAGACAGGTTGGCATTTGTAACATATTTGGAGTAGGCTACGTAGCTATCACATTTACTCTACCTAAATAATGGATTATTGTCGTGGAAATGTGGACAATTATCTGTATTTTTGTAACTATTTCTGAAGATGAGCCTGAGGCAAGCACTCGTCGACCGTGTTTGTGTAATTACTGTCACTGCCAGAAGGGGAGCCAAAAGTTCAGAACTGCAGGTTTAAATAGAATAAAAACATTAAGCTACTTTCTGCCTTTGCAGTGTATCATGGTAATATCAGCACTGAAACTGGTATTTCACACAAAAACACAGGAAAGAACATACTTCTAGTATGTACAGGAATATAATTTACTAGTATAATTGTAAACGGGACTGGTGCTCTTTGAAAACAACTTACCTGGTCTGAGATGTTGCGCTGGTAACTGCATCAATCTCTTCATCTTTTAATTTCTTCAGCCTCCGGACCTGGTCCTCGTGGTCTTTCTTCATCTCCAAGATAGATTTCCTTGAAGGCAAAATACACCAAATATATGATAAGCCTTATTACTTATCACATTTAATGTGCTCATTCTGAGACTTCCTGAGTTATTTTATTAACTTATCTGAATACTGTAGTTGAGTAAAACCCAGAGCAGGTCTTTTGACATCGCTCCATGTTCCAGATTTGAGGGGATTTTGTGTATTACTCAGATAAATAACTGTAAACCTGATGTGCGGAAACAAACTGCATTATATAATATAAAAGACTAAGCCGGGTGATCTGATTGGTCTAAAACATGTTTGGATATGTTTTGTTAACTCATTGTTGTGTTGCTGTGTCTTGTGGTGCCTATGGAACTATTATTTTGTATGTAAATTACTTTAATGATGACCTTTCAGTCAGTACATGCGTTTGCAACTGATGCGGTATCTGCTATTGCGATTGTTACACAATCAATCTCTTACTACAGAAAAGGCCTCCCTGGCGTACCTCTGGAGGTCTCTGAGTCTCTCCACCTCGCGGTCTCTGTCTTGCTGGGCCTGGGCCAGTTTACGCTGGTACTGAGCCTGCAGCTCTGCGCATTCCTGCTCAGCTGATCGTGTTACTGCGGCCAGGCGTTCTGTTAGGTCTTCACACTCCTGCCGCGCTTGTGTGTCCCTCTGTGCTGCAGATTCCTCAAGCAGCTTCACACGAGCTCTGGGCGTGCACAGAAAACAGTTATAGTGAGTGTGTTAAGCAAACAGACACACACATGCTGCTTTCAGTGCAGGGAATTGTGCATAATGTATGTTCAACATGATGCACGTGTGCACTACACATATATATGTATGTGTGTGTTGTCTATGAATGAACTACTTGTGTGCGTTCTCCATAAGCTCCATATCCTCTTTATGCCTCTGCTTGACATTCTCTAGCAACGTTTGGCTTTGGTCTCGCTCCAGCTGCAGGGTCTTCACCTGTGCAAAAACATATAGGAGTTTTGGGCTGCGCAGGTACATGGAGGTAACACAGGAAGGAAAGTTGAGGCAGCAGGTAAGGCTACTATTCCTTACTGAAAATACAGCCAATGTCCGGTTCTTATGTTTCCCCTCTCTTCTCTAATACAACATTAATGTACCTGTCCCTCCAGCTGGATGATGCGAGCCTGTAAAGCTTGATGGTCTCCAGGTTGCTGCTCTATCTGTTTGAGTCTCTGCAGGACCCCTGCATCCCCGACGCCCCCGATGCCCAGCAACTGAGCCTGCATCATCTTTGGGGTGAAAAGTGAGCAAGTCAAGAGCAAACAAGGTGATAATGTGTTCTTTTATTTTGAATAAATCTGCAAGTAGAGACTTCCTTACCTGCTGTTGCAAAAGCAGCTGCTGCAGACTGTCTGCTGAAAGTGTCACCTTTTCAGAAGATATGGAAGGGATTTAAAAACAACAAAAAAAGGCATATTATGATATCTGACCGATCATGACAACCGTATTACAGAAAAGCACATATACCTGTTGTTGGACAGCAGTTGATGTACTTTGCGTTTGGTTTTGCTGTGGAACTGCTGGAAAGAAAACAACCCATGAGTAACAGTCATTTTAGAAAATGCAACTGTATCTAAATTGACATCAGATAGGATTACCTACACCACACTGAGCCAGACAGTATAGTAGACATAGGGTTGAGCAATGGCAGCTGTTGGGGGGTTTCATCCGGAGCCTGACTGGGCCCTCGTAGCATGCTGGATCCCTTATTGGATGGTAAGTGGTGGGGTTGGGACTGAGCCTGGGGCTGGGGCTGGGTGTGGCTAACGCTAGCAGCAGAGGCAGGCAATGGGTCGGTAACTTGAGGAGTGCAATCTGAGGGATGAGAGGAACTTTCAACAGTTTTTTCAAGGTCTACTTTAGCAGGGAGAGCAGTTGGTGAGGAGGATGCAGAGGTGGAGGGGAGGTAAGGGTGGTGGGTGGTGGACGTGTACTCGGAAACAACAGAAGGGGATTGTGGTGGAGTTGAGTGGTAGATGGGAATGGTATCTGTACCAGAGCAGGGGTAGAATGTGAGTTAATGATTTGCTAAGATTATGAGCACGGCGTGATATGAGGTAGCATGAGGTATTAAATGTAAGTCTTGTAAGTGCATACCATCCTGCATGGTGTGTTTAATCTTTTGAGAGGCTAAAAGAAAGGAAGGCTTCTACTGTAAATGGGCCAGGGAGGGATGTGGCTTTGAACAAGCATGGTTGTGCTATATGAATTCAAATATAACTGAAGAGTAGTTATTTGGATGGATCATTGTGTGTTAAATACCTTGCATGGTCCTCTTCTCGATGACAGGAGTGGAGTGTGCAGTGGGGCTGGGCTGTCCAAGAAAAGTGTTGCTACACAAAACAGAAGGAGTGAAGTCACTTAGAGTACGTGGGTTTAATGGATTTACACAACACCTTACCAAGTGTCCTTAACAAACATAACAGTGTCCTTTCTGTCCCCAGGAGCAAGTGACTTGTGTACTGAAAACAAGAGCAAGGTATTATTCAATACTGAGAAGTGTCTGTCAGTGTGTCATTGTATTTCTTTCTGCTTTGTGTGGCTTCCACAGTACCTAATATTGGACTCCAGGTCCACTTCTTCTCCCAGGCCTAAAGAGTCTTCCTGCTTGGACCTTTTTGCCTCCGTGTTCGACACCGACAGAGCCTTCCTCCTGCTCAGAGCTCCTGCTAACCAGTCACCCTTCTCTTCCTCTTCTCTCTTCTGGCTTTTAGAGACGTCTGGCTTGGTTTGTTTGGTAATATTATCAGTTGGCGCAGGGGTGTTTGCTGCCACTTTTAAAGCAGATGTGCCCTGACTAGTCAGAGAGAGTCTTCTCTCTAATGAAGGAGAGGACGAAGCCTTTGGGGACTCTGCTGAAGTCTTGGTCTCTTTGGTATTACCCTCTAGCAAGGTATGGTCGTCGTTTGTCTTGAGGCCTAGCCAGTCAGCAGAGTTGTGACGTCGAGTAGGGGTGGTGGGTTTTGGTTTCTTCTCTGGGGTAGAGGAACTGACATCCTCTGTAGAAAATCTGATGTCAAGAAAATAAATCTAGTGTTCAATTTACAATGGTAGGCAAAAAGCTTGCTGTAAAACACCAAGATTGGTCTTTACACACACCTGACAGACTGTCTGCGGGACTGGCGCCCTTCAGGCGTAGATACCAGAGTGGGCTGATAGGAGCCAAATGTAAGGTCATCTTCTACCAGTGGTTCTGATAAATATGAATAGGAACACAATTAGTTTTTAAATATATTACACTCTTTTAAAATGGTACTTGCTCATACTTGCTAAGCAGAAAACCATGATGCGCTGTTACCTTTCACACTAGAGGTCTTCTCTTGTTGCTGCTTCTCTTGAGACTGAGGCCGCTCCTTCCTCTCGCCCGTCGGAGGTCGCTCCAGAAGACGAGGCGAAGTCAAACTCTCCAGAATCTCATCTAGTCTAGTACGAGCTCTCTGAGGGGGTTCACTCCTGAGGCTACACATAACAGAGGAAAAGGGAACAGGGACAGGGTGTTCTGCATGTCATGGAAAGTTTTGCAAAAAAAGGCAAAGAGAAAAATGAATAGATAGAAAAAAATCGCTTTGTAAAACATTGCCCAAGTCTGGCTTTGTTTGTAGCTGCATCCCAAAACTCAAAGGCACTAAGGTAGTAATTATTTATCATTTGAGCACTATAAATAAGGACAACAATATGAATGGGGCGGTAAAAGTGAAGACAGAGCTTTTACCTTTCCTTGTTGGACCAAAGCATAGTCTCTTTTTTCTTGGGGTTGTTTTTATCACTGTCAAATCCGAGTGCATCCATTAGGTCATCCTTATCATCATCAAATGTAAGATCACCTCGTGTCTTTGCTGCCTTAGCTGATGAACAAGGAATAAACACACACACACACACACACACACACACACTTTACCTAAGTGTTTTTTTAAGTTTGAAAATAAAGACTTGTGGATAATTTAACGCTCACGTGTTTCAGTCTTTAGGACAGGAGATGTGGAGGGAGATAGCGCTGATTTTTCAGGTTTAGCCCGCTGTGTGCTGGATTTCGATTCGGGCTTGGTTTCATCTGGAAGCAAGTCATCAAGTAGATCAGCCAGTGGGTCGCCTAGATCTGCAGAGGAAATTATATTCTTTACTCTACTTATACTGTTTTTGGACACGAGACAGTGAAGCAGTAAATGATTAAGAGGCATCTTACACGGTCTGACTACATGTTTAAAATAACGCATACAAAAATTTTTTACACATCTTCAAATACATTAAAATTATTTATGTTTATACACTAAGAATTCAATGACAAACATTTTTATATCCTGTATGTAAATGGAGTGGACAAAATATTTTATTATATATAATATTAGATAAATTTAGGACAGTGAGCTCTACAAATACAGGATTTATTGGAGGGCTGTTGAATTGTGTTGCATTAGATTGCAGTGAGTAACTCCATATATGGTAATACACTGACTGGATAGTTATCATTAGGTGTTGGGGTCTCTAAAAAGCAAATCTACCTCTAGATTTGTACATTTGTGTGGGTTTTCCAACTATTGTCACTTTTTGTAGTGCACGCCTCTCCTGTTCAAACTACTCACAGACCCGCATTGAAACCACCCACTGCGATTATTCGACTACAAGTAAAAGTAATATACCTTTAGTGTGAGGTGTCTGACCAACACCTTCCTCATCACCACCACTGTCTAAATCAATGCAGCAGATTGAGGAAAAACAAAACAAAGCTATCAGTAAACCACTGTTGAGTTGGATAAAGCTACTGTGTCAGAGAGGGGTGGGAAAAGGAGGGCTCACTCACCAGAGAAGGTGAACTTCCTGTAGTTAGGTGCAGTGGACGAAGGTGCAGAGTTTGGCTTCTTTCCTCCAGTGGTGGGTTCATCTGAGTGAAGTGGTGGGAGACACAGCTCTCTCTGAATGCTGCTGTTTTTGTAAACTTCAAAGCCGATAACAACGTGAAGCTAATAATGAGAAAAAAACTTATGCAAGAACATTCTGCGCTGAATTACCTGCTCCCTCTGGATTTACATTACTTTCTAACAAGGAAGAGTTTCTCTTTTGCCCCTCATTACCAACTGGCTTTGTTTGTGCAGGAGCGGAACTAGGCTTTATCTTTGATGCAAAAAGGTCAGCATCCATATCATCCATGTCCTGTACACGGACAGACAGAAAAACAACAGGCACTGTGAGTGGATCCATGAACATTTACAGAACACTACAAAGCTGAACTTTGTCTAGTGGGTGGTGATGGCGCAATGGATAAGAAACATGCCTTTGGGTTCAATTCCCCACTGTGACCCATCTACCAATGTGTCCCTGAGCAAGACACTTAACCCCTAGGCGTGCGACCTCTGACGTGTATAGCAATTGTAAGTTGCTTTGGATAAAAGCGTCTGCTAAATTAATAAATGTATACATTTCCACAGTTTATAGTGACCTACCTTCATGTTCTTCAGTATGTCACTGGGATCTGCTGCTGAGACATCAGAGTCCTTGGACAGAAAAGAAAATATTAGACACAAATTACGCTAAGAAATATGAAGTTAAGCATGTATCTTTGTGCCCCTTTCCAAACGTCTGTCTACATACCTCAGTCTCCCCACCATCCCTATTTACCTCCTCTGCCAGCATACTGAAGATGTTATCAGTTGCAGAAGAGCTGGAGAGGAAAATGTAATGTAACTCACAACATTTATAATTGGTGGCATGTAACTCTTGAAGTCCTCACACTCACCGATTCAGTGGCCCACCCCGAGTTGCTTTCCCTCTTACTGGGTGTTCTGGTGAGTAAATTGTTGAGAGAAACTTTCAAAGTGACACCATATTGATAATTATAATAGTTGTTGGTTTAAAACTGCACACTTACTTTTATCATCAAATAAGCTGTCCAGCAAATCTTCATCTCCGAATGAACCTGAGGAAAACCACACTTTTACACAAGCTTGGCACTCTTCCACTTATTACACTTTAAGTTGCCTTGGCTCCATTCTGAATATACTGCTACCAGGTCTTCTGCCAAATTATGTTTTTCTGTATTACTCGTATTTGTAGCATTACTACATTGCATATCTTGGTTGTAAATTTAAATCTATTTCTCTGCTATTGTCTCTCTGCTCTGGTGGAGGGACCTAATGCTGTACAGACTGTAAGAGACAAACTTAACTAAATACTGCAGTATGTGAAACTATGGCGTACAGAATCCATATAACACTTGAGGAGCTTACTTTTTGATGGTTTGCCCTTCACCTTTGAAGCCTGTAAATAACAGTGAAATATAATAAGTTATTTTACAGCTGGAGGAGAATAATAATGAGTCAGATACTGGGTCCACTGCAAAGAGCAAACCAGCGGTTCAATGTCACACATAATGACTCATCCATGCCTTTAAATTTTTCTAGAATCCTGTTAAAAACATGAAATATTGATACTGGCACCAGTTCGACTCACCATGTTGATTCTCTCCTGGGCGCGTTAGTAGCTAGCTAACTTAGCTAACATTAAATCTTATTAACGTTAGGCGTCCCCAGTCTCCAATGGAAACCACTCTGTTCACCAGGTGAGCGCTCATGTTAAGGACACAACACACGGTTGTAGTTACTTAATATAGCTACAGAATCTATTGTTTCATGCTTTAATACAGTCATGTGTAGTCGCGACGTTTAGCAAATTGTTTACTTGAAGTAGGTTAACAATGAAACGAATCACACCGCCTCTAACTTAATCTAATTAACGTTACACGGTTAAGGCAGCGCACACCGACATGGCTGTTCGTTAGCCATGTTGCACAGCTAAGCTATTTCAATCTTCTAACACAAACTGTGTGGTTATCATTATAAAGTATAAAAGCTTTAAGCTCCACATAAAGCAAAAGGCAAATGAGACGCATATATCTTTGGGAGATTCACTGCAGCACTAACGTTTACACCAGTTAACACACAGTACCAACAGGCGCGAGACAGACGTTTCCTATTTACATCCCGCAGTGCATTGTGGGTGATGTAGTTCTTTTAGGTTTTTTTCGGATTGCAATTATGATTTATAAAGGTATGAGTGGAGTAGTTTTGTTTTAGCGTACCCTTTAATGAAATATGTTTCAGAAAAGGAGTTTGTTTTGGGTTATTTATGAAATTCCTTATGTTTGACTTCCCTTGACATATGCTGACTGGCCACTTTATTAGGTAAATCTGTTCAATTGCTTGTTAACACAAATAGCTCACCAGCCAATCACATGGCAGCAACTCAATGCATTTATGCAGGAAGACGTGGTCAAGACAACTTGCTGAAGTTCAAACCAAGCATCAGAATGTGGAATAAAGGGGATTTAAGTGACTTTGAACGTGGCATGGTTGTCAGAGCCAGACGGGCTGGTCTTAGGATTTCAGAAACTGCTGATCTACTCGGATTTTCACACACGACCATCTCTAGGGTTTACAGAGAATGATCTGAAAAAGAGAAAATATCCAGTGAGAGGCAGTTGTGTGGGACAATGCCTTGTTGATGTTAGAAGTCAGAAGAGAATGGGCCGACTGGTTTGAGATGGCAGAAAGGTAATAGTAACTCAAATAACCTAGGTATGCAGAATACTATCTCTGAATGCACAACACGTTGAATCTTGAAGCAGATGGGCGACAGCAGCAGAAGACCACACCGGGTGCCATTCCTGTCAGCAAAGAACAGGTAACTGAGGCTACAATTCAGATGGTAGGGTCAGAATTTGGCGTAAACAACATGAAAGCATGGATCCATCCTGCTTTGTATCTACGGTTCAGGCTGGTGGTGTGTGGGGGAGTTTTTTTTCTGGCACACTTTTGGCCCGTTAGTACCAACTGAGCATCGTGTAAATGCGACAGCCAACCTGAGTATTGTTGCTGACCGTGGCCATCCCTTACTGACCACAATGACTCTCACTGACTCTCACTCTCTACTCCAGTGGCCTCCACCGTCTCAATCCAATAGAGAACCTTTGGGATGTGGTTGCTGCGTGATGCTATCATGTTAATATGGAAGAAAGTCTCGGAGAAATGTTTCCAACACCTTGTTGTTTGTCATTAGGTAGTATGTCATTAAGAATTGAGGCAGTTCTGAAGGCAAAAGGGGGTGCAAACTTGGCACTAGCAAGGTGTACCTAATAAAGTGGCCGGTGAGCATATACCTGGTTGCTCTGGTTACCAAATGGTTTTACCACCAGGTGGCATCAGAGCCTAGAACATTGGCAAAAGCAAATCAGTTACAACAAATAATCTGATGAGCTGAATAATTTATCTTCTGAGGTCTATGTTTAATTCAGTCAGGTCTAGGTCTGATGTTGCACATTTAATCAGCACAGTAAGCACATTGCTCAAAGTTAGGTTTATAACACAGACAAGCCTTTCCCTGCTCCTCCATCATCAGAAAATATAGCTTTGTTCCACGACCACAATGAACAAGCAAACAACCTCTGTTTAAAACCTGTGGAATATTTTGTTCCCTTGTTGGTGTATTGGTTCAATGGGGAGTTGTTAGGATCTTTATGCATTCTCTGTCATGACAAATTTGTGCAGACAAGAAAATAAATGCTTCACTGATGTTATTATAAGAAAAACGAACACTCTTTTAATAAGTCATCAGCAAATCAAACAGTTAATCTTCGTCGACATTCAGAAGCACACAAATGCATTTAATTGCTTTATTTAATCAGTATGCTTCCCCTAAAAACAAAACATTTTAAGGGGTAATGGTCCTACCTGCCACATACAGTACACTGCATGACTTTAGCCCCTTTTCCAAGAGAAATTAGGTCACTTATGAGATATTAAGGGAAGCAACTCTTTAAAATACACCCAGTCATAGCTCATCTTGTCCTCATACATACATTTAACATAAATCCTTACATATTTCAAAAGTGAGCAAAACAGAAAATCAAAGAATTGATTGTGGCTGTTACTTTATGTGGAGGCACAGAACATGTTTTATCACTTTAAACCCTGATCGTTTCTGTTCTGAAACAGAAAAAATATTCGGTTTCCAACATGAATACACAGCATTTGTCAGGTGTCATCTTCCAAACTGGAGTTCACTCAGTTGCTGTTTCCCTTTAATGAGAACATCTGCAGGACAGATAGCGGAGCCATGATCAAAACAGGCCTCATTGTTTTTATAGCTCGTTTAAAAAAAAAAAGAGAGAAGCTGGTGGGAGTCTTGGGGTAAGCTGTGACGTGTAGATAAATCAGAATCTGATCAATGAAAGAAAACAACAAACAGATGTCTGGAAATCTCTCCTGTAGTATCCGAGGGAAATAAGTCTTGTCAGCTGAGGCCACTGAAAAAAAAGAAGACAAAACAGATCAGGGTTTGATGCTTTAACGTTGTGAAGGAAATACACATTTGTGGTCCTTTTGTTTTGTTGTGGCTCTTACAGGTCAAACGACAGAGCTCACCATATTTGAGA
Source organism: Micropterus dolomieu (assembly GCF_021292245.1). Taxonomy (NCBI): domain Eukaryota; kingdom Metazoa; phylum Chordata; class Actinopteri; order Centrarchiformes; family Centrarchidae; genus Micropterus; species Micropterus dolomieu. The sequence continues at coordinate 12,086,844 of NC_060151.1, forward strand.
TGGGGGCCTCCTTGGGTCTTTGTTCGTGTCTGCTGGGGAGAGGGGGAGCACAAAGGGAAGTAAAAGCTGACATGCAAAGTCATGAATGATGTAGGGAAATAATCATTAAAAAAAGAACAAATCACCCTGACTCAGCTGAAAACACTTGCCTCCGTTAAAATGGTTCAAATAAAAAGTGAAAGATAACACATTAAAGACCTGTGACCACCTCCATGCAGCGTCTAGGTGTTAGTTTATTACTCATTAAAAATTTTTTTACAGCTGCATTAAACAGTACAGTTAGTAGGGAGGTAATGTATTTATAATAACCCTCCAAAGTGATGATGGATTGTTGTTCTGCCTCTGAATCATTTAGTATTAGCAGTGTACCAGTGAATACCTAAAAGCTAAATGTGGGGCATGCATCTTAGCTTTTAATGCCTCTGTGGGTCTGTAACATGCTCCACTGCTCCACTTTCTCCCCTTGTCTGGAGCCCCCTCTGTAAAGCGCACACACACACACACACACCACCTCCACATAACTGTCAATGTCTCTTTGTTAGCTGTTTTCCTGTTTCTTTTTCACCCACTGTGATGCTCAGTTTTTTTGTTTATAAGCTGTATTTTGAATTTACAACTTAATTCAATTGATGATACATATATACTTTTCTATGCTATTGCTTTTCAGAACTTGTAAATTTAGCATTAGCCTAAATGTTTTCTAAAATATTGCCAAAAATACAAACACTGCTAGCATCAAATACGTTTTACATTCAAGGTGAATGGTAAAGTTTGCATTCTTAAAGGTGTACTCCACTGATTAATCAGTTTATTCGTCATCAGGAGTATCACTGTAAAAACAGCTGTATAATGTCCTCTATGGCTCTGTAGGAGCTTTGTAAAGTCTGAGAAAAAGACCATGATGTTGGCATTAGGGTTATCTCACCTCAGCCCAGTGTCCCTGGAAGTTATCTCAGTGTTGGACAATTTTGCAATTTTTGCAATTTTGCTGGCTGTTACATCATCCTTTCAGGAACCTTTCTAAGAATGTACAGTTACATATCAATTCTATTTTAAAACTGAGTGCATGGAGTTGGGAAGACATGTGTTTTCCAGGCAGGGAGCTCTTACATCAAGTTGCACCAATAGAATTAAAAAGTGCCACAGTTTTGGAGCTAACTAGCTAGCTAGCTCGGGGTAATACAAAATTACAGGAGTACCCCTTTACGGCCATATTGCAGGCTCCATCCACTCAGCCGGTTTTCATAGACATGATTGTTTGTGTGTCTTTACCCTGCAGTGTTGTCATTTTGGGGTTTCTGCTGCTCCATTGCTCTTCATGTGTGGCACGTCTTTCTCAGTAGCCACTTTCTGCCTGTGACGGTGATAAAGAACAAAACACTCCATTTTAAATGGCCCTTTTATCACCACAGTGCCTTTGTGAACACATAGTCATCTGGAAACGGTTTGGTAAATGATGTGAACTCATTCAATATAAATTGAGCTTTTGCTGTTTATTGGCTCATAATTGTGTACGCTAACTGTTGCCATGCTTGTGGTGCTGTAGCCACACGGTATTGTTTGCCATTGCAGTGTGAGTGGCTAAGCAGGGCCAGGGGGGCTGAGAAAATTGCACTTTGCATCAATTAGCAGCCATGAACTTAAGAGCTCTGATGCTTTGGCCTCCTTTTATCTCTCCGTAAAAAAACTGGAATGCAATGTTGTTATGTATCGAGCCACTTAATACACACACTGCTATTCAGGGCAAACCTACTCACAAGAAACGATTTCAAATCACTGGTCCGCATGTGTCCCACCCTACCTCCCTCACTCCCTCACTCTCCCACTCATGAATCAGACATTCTGTGTTTGTGCGTGTTCATATTTGTTGTCTGAGTATTTTATGTGTTTTTAATTCTTTTCCCATGAGCCTCAAGCTGTTAAATGTGTCTTTTTTTGTCAGGCACTGGAAAGAGTAGCCTGAATCTCTTATTTCTGTTTCATGACTGAAAATACAGACAGATTCTCTACTGACCACTATTCTGTGCCTGCTAAAAATCACAAGAGTTGATGATCAGTACTCACGGTTTGATTTTGTTGGAGAATCTCTGCCACAGGATGAAAGCGATGGTGGTGAGGACCATCATAGTGGTACACATGGTCCTACCCCCTGCCTTTGGGACTGATGATAGTTTAGAGCACTGAGAATTCTCGTCCCATTGAAAGGCTTGAATGGTAAAAGGCAGAGTTTGTGGTGTAACAATCTGACTATTCCCGTCTTTCCTCTTGGCTCTCACTCATGATTGGGGAGATTAGCTCAGAGGATTAGCTAGGATCAAGGAGGGGGGTGGATCTCGCTGGCAGGACTAGTAGGTAAACAGAGCATGCTGTGTGTTTCTATTCCGAAAACAACCCACCTCGCCACCATGTCGTAAACACAGGAAGCCAAATCAACCTCGATGCTTTTACTGCATTGGTTTACAGGATTAACACATACCAATCAAATTACCGTATTTGGATAAAACGAATTCACAGAAGTGAAATATAATAAATATATATATATATATATATACATGTATTATATATGTATTACAATATTTTATGAAAATAGAGTGCAGAGTGGAATAAATGGGGGTATAAATAGGGACTTTCAACAGCTGAGCCACTTACTTACACTATCTCACAAAAGTGAGAACACCCTCACATATTTGCAAATATTTAATTACGGTATGTCTTTTCATGTGACAACACTGAAGAAATGACACATTGCTACAAAGTAAAGTAGTGAGTGTACAGCTTGTATAACAGTGTAAATTTGCTGTACCCTCAAAATAACACATCACAAAGCCATTAAAACCGCTGGCAACAAAAGTGAGTACACCCCTAAGTGAAAATGACCAAATTGTGCTCAGTTAGCCATTTTCCCTTCTCATTGTCATGTGACTTGTTAGTGTTACAAGGTCTTGGGTGTGAATGGGGAGCAGGTGTGTTAAATTTGGTGCTATCGCTCTCATGGTGCTTTCAGACCAAAAGCAAAGCGAGTGTTTGGGGCGGTGAATTTACATACAAAGACAATGCAAAGCGATTTCCTGTCGGGCGGCGTGAAGCGACGCGAAGGTGGCAGGGCCGGCAACGCAAAGGAATTCGTGTGAGTTGAAAATATTCAACTCAAGCGAGAAAGTCGCATGACGCTGAGTCGTGATAGCTTGTCAGTGTTGAGATTGTCGTACGTCACCAACGGCTTCAGAGCGATGTGTGGAAAGGGCCGGGCAGGGCGGGCGATTGAAAATCTGCTGGCCGGCTGAGAGCTGCTAAACTTGGGGGAGAGTAGCAGGGAGCAACGCTGCAACCTTTGGATAAATGAACAGCCCTAGTCGGACTTGATTATGCTCTAACAACTACACCATTTACTTGCAGGAGGAGCTAAATTAGCTTTTTACTTAACTTTTTGGGATTACAAAGTTGATTTATCTTCACTGGAGCTTCTCAGCAGCTAGCTTCCGTGCACCTCCGGTTCCAGTGTTGTTGTTAGCGTCGTTAGCTCTGTCGGACTACGACTTCATATTTATATAAAAAACGGACAAAACTGGACATTGCTGGGAGAAAAGAAAGCGAGGAGGTTGAACTACCTGGTGAGTTCAGAAAACATGTGTCTGTAACTTTATTCCAGCTATCGTTGTACTTTACTGTGACCAAGTTAGCATAGAATAGCCCTGATCGATCCAAACTCCATTCAGACAACAAACATTTTAGAAGTTGTTGTCCTGCTGTCTTGCTGACAGACCTGACAAAGCATGAATTCATATGTTTAACAAATCTGCATGATGTTGTAGTTATTTCGGCATCAGTTTAATCTGTTTATTGCTATTTAATCACAGCAAAATGTTTGCTTTGGGTTCATACAGCTGTAGTAATGGCAAGTTGTGTTTATTCACGTTATCACGTTAAAATCGCCTTCTCGTGCTGTGTGTGAACACTTGCAGCGAATGTAGTCACGCGAGGAAAGTTTTGCGAGGAGAAGATTTGCGTTTGGTCTGAATGCCGCATCACACTCCTCATACTGGTCACTGGAAGTTCAACATGGCACCTCATGCCAAGACCATACAGCGGTTCAACAGGACAGGTTCCACTCAGAACAGGCCTCGCTATGGTCGACCAAAGAAGTTGAGTGCACATGCTCAGTCTCAAATCCAGAGGTTGTCTTTGGGAAATAGACATATGAGTGCTGCCAGCATTGCTGCAGGAGTTGAAGGTGTGAGGGGTCAGCCTGTCAGTGCTCAGACCATACGCTGCACACTGCATCAAATTGGTCTGCATGGCTGTCCTCCCAGAAGGAAGCCTCTTCAAAAGATGATGCACATGAAAGCCCGCAAACAGTTTGCTGGAGACAAGCAGACATGGATTACTGGAACCATGTCCTGTGGTCTGACGAGACCAAGATAAACTTATTTGGTTCAGATGGCGTCAATCGTGTGTGGCGGCAACCAGGTGAGTACAAAGACAAGTGTGTCTTGCCTACACTCAAGCATGGTGGTGTGAGTGTCCTGGTCTGGGGCTGCATGAGTGCTGCCAGCACTGGGGAGCTACAGTTCATTGAGGGAACCATGAACGCCAACATGTACTGTGACATACTGAAGCAGACATACTGGAGACTGGCTGCAGGGCAGTATTCCAACCTTGATAACAACCCCAAACACACCTCTAAGACGACCACTGCCTTGCTAAAGAAGCTGAGGGTAAAGGTGATGGACTGGCCACGCTTCTCTGCAGACCTAAACCCTATTGAGCATTTGGCATCCTCAAACGGAAGGTGGAAGAGCGCTAGCTCTCTAACATCCATCCGGCTTCTGATGTCGTCATGGAGGAGTGGAAGAGGACTCCAGTGGCAACCTGTGAAGCTCTGGTGAACTCCATACCCAAGAGGGTTAAGGCAGTGCTGGAAAATATTGACAAATTTGGAGATTTTCACTTATGGGTGTACTCACTTTTGTTGCCAGCAGTTTAGACATTAATGGCTTTGTGATGTGTTATTTTGAGGGTACAGCAAATTTACACTGTTATACAAGCTGTACACTCACTACTTTACATTGTAGCAAAGTGTAATTTCTTCCAAAAAAGATTTAATCAAATATTTACAAACATGTGAGGGGTGTACTCACTTTTGTGAGACATTGTACATACCACTGCTGACTCAAGAAGAGAATAAGGAGCAGTAGGCCAAGGGAGAGAAAAGAAAGGTCTAACCTGGAAACACGTTCATAGCAGAAATGCAGCGGAAGCAGATTTGATTATTATTTTTATTTCAAAATGTTGTTAAATGCAGATACAAAGGTAAGTGTCATAATGGAAAAAATGTAAAACCATCACAATTAACAGCTTAAAACCTAAACATGCCTTGTTTAATATCATAAACGGGGACACAATGGATACAGACTGATACAAGGAAATATCAGAAAAACACATCTCGAAAGATTTATTTTTACTTGGCAGTTTTCAGATATAGCCTATACATTCGGTAGAAGGCACATCCAAGTCATGTGTGACCTCTCTGTGATTTTTGGGTTTACTTTTGCATTTTATTCCTCTTTGCTCTCTCCTTTAAATGGTTTACAAGAGTGTAAAAAACAAGGGTAGCTTTGTTTTTTCTGTCCCCCTCTCTCTCACAAACACACACACGCACACACACCCACACATACCCACACAATTAACCCTAAAAAGGGTGAGGTACCTGTTCTTATTTAGAGTGTATGTTCCATGGCCCATGATTACATTAAACTGTATTCCCTCTCCTGGAAGGCCATGGCCTAAAAATGAGAACTCTCTGGGTGTTCATGGTCCACTAAACCCAGACTAAAAGCTTCACACAGCTGAGGTTGAGAGCTTAGTCCAGCCCACTTCCTCATAGACAGCCGTGATGCTGCAGTAGACTGTAGCCAAGAGTTTGGTCCACGCCGCGGCCACCTCTGCGGTCACAACCTCTGGAAACTCTTCTCCTAGGACTTCCAGTATCACACCACTAAGGATCTGATCAAGACACAACAAAACACAATATTAAAGACACCTTCTATGTCCATTAAAGGAATACTTATTTATTATAATACGTTTTTGCTTATTATGGGAATTTTTTTGCACAGAGTTAGATGAGAAGATAGATACCACTCCCATTTCTGTACGGTAAATATGAAGTCAGCTTAGCTTAGCTAAAGACTGGAAAAAAGGGGGAAACAGCCCGCCTAGCGCTGCCCAAAGATAACAGAATCTGCCTAACAGCACCTCTGAAGCTCACTAAATAACATGGCTCAAAAGTTAATAATGCTATGTGACATCGTTTCTTGTTTGACGTGTCTCAGTTTCCAGCCTGTACCCGACCCAGGCTTCCTCCCTTTTTTACTGGATTGTCTGGATCCAGTAACTGAGTGAGTTATTCACAGACACTTTACCTTAAAGTACACAGGCTCCACCTTGTGTCGGAGTGCATGGGCCTTGCCCACCAGCTTCAGCACTGAGGCCACCTTGTCTGAGTTGTCAAGGTTCTCCACCAGTGTATTTATGGCATTCATGACTCTGTGAGCATGATTCCTAAGCTGAACACTCCTTTCCAGATCTTCCGGGTCCTCGATATGCTTGAACTTGCTGAAGTACTGCTTGGATGAGGGGAAGTTCACAAACAGCCTGCAAAGGAGGAGAGTTAGACTAAATGAGAGGTATGAGTATGAGCAGCTTCTGAGAAGCTCCGATAATCTTGTGGCCCTTCAGCCTGCACAAGGTTCGATCCTGCAAACCCACGTTAATTTTTTTGAGCTGGTAAGATACCATAAGTAAATATCTGCGGGGCAAATATATTTGGGGCAAAGTGGTCAAAGGATTTTCATTAGATTTTACTGCTGATTCTATTCATGTAGTTTTTATGTCCCGGCGACCAGTGAAAGTGCAATTCTGGCTCTCTCCCCATTCATTCATAGGAGCCTGGTCTTGTTAGTCTGAAATAGCTGCCCGGAGGCGTTGCCAAGATGGCGGCCGAGTGGCATGACTTGCCCAGAAGGACTTTGGATACATGTACACAGAGGGAAGCCTTACTACCATTATTATTGTAACATGGAGGTTGTGATGTTACCAAATTGCCGTGACTTTTTGTACTTACTCTTTTCTCTGTCTTTTTATCTGGCCAACAACACAAAGTGTTGAAACTTTCCCTCCCTCCGGAGAGTTGTGTGTGGGTCAGTCACTAAAGGGGGAAAGCAGGCAGTGGATCAAACCACTGTGAAGCAAGGGAAAATGTTTCTATACTTAAAACACACTTTCAGTGCCCCATTTGTGTTTGTATTGTTATTTACTACTTACATAGACATAGTTATTTTAAGTATATATCATTATATTATTTAATGATTTTTTTAAGGGGGGGGGGTCCCCCCCACGATTTCCGCCGATGGTGCTGACATGAGAGGACTGCATATTTTACCTTTAAATGTTTGCTTTAATCTAACATCTAGGCACTGTGTGGCTGTGTGTACTCCCAATATTTGAAAATAATTTAAAAAGTGAAGGAAAAAACATCTATCAGCAGAAAAAACATGATGCAAAATGACTGAATAACTCGACGTACATCTAAAATGTAAAAGTGTTCATTTCATTGCACCTGGGCATTATTGGCATGGGAAACCGACATTCACATAACTTATGTTTGCCATTGTTGTTATGTTGAAAAGTTATGGCATAAATAATATCTTCTATGTGGTTTCCTTTGGCACAAATATTATATTATTCACTTTTTTGTTAAAGTTTCAGGTCTAGATTTTGATGTTTCTTTGCACATCCTGACTCACACTGTGCTCTTTCTAAAAGCAAATAATCATCTCAAAGACATTTTCTTTGATTTCTATCCCTGTTCACCTCCAGAGAGGTGTCATAGAGAATTAGCAACCGCCACCCAACCCACCCCACCCCCACATCCCAACCTCAGTCTGGGAAGAGGGCCAAAGCATCTGCTTGCTGGCTATCTGATCCTGATATCCCATCTCCCTTTTTTCTGCAACAACTAACACAAAAAGGAATATTTTCCTGTTAGCTCTGAAGCATATGGGTAGATATTAGAGTTTCAATTGTAAATTTAGATATCTGAAAAAGAATGAGGATAGAAGGTGCTGTCTTAATCTCTCAGCCCTGGATGGAGTGCCTTGGCAAATACAGGGAAAAAAAGTATTCCTAGTTTCATTGCAAACTAATGAGGAACCATGGTGTTTAATCTTTCTCTCTTATAATTGCATGACCTGTGGTTGCATATAAATAGCCTCATTAGTATTTTATATGGTCATTGGACTTAATCCTTCCTTATCTTTTCTTCAAGACTTACTGAAGAGGATAGAAAGTTTCTAATTTTAGAGACAGTGCCATAATTTGTTACTATGGATCTTATCTGTTGCCCCAAAGACAGTTAGTTTAGAGGATTAAATTTGACGGTGAGGTTCAGCAGCATGGCAGGACTGGCTTTTACTGCTAAAAGAAGAATTTATCATGGCCATGCTTATCAATCAATCCCCATTCCTAAAATTCCTGAAGCTTATGGGGTCTTTGTGAAGGAATGTAGAGGAAATAAATAAGGGGAAATGAAATTAAATTCAGTTAAGTTTCAACATGTTTATCATAGAAGTAAGATGTTAAGTAAATGTTGCCTGTAAATCCTACTAGTAATAATATTATGTGAAAGTATAGATTATTTTACTGACGGTTACTACAAAAGTATATTGCCCTGTGTGTTTTCACCTCCTGCAATCACACCGGATTATAAAGGCAGTGAATCTCATCAAACTTGAAAGACCATCAAAGCCTTCATACTTTTTGGAACACTCTGTTTCAGAGAGATAACCACAGTGACTATAACAACTATAGGAATCCAACAGGACTGCATTCTCACCATAAATGTGTAAATGACTAATGAAAAATATTAAACCCCTATAGTAATTCACTTTGCGATAAAACTCTCTCATCCCTTGATTTCAGAGAAAAGAGGGTCTCTTTAAAGGTCTCACAGCCAATGATGGAGTCATGCTGCGATAGGTTGCCCGGCTCTCTATACAGGCATTCAAAACATGACCTGCCCTAGGGGAGGAAACCCTCTGAGTGCCAAATGTGTCTGACTGATGGATTATAATGTTTATTCTCTTCCTCTAACTATCTGATAAACAGGATTTAGAAAAAGGAGGAGAGGTGAGAATATCACATGCAAACACATGACTGTCTTTGCTCCTTTGGACAGACTGGAAACTTGTAAAGTCAACCAGATCATTAAAACGAAACATCTACTGCGTTCTGAGAGAGGGTAATCCCACAGTCTGGAATCTGACTTAAGTTTGGTTAGATCAGTGGTTCTCAAACTTTTTTTTTAAGCCAAAAAAAGGTTCAAGCCCCTGACTTCAGCAAAATTGGATTTCATTTTATTAATCATTAACATTGGTTATTGATATAAAACAAAAGATTCAGGTTAGACTACCCTTGCTTGCATCAGAGCCCTTTTATTCTTCCACATCAATCACATTCTTGCAACTTTAGATCTGCTTACGGTGGCCCAGCCCCCAGTTTAAGAACCTTGGGGGTTAGATAAATAGCATCAGAAAGCATTATGGGCCCAGCAGGTGCAGTTATATTACTGAGGGGGAAAAGACAAAATGCAAATGTGACCTTGTCAGCAATGAACTAATGGAAGATACGGAAATCAGGAGAAAATTGATGAAAAGTCTTGAAACAGGAATTATGTACTATGCATACAGTTTTGTGTGACTAATAAAAAGAGAGCTGTGTGCAATACATAGGTTAACTAATGGTGATAAATATTAAAATACATCAGATACACGTCTTCGCCCTTCTAATTATACATTTGTCACCTCTCTAGCACTGCTTTTCTGTCAGAATGATATAAATATCTTCTCAATTGTGTGCTCAACCTGCGTTTAACACTTTAAACATAAAACAGGAGTACTACTAAAAAGATATACCTTACTAGTATGGTCACCCCAACATCATCACAGTTCTGGTAGACTTTTGCCCAGGAGTCCTGAATCATCACCCTCTCCTTGTCAGTCAGAGGGCTTGGTCGCTCCAGGAGGTCCACCTCTCCCTCTCCCTGCATCCTCTCCATTTGGGAACACAGTTGTGCAAAGCTGAGAACGTGCAGAAGTCGAGGCCGGTGAGAGTATCCCCTCCTTCAAAATAAAAACACTTTATTTATGTCTTTGAGAGCCAAAAATTCGGTTTCCTTTCCACTCTTTGCCCAGTGAGAATCTTTGCTCTCCACCTCTCTGCTGAGCGAGTGTGAGTGAAGAACAGGCTGAAAAAAACACAAGAAACTCACGCACTGAATGAGGAGGAGCCTCTGTCCTCTCTTTTTTACGCTCTCCCTTCCCTCCCTCCCTCTCTTTCTTTTCCCCTCTACCCACCTCACCTTTGTAGGTGGCATTTGATGAAAACATGATGAGATAGGAAACAAATCCTTATTAAGAGAGTCAGGTGCAACGTGTGAGCATGGATGTGATGTAAGATTATGATGTTAAAATAAGATAAAGGAGCCCACTCTGACCTTTTACCTCCATCGTCACCATTTAACACTATCCAAGAGATTAACCTGTGATGATATTGAGTTTCTCACAAAGCCCTGCCGACGTAAATGTAAAAACACTTTGCTGGCTAAAAATTAAACAACATGACGTCCATCAGAAATAGGGCAGCCCATCTATTCATTTACAAACCTGTCCTTCTAACAAGATAAAGGTTATATCAGCGTGTTTTCAGTCTATTTTTCATTACTTCACTTTTTTCATTACATGCACACACTTTCAAGAGACCTACACAGCTCTCACTGCACTTTTTCAAATGCATACATCTCCCACCTTTGTTAAGGCAGGGAGTTATCAGCAAGAAGCCACCTCCTGCTGGTGTTGGCACAGCTGAACACAAGAATGTTCCAATTCAAGTTCCATATGGGTTGGGTGAACAGGGCCAATTAGCCAGGAATCTGTGACCTGACTGTGAAAGGAGGGGGGCATAGGAGCATTGGAAAGATATCAGATAACAGCAACTGAGATTAGGGGTTGTTTACTGCTTTACCTGAGAAGTACAATGTACATTAGGTGCCGAGAATGTACAAACCATGTTAAACATTGACAGAGTCCTTTACAGTATACCATTGACAATGAAGTTGGTGAAAAGTAGGCCTACTTAAGATAGACAGATCTCTTACTGTGTCTGTACAGCAGTACAGCAGAGTTATAGCCAGTTATTATACCAGCTGGTGACATTTTAAATAATATTAATACTTTGGTTAAAGGTATTATTCAAGTCCATCTCAGGCACAATTAAAACAACAGAATCAGAGTTCATTGCACAGCTTTACGATTATCAAACAAACTGCTCTAGGATTAGATAGGTAGGGTCAGATTTGGTTGTAGTGGATCAGACAAACCTTAGCTTGGTCAATGATTGAAGAGCTACATCCTGTGCTCTACTGGCTTCTACAGAGGAACCCTGATACATTTTGTAACATTTCATGATTATTTCTGCTATCCAAACCCACACTGGAAAACTCAGACTCTAGTTCATATGAATAATGTTATACCTTTACTTAACCCACTCTCTTCAGAAAAAACATGATCTCATGATGTTACCTCCAAAGCATAGACTGTAAAGACATGTAACTTCTGCTCAACTCCAGGGCTAATGAGTAACGACATCTAGTGGACTGTTGGAGTAATACTGCTTTTCAGGTTTCAGAATCCGTTCTACGCATGCGCATAACTGCACACTCGTGCAGGCTGCCCGATCTGTACCACTCATTTTTACATTTCATAATAAAGTCCAGTAGAAAAAAATTGAATGATGAAAGGAACCACTGATTAAACAGTCAAACAGAAAGAAATTTTAGGTGAATGACATGTGGGCGGTTTATGTAAATTATTTATAGAATGTCATTTATTAACTAGCCTACCTATAAGAAAGCTGCTCTGCCAAAAACTGAAAGCAAACACCATGCATTGCTACAATTGCCTAACACAGTGGTTCTCAAAAAAACATTTTTTGTCACTTCAGAAGCCAAACAAAGTTCATGTCAGCCAACCCCAACAAAAGTGGATTAAATTTTTATCAATCATTTAACAATTTTAGGCGATTGAAATAAACTACATTCAATTTAGCAAAACAGCCCTGCTAACATCAGACAACTTTTGTTTCTTTATGTCACCATATGAATCATATTCATGCTACTTTAGCTCTGCTCAACATCTAAGACCCCCTGAAGTAGCCCTCCCCAGGAGGGGCCTGCCCCACAGTTTGAGAACCACTGGACATCAGATTGGCTGATTAATCCACCAGATTTTATCTCATCTAATCACACTTAAAAAAACATTAATCCACGAAACTCCTGCTAAGATTTAGATGACAACAGTATATCAGGTTATAAACAAATGTCGTTATTTCACATAAACGCCATTTCTCAAGTTCATGCCTTTTTATATACAGTCTATGGTTAATGTTTATTATTCGGTGTTTTGGGGGAGCTAGTTCCATTCAGTTGTATCGCAACGGATGTATAGCACGTTATGTGTCATTATGATAGGACTTACAAGCTGTGTATTATTTTCAGCCTAGAAATCATTAGCCCTGACCATACTGCATATAAGATCCTGACCGCACGCTCACTATCATTGCTTTCAGCCATATGTTCCGCAAAGCGTAGCCAGTAAGATTGACCAAAGCTGGATTCCGTAGTGTAGACAGTGTTTAGGCTTTAGTGCAAGCCTAAATGACAGATGTCAGCAATTTGTCCGAGAACAATAGGATAAATTGGTAAAATAAAGACAGTAATAACGGTTTGTTTTGTAGTTCTGCTGTAGCTAAGTTTATTTCGCACACTTAAGGTCATTTCGTGCAAGCACACCTAGCAGGTTAGTGTGTGCTAGGTAGCTAGCTAGCTTGCTTGTTAGCTAAAGACAACGTCACAAGAAGAAAATCAGAAACAAACGCAGTGATCGGTTGATAAAAAGGTGCCGTCTGGGAAATAAACCACCGAAAGTGCCAGAATGAATGTCGCTAAAAGTGGTTATCGCGTCTTTTCAGCAAACTCCTCCGTAGCATGCACAGAACTGGCCAAGAAGATAACAGAGTAAGCACAATGTTGCGTTTCTGTCATTGTTGAAATTCACGTCTATGTTGTTCTCATATACGGGGCCAAGCACAAAGATGCATGCATAGAAAGCATATTAGACAGTCAATGACCAGCAACTATTTTTACAACTACGACAAATAATACTTGGTTATTATGTAACATAGGACATAAACATTTGTTTTGTGACTGCTATCAACACCACGGACACTGAGCACCGAGGAAAGCTTGTAGCTATTTGTGCCAACGAGAGTCTGTCTGGTTATGAATGAATGACTGAATGAATGAGTGATGTGCTAAATGTCTCATGTGGTTTGTGTGTTTGGAAGAATCCTAGCTGTAATTTGGTGCTCTTGTTTCACAGACGGCTGGGAGTTGAACTGGGGAAGTCTGTGGTCTTTCAGGAGTCTAACAGAGGTGAGGAGAATATTATGGCTTTTTAGGTAAAAGTATTAATGTTACCAACAAAGGGGAATTTTAATTTTTGCTTTGGCTTATTCTAAATGAACAAGTCTGACATTTCACTGGCTACCCTTCAAAACAATCTTTATGACATGACTCATTTTTATAAAGAAATGTTCTCCTGTGTTGGGTTAAAGTAAGCAACCCAACGGCTGTTCAGCTGTGAATGAACCCCTCACAACCAGTTTGAACCAGCATGAGCAACCCAACAGTGTGTTTACAGAAACAACCCAGCACTTTGTGAGTGATTTTTGACATTATTGCCTAGGTTACAGCCCCCATCCTTTTCACAAGGACTGTTTGAGTCACACCGAACTTCTGCACCGAACTGTTCACGTCTTATGTTGACGAAATGGAGTTGTATTCATTAAAGAAAGTTGATTTAAAAAGACAAATTCAGGATTTTATTAGGGTGCTGAGGCCATAAAATATGATGACAGACATTTGAAGCTTTGTTCGAAAAGCTCAACAGAAGCTTCGAATGTATAAACAGAAAGACATTTGGTACAGCCCTACAATTTATTAAACTAGTTGTCAGGACATATTATTAAGATGTGCTTAGTGGACACTGCATTATAAACAGCATGACTTGTAACATTTAATTAATTTACTTTAATTGTAGTTGTCAGATCACTTCACTATTTTGGGGATTTTGAAATTTAAAGGGGCAAACAGGCACTGTATCGGCTCACATGTGCCCATCCATCCCATAACCCTCCAAGGCAGAGCATAGCTTATTGGTTATGTTGAGATACCTGAGATTGTACCTTCCATATGCATAATAATTCTATATATAGTTCCCTCAATATTGTATATCTGCAGTACCGGAGGCTGCAGTTTCAGGACCCCGACAATCCTTGGCTGCAGTTCTAGGGCTGTAGTTCTTTTTTGACAGTGCCATCTAGTGGATTAGTGGTGGTACCACACAGCAACATGTAGGAGGTTAAACCTGTCTGCTAGCACATCAGCTGTGGGGTTAACCGGTCAACATGCATATAATCAATGACTTAGGTTAAGGCACACACCCTGTGATGGTAAGGGTAATTGGCTTTGTGGGGCTGTCAAAAGTAACATAGCTAGCTAGCCAGCCAGCCAGCTAGCTGGCAGTATCAAACTAAACAAGGGTCCTACAAATGCTGTTCCAGTCCTAGGATTGCGGTCCTGAAAGTGCAGCCTCCGGTACTGCAGCTACATACTACTCAGTTTCCTGGTCCACCATGACCTTTTCATCCGTAGCTCTAAACCAGCAGAGGGTAGAAAGGAGAGCATGCGTTATTTATATGGGGGTGATGCTGGTACTGCAGCCACTTTGCAATAGTGTCTTCCATGAAAACTGACTGACATGACTGAGGGAAATAAGTAATTTTATTTGCTATTTGAAGTGGGAGACTTCTAACTGTACATATGGAAAGATCACTTTCTCAAATACAGGGTGGAGGCTTTTAAGTAATCTTGCTGAGAGCCAGTGTTGGTTATTGTATCAGTCAACGTCAGTATTTAATGAGGAGTGGTGTGTGCACTGTGAAGGTTTACAGTGACTGAAAAGGTGGGGATTGTCATTAAAATAAGAAAGCAATGAAATTAAGATGCAGCTTTGCTAAGTTTGCTGATTGTGTCCACATATTTTCCTTCATAATAGAAACTAGAGTTGATGTGAAGGAGTCAGTTCGTGGACAAACTATCTTCATCATCCAGACTATACCACGGTGAGTAAAAAAAGGCATTTGTCATTTGCATTTCAACAGGAATTAAAATAACAGTATAATGAGTGAGTTCAGTGGAAATTCACCGCCTGCAGGTAAGCTGTTGTTACACACTTTTTAATATTATCACTAACTAAAGTGTACATGTCCTTTTTTATTCTCTTTTTTTTAATGCAAAAAGAGATGTCAACACAGCCATCATGGAGCTTCTGGTTATGGCCTACGCCCTCAAGACGTCTTGTGCAAAGAACATCATTGGAGTCATCCCTTACTTTCCATACAGCAAACAGTGCAAGATGAGAAAGAGGGGCTCGATAGTGAGCAAGTTGTTAGCTTCAATGTTAGCAAAAGCAGGTAAATAGTACAAAATTAATTTCACACTGTGTTTAACTTAACTGATTTGTTAAGTCCCTTTATCCCTCAATTGTTGACAGTGTTAAGTGCATGCTACTTATCTGTCTTTTACCCCAAAGGATTAACACACATCATCACCATGGACCTGCATCAGAAGGAGATCCAGGGCTTCTTCAGCTTTCCAGTGGACAACTTGCGTGCCTCCCCTTTCTTAATTCAGTACATCCAAGAAGAGGTGATAGTTGCATTTGAATGTCTGCTATATGTGTTTTTAGTAAAAGTGCTAGTAACCCCACAAATCCAAAAATCTCAATCCGATAGACACATTGACATCTGTTTTCCTTCATCCTGTCAGATTCCTGATTACAGAAATGCCATCATTGTGGCAAAGTCTCCATCAGCAGCTAAGAGGTAACTGATGGATTAAAAAAAACAACACATTTCACCTCTGCTAGTCTTGAAAGAAATACATTATGCCAGGACTATTCTATCATACAAATGCTTTGATTAAGCAGTGGCAAGAGTCAGTGCAGACATAAGAGAAGAGGTGGAGCTTTCAGGCAGTTGGTACTGCAACAAAGCCACTTAAAACAGAGTCACATCTTAGTCACATATAATAGTCTGCAATTCTAATTTATTTGGGTCTTTGAACAGATGGAAATATCTCATAATACTGGTTGGTGAAAGTAGCTTATATATGACAGCTGTTGTTATTAACATCTGCATGCCCTGCTTTGACAGAGCCTTTAAAAACACGTTCATCTGAAAAATAGTTTTCAAATTTCAAATTTTATTTTTTATGACTTTATGATCTCAGAGAATATTCAAGTTTTTTTTTATAGTACAATTGAGTTTTTTTTTCTTGTAAATTTACCACTTTAATCTCAGACACTGAGTTTTTACCCCTCTGAATACTACCCCCTCCCTTTGCTCCGTATTTGTTTTTGTTTTTTTTTTACCTACAATGGCCCTAATACATGGTTGTACATTTGCAATGTATGTGACTAAATATGGGTGCACAGGAAAATGTAAATGATAAAGGCTCTTTCTTTTATTTTCTCCTTTATTTTCTAGGGCTCAGTCCTACGCAGAACGCCTGCGTTTGGGTCTAGCTGTTATTCACGGCGAGGCTCAGTGTTCAGAGTCTGACATGGCTGATGGAAGACACTCCCCACCATGTGTACGTAACACCACAGGACACACAGGGCTGGAGCTTCCTTGTAAGAGCACCCGTTTTTGTTGTGCTGTGTTGATGTTTTTCAGGTTTTCTTTGCAGATTTGTAGGTCCAATGTTTCTGTCAGTTGGATTATTATTTGTCACACCATGGTCAGTTTCAGCAAGACATTTCCTATTATTTCTGCTAGTTTAAGTACTTGCCTACATTCATAATATAAATCCAGCCAACAACCTAATACAGCTCTTATTTGTGTTGACCTGTTTCGAGCTCATGATTCTGCTGTTTCTCACTCATACCATCAACCATACTCCAGGAGATAGATTTTTGTGTTACTGCATGTTTTAATTCCACAGATACACTACTTCTGTTCATGTGCATCCTCTGCAAGCTGTAACTCTTAATGTACAAAGAGTCACGTGCTTAACTAACATAGAGTCATACTACCTGCCTGTTCCTTGATTAGAGAATATTTATTGTTTATGAAAAATCCTATGTGACTCTGGCATATAGTTTTCAGCAGTGTTAATTCCTGGTAAGGGCGTTTCAAAGGTTCACTCTGAGAAAATATCAAATGATTGTGTCATTGGCAAATGACTCCTATTTGCGTCCAGTATTCACTTTATGATTTAGTAAAAATATTTATATTATTGTGTTTCTACTCTCACCCTTGACTTAAAAAATCCTCCATTGGACAAGAACTCAAACGGCTTCAGCTGTGAGAAGACTTGGTTTTAAATTTTAACACAATGAGTCTGATTTGTTGATGTGAAATTAAAAAATTTCTGTCAACTTGGCGAGAGGATTTTCCAAGTCTTGGCATCATGTGTGCCATGTCAAATATTTGTGCATTTGTGTTAACGTGGTGTTTATTTGTTGGTAATAGCAGGCAAACAACAAGCTCCGTTCCCTGGCATAGAGCTCCCAAGTACGACCGTAAAAACATAACTTACATCTGGCTATAAAATGATTCCTCTTCAAATAGCTCCTCGATTTGTGCATGTGTAGATAAAGGGTTTGTGTTGCATCTTGTGAAAATACAGTCTGGATTCGGGGGGGGGCTGTGGTGTTGGACAATGGGCAAACTGATTGTTAGTGCACAAACGATCTGCATTGACAAAAACCTTTTCAGGCCAATCAGCTGCATTGTGATCTATACTATATGATATTTGCATGGCATGTTTGACTTTGAAAAAGCCGCTCTAGTGTTTAATGCACCTTCTAAGATTCCAGACAGCTAGTATTACAAGATGGCCAAACCTTTGTTTTGATGTGTTTCTTATTTAATTTTGAAATTCATACATCAAACCAGAACCATGGCATTTTTTCCCACATTTTATTTCTTCCTTAAATATCTGGACTCATCTTGCCAATCTACACATGGTGCACCCATATTAAACCCGCTCTTAGAAACCTGATGAACATTTGGTCATAAGTGCATGTGACGATGAGAGTATAGCATGCTTTTGAAAGATAACATGTAATGATGGGAAGAAACATTACAAATGGAATGGTTGGCATGTTTAGGCATTAAATTCAAACAACCCAAATCAAAGTTTTAGTTTGCTACTTAAGTGATAAAACCATGCTTAAAAGCAGAACTTCTTTTATCAACAATAATCTTTAGTGTAGTATTACGCTTTTATCTCTACCCTTTAAGCTGATCATCATCATCATGATTATTGGGTTTTATTGACAACTTTCATCATTAATACATTTCTAATTAATGTCTGACCAAACATTTCACATGTAGCTTGTTGCAGTACCTCAGCAAGCTGTGAAAACAACACATTTTTGAGAAGTGTGTGTGTCCTGCTAACAACATGGCTTTTGCTGTTTCTGGTTGATAGTGATAAAAGTCTGAATGCGACTCTGCCAGGTTTTCTGATGCTGTGGGACTTACGGTATTCAGCAAAGTGTTCTGCAAGGCATGCTCCATCTTTCTTTGCTTCTTTATATTTTTCCCCTCACAATTGGCTTGGCTAGCCGATTGTTCACCAGTTGATTGTTTCTTTATACCCTTTGAATGACTACATTTACATGCACAACAATACCTAAAATGCAGCTGTGTTTTTTCTTAAAATAATTATGTCAGACAATGTATTTAATGGGTAGTCATTTAAAAACGCTACATGGAATCTAATCCCAGTCTAATTTTAATGCTTAATAACACATCATTCACACCACGCACTACACATTTAACACATTATGTCTGACACAAGGTAGCACACTTTCATGTTGCCTTTAACATGTTATGTTTTCATGTTTCTCTGTAACCTTTTGTTGTAACAGTGATGGACAACAGCCTACCTCAGAAGTACACACAGTGACAAATGAAATCGCTTAGATGTGAATAATTAAATTATGTATTGTTTGCTGTGTGATAAAGGTTTGAAAAATGCAGCTGTTGCATCTCCTCCGAGATGTATTCTGATTATTGTGCGCATGTAAAAGTAGTCGCTGGCAGCAGTGATGTTCGACTGAGGAATGACCCCAGAACATTGGCAAGTGTGAATGAAGGAACCCTCATCAGTGCTTGTCAGCCACTGTTGTCCTGTGTGAAATAAGATTGTGTGGTGCATATTGGTTCATATGCAGACTGCTGCTGTATGCCTGCCACAGCCTGGGCCTGAGGTTGTGTCCAGGCAGTTGTGCGTTGCCTTCTGATTGGGTATCCTGGGCAGAAAACCCTAGGAATTTGATTTTGCATGGCATGTGCTGTACTAAGTTTGGTGTTTCAGTTTAATCTCATAGGTAGGGGTAGGTGGTGTACAATGGGGGGGAAAATCTGACTTTTAATCACCATGTCAAATTTAACACTGCATTTTATTACTCAATTTCTACACATCATCCAATAACAACCCCATAATTCTGGTTGCAGATTTGTCTAAAAAACATTTTCTCAACCCATTTTGCCCAATCTACTGAGATTTGTTTTTGATTAGGTCAAATGCAGTGCACATAACCACCTCGAAGTGCCCTGTCATGTAACCAGTTCCACTTTCCTTTGCAGTAATGATGGCCAAGGAGAAACCTCCCATCACTGTAGTCGGAGACGTGGGAGGGAGAATAGCCATTATTGTGGTATGATGCTCTGGATGCTCTTTCTGCAGCCTACATAGCTGCGCTGCTATTGAAAATTACTCTTTCATGGCTCTCATTTACATCGTGTCAAGTTTATTTATATAGCACATTTCATATGACAAGCGTCTAATCAGTGTGTTTAAATAAAAAGGTCATAAATATGTAAAACCACAAGATAAGAAGGTATTGCAATAAAAAGGAATAAGATCTTATTAAGAAATTATTATTATTATTATTATTAAAAAGGTAATAATACTGATTCTAAAATAAGTTTTAGTTCATTGTCAGTTACTTAATACTCTGGCTGGTTTCAAAGCATTTCAAGTTGCCTGCAATTTTAAGTGTTAAATAATTTACTGTACTACCCATGTAAATGCCTCATGGTTTTAAAAATATAACTGGCAAATGTGAACTGAAGTATTCATGCTTTCTGAGTTACATGTTCACTCCTTAAAAGTGAAACCTTTTCAGTCTTATGTGTTAAAAGTGTAATTCATGAGCAATAAAACAAACCGATGCTTCGTTCAGTGAACAGAGAGGATTTGCTGCTACAGCCTAATTAATTATACAGCCTGGTATAGCCAGTAGCTCATGGTGGCTAATGTTGGCTAACATAGGCACACTTTAGATGGATATTCCTGTGTAACAGACATTATTGACTCAATTCACTGACTTGTTGTTTTGGCATTATTTTTTTATCCCATAATTCACATTTGTGTTCATATGTCCATCCTGCCATTATCCTAAGCTCCTGAATTATACTGTTAGGGCAGCCAACACATTAGCTACACCGTGACAGAGAAATGAATTATTAAGAGAAGGAGAGGGGGTGTAATTGTTACAGATTGTATTTTTATTTTCTTCTTCCAGGATGACATTATAGATGATGTAGGAGACTTTGTTGCAGCTGCAGAGATCCTGAAAGAAAGAGGAGCCTATAAAATCTACATCATGGCCACACACGGCCTACTGTCTGCTGATGCTCCACGCCTCATAGAGGAATCTGCCATTGATGAGGTGAGGACACCTAAACTTGTTGTTTTCATGAATGCCAGTCTCTTCTCGTATTTCAGTTTGGTCAGTAAAACTAGGCATTGTTGAGTAGGAATGAATGTCAAACCTATCAAATATCAATCTGCTGAAGGAGAAGTAACAAGGGAAGACCTGCCAAATTGAAGAACTTATTTGAAGCCAGCATGAAACACATTTATTCATTAGTTCTCATACATTCTTTATAAGCAAAATGTAAAGGAGAGTACTTCCTCCTAATGGAAGGTTTTTTAGCTGAATTTCTGTGGCATCAAAGTTGTAACTGGAACAAAAAAAGGATCATTATATCCAGCGAGTTGCATTTCTGTAAACTGTTGGTTTCAATTTTCATTTCCTCATTGCTTTTCAGGGTTCAGAAAGCAATGGTAACAGTGTAGTCTATATATAGTTTTATTGTGGAACATTTGTAAGTTTATACTATTTGTTTTTTTTTGAACATATTAACATATTTCTTGCGACCCCAGTTTGTTTCTGATACGTACCGGGGCAGGCATTGGGTGGCTTAATTTAGCTCTTCTCTGCCAAATCTGGTGTGTTGGAGCTCACTCAGTGTGGATTAAAAAGGTCTAACATCAGTTTTAAGCCATCTGAGATTTCTAGACAATTTGGAAGCCATGAGCAACAGTAGCCACTGAGAGGTCACAGGTCAACCAGGTGAAGGAGGCAGAAAATACATGTTGCCCAAAGAAAAGTGCGCACGTTTACGCACTAGTTTTAATAAAGCAGCACTGTCTTGAGTTCCCTCACGTCCAAATCTTCAGTGACTGTCTGAGAAGAAACTGCACTGGTAAACTGCTTTTTCATTTAAGTAGAAAATGTCTCATTAAATTTAGTAACAGTCTTTGTGGTTATTCGACCCTCAGGTGGTGGTGACTAACACAGTTCCCCATGAAGTACAGAAGCTACAGTGTCCCAAAATCAAGACTGTGGATGTCAGCATGATATTGGCCGAAGCCATCCGCCGCATCCATAATGGAGAGTCCATGGCCTACTTGTTCCGCAACATCACCGTGGACGACTAGACAGTCAGATAGTGAGAGCTGAGGTGGGTGTGACAGTGACTGAGGGCAGGTGCACTTCTTCCCAGTGCTGTAAAAACATGCTGATGTCATGTTCCATATCTTGTGTATGTCAGGATTACATCCTAATTAATTTAAAGAAACTCTTAAGAATAACTCTTAAGTTATTTAACGTGTTATCAACAGTTGTAAAATTGTATTTCTTCTGTTAATGGGTTGTGTTGTTTCTAACCACATTGACAAGACTGGACAAACTCTTTATATGGTGCCCAAACAAGCAGCTTTTTTTTGCACCATTTGTGGTAGTGTTTGGTAAAATGTCCTATTCTTCTTCTGGGTGTCACACAAGAAGTTTCTCAACATCTGCAACATCAGAAATTAAGGGATTTTTCTAATGCATATATCAGGGGGTCAGTTAAACAACATTATGTATTTTCCTACTTATCTTTAGTATTGTCTAGACGAGAAGAGGATGGAGGCATTTAGGGTGCTAAATGAATGGATTGAAAAACTGAAATGTGGGATTCAAAATATTGACAAATAAAACTTGAAATGTTCACAGTGAAGTCTGTGGATTATCCTGAGTATATAAAAGATTTCAATGCCACAAATAAAATTCCCCTCACTTCCACTCTATTGCACCTGTAGCAGACGCCTAAGCTTTATTATGAATTTTTTAACTTGTTATTTGGCTGAACTGACCCTTTTAAGATACTATAATTCTCTAGCAGTAGACAGTACATACCTAGACATATACCTAGGCTGATGGTGACTGTTATTGACAGTTACATCTAGTGTATGAATGACAGACCATCATAGTTTTAGCTAATTAACTACAAACCATGAATACTAAACACTGCTGGTGACTGTTTTTCAAGGCGGAGCATAGCTTTTCTTCATGTATTTGTTTTTCTAAGCAGTCAGTGGTTTTTGTTCATTTCAGTTTGCTGTGTTTGCAGGAACCTACCTTTTGTTACATTTATAATCACAGCGAAACCTCCTGCTGGGTTTTCCTTTTTGTCAGCTACAGTATTATCTGGGGATGTGACCAAGCTTATGTGTTGTAGTTGTCAAGTTATTCACATTTTGCTCAAGTTGCCCCTCTGAGTTAGGATTTTGGACAGTATGGATGCATGTATGCAATTCTTTAGATCAACTAACATTGAAGTCTTGAAACTTGAGTAGTGTACCAGCACTTGAATGTACCAGATAAGTGGACTTTGAATTGATCCATGCTTTAGATGCATTATTTTACAATGACAACTTTGACATAATCCAATATGGCAGGCTTCTTCGGTTGTTTTTTTGTACTGGTGGCGGCCTGGAAGGTAGGACAGGTGCACTGGAAAGAAATGGCCAGCATTAATGTGAAATGTATGCATTTCATAGTAAATTGGCAAAAACACCAGTTTGTGATGTTGGTCTATGAATTGCTGTGTTGTCATTGGAACATGTGCATCCTTTGGTGCTTTGAGCAAAAGTGTTGCTCGAGGGAAAGTAGTGTATTTCTATGCTGATTGAGCCTTTTGCTCAGGGAAATATACTTAATAATAAGCCAATGCACAATTATTTGTTCTCGTGTTTTTGATGCTTTGTTCCTGTTTCACATGTTGAGAAAAGTTTGTCGAGAATGTCTTCCATGCAGCAGGTTTGTACTTATTTCCGTTTTACCATTTAGTTGTGTTTGTCCTGATGGATGGGCATTTGACAGCTAGATGCACACGCTAGTGTTGTACCAAATGCTGTTGCTGTGCTGGCTAAAACTGTATCTGTCTGTAAGTGTATTTCATGATGTCTTCTCTGTATTCACTGATTTGTCTGTGACGTTGAGGGCGTGTAATTTAGAAACTTAAACCCTTCTGTCAAGCTCTATGGCATTTGTCAATGTGTGTGAAAATAAAGCAGTTTCATCCTCTTGTGCCTTGTCTCTACAAAATGAGGAATCATATTGAGCTTTGGTTATGGACTTATGGGAACAAGACTGCAGTAAAGTCAGATTTTATGAAGTTTTAATATGAATTAGGGACCTTTTTCTGTCTTAAATTATTCTCTCCTAAACCAGTCTAAATTAAATTGTATATATTTTGCATGAACTTGATAGAAAACGACAGACATTTTAAATGTTAAATGCACAGAGTGGACATGCTGTACTGTATTATATGATCATATGTCTTTATTTTTGACACCCACATAATAAGAATACAGCCTAATATAAAATATAGATATAGAATATTTAAGATTTCAGAACAATTCACGGTCGAAATGTTTCATTTCAGTGCATTTGTGGATCTTTTCCTCTTCCTGTTGGCTGCTCTGAATCAAGTTGCTCTGCTTGTTGTGTCAAGCTCTCTTTATGCACACTGGTATCTGCAGATACTTGATAAAGTGATAAGCTGGCAATTATCAATGACAGTCAAAGGCAAAACAAACAGTAAAATACTGTATTGGTGTATGAAAAGGCTTACCTTTAACTCTGATGTGCAGCACTACAGTAAATCTTGTTTAAAATGCAGTGTAAAACAGAATCATTCACTCATAATAGTGGTTGTTTAGTTGTTTGCCTGTCTTAAGCCAGTCCGTACATGAAGCACTTGATGTAGTGACAGTCAGAGATCCTATACTTGTTCAAAACTTCTCAGGTATCTGTAGAACACTGAGGAGCTTTGACCAAGTCTAGGAGCAGAGACACAAACAGAATTGTAAGCTGTCATTTGGTTTCAATAAGTCTGTGAAACAAATCTGTTGACTACATTTCTATGCGTGGTATCAAATAGTTATTTGAAAGCCTGTCTGCAAGCGATGCCCGTCGTCACTACAGCCTGAACGGAAAGCACCTGAGCTTTCCAAAAAAAAAAAAAAGACGGTCTGTCTCTCTTCGTTGTCCGTGTGCCACAAAGACGAAATTGCATGTCGCTGTGGACCGGCTCTGATGACCGCTGTGAGTTTAAACAGTACACAAAGAGGAACCAGAGATCTGATAATCATAGGTCACTTCCTCGTCTGATTCTGGGGAAACAATGCACCGTCTCTGAACATGTTTGGAAAGGGGAAGCATACCTTTTTCTCTCTGGGCCTTAACAGTCAGGATTTCTTGTTAACAATACATATGAAGGGCTATTAGGGAATCAAAATGAACGCAGAGGCCTGAATACTTTAATTGTGCGATTGTAAGTGCTTCAATCTGCAGCACTACTACAACTTCCCACACTGCGGTTTCACATAGGATCCAGAAGGCCAACATTTTGCAGTGTATTGCTGAGGTTGCACTAGGATGTAGCCTGTTGATCAGAAAATGCATTGGTTAACGTGGTTTTTTAACTGTTTGTAATTCCGACTTAAATCTTGCCTCGCCTGCTTGGTGGGAATAAAAACCTGCAGACTCTCTTCCCTCATTAAACTGTGTTGTGGTTGTGTCTGCACTGAACAGACATAAGTCACAAGACTTGAAAAACTGCTGAAACACACTGCAAATGAGGTACATTACACAGCATACGTCCAACATTTTCAGTTGCTAATTTCGCTATAAATTACCTTTTAGGGCCACATAGCCTGTGTTTTTTTTTTTTTATTTGTGTATTGTCGCAGGCAGTGGAGACAGAAGTTGATAAGGCATTTACAGGTTGTTATGTTCCATTATAATGTCACTGTTGAAACCCTTGTTTGAAAAGACCTGCTTTCTCATATTGACCGACAGAGAGGATTCAGCAAACATTGACCACCAGAGGGCAGTGCAACACAGAACAGAGAGATCACGGCATTTATTTTGTGTGGGCGCGACACAGCAACGCGTTAAGTCCATATCTTTATTTCACTAGGATAAAGATGAAGCTTTCCAGGGAGTGTTTGGTACATTTAGTAGAATCAACACCAATCACTTAAAATGCAGACAGGTCATCCAAGTTCTTCTTTTTCAGTCTTTTTAAAACTTACATTTCTGGTTAGACCAGCACTGTTCTCAAGAACAGATTTTGACAATTAGTCAACACAATACAGTTTTGGAGTGGAAAATACAGTCATTTAATATTACATTCAAATAACAGATGTCTCCAATTGCTGTGACAGAAGAACTAAAAATTTAAAAACTCTTTCTAAAGTTTTCTAAATACCTACTAGTAGTTTACAACGTTAGTTCCACATGTAATATTGTCATTATTTCTTTAGCGGAAGCTTCTCTTTTCAACTTAGATGAATACATTAAGTATGTAAATCTGACGAATATCATAACTGCTCCATGAGACAACACTTCATTCTTGTCTCTTCTTTCATGTATCAGTCAGATCAGTAAAAATTAAGAGATTGATAATGAATGTGTGGAGAGTGAATGAGAAAAGCAGTGGGACTATAGGAGTATAAGTATAGGAAAATGGCTTTATTTACCTTGAAAAAAGCACTGAATAAGATCACCAGAAATCACCTTGGTCTGTTATGGTAAAAAGAAAATACCATTTGAATTGAATTACAAAATAAAGTTGGTTATAAACTAAAGCTTACTCGTATAAAAAAAGAGAATGTATTAGCCAAAGACAGAAAGAGAAAAAACACCTACAGTTTCCAATTTAAGTTCTGCTTCTATTGTTCACTTTATTCATATTATGTAAACAGTCTTTTTGCATAAATAATCATCACAAACTTATTGCACTTTTTCAAGACCATCAACGCAAATAACCTAAAAAGAAATATCACATATACATTTGACTGAAAACTGAGCTTGTAGTGGATAAAGATACATAAAGCTGCTTCTACGCTGTCACAACTTATTACATCTTTTTTTTTTTGACATTCCCAGAAAGTCGTTTTCCCCCCTTCTGTTCCACAAACACTTGTTCAACAACATTCTTTCACGTGTTGAAGGTGGTGTCCTTCCTTATTTCAGCGTCTTTGTGCTTCCAGTGTTGTTGTGGGGTTTGATGTTTTCAAGCCCGATGAGGAAATACAACTCTTAGTCTTTCATTAGAGTCTTGACACATTTAACACTGTCTCTTGGTTTGTGTCTCCGCATCACCAAAGTCCTTTCAGTCTCTTTCTCCCTGTCTCTTGTGGGCATGTCTTCATGTTTTGTTTTTTTGGTGGCGTTGCCTTCTGAGCAGCTCCACATCATTATGAGATGAGGCAGCTGTTGGTCTTGTTCAAAGGGGGTCTTTTTTTGATCTCCTTGGGGAAGGTCTCTCGTCTCCGGTACAGCACAGGACTGAGCCAACTGGGCAGGTTGGCCTGCTTGAGCAGCTCCCTGAAAGCTTCAAGCACGTTGATGTTTTCTTTGGCGGAGGACTCCAGGTAGCTTTGGTTCCAGTCCATCTCTACAGTGGACAGCATGTCCTCGCTGGACACCCGACGCTCACTTAGACGGTCTATCTTGTTGCCTATCACCACAATTGGCGTGTACTTGTCCTCTTTGATCTCCAGGATCTCCTCTCGCAGACTCTTGACCGCCTCCAGGGATTCTGGGTCATCCACGGCGTAGACCAGGGCAAAGGCATCGCTGTTCTGAATGGACAGCTTACGCATGGCAGGGAAGGAGTAGCTGCCACTGGTGTCCATGATGTTGATGGTGACTTTGACACCCCCCACCTCGTACTCCTTCCTGTGGAGCTCCTCCACTGTGCGCCGGTGCTTGGGCTCAAAGGTGTTTTTGAGGAAGCGCTGGATGAGGGCTGTCTTCCCCACTCCAGCTGCTCCCAAAAACACGAGACGCACGTCTGTCTTCTTCACTTGAAGAGACATGATGACTTTCTGCTGCTGTTTTTCTCCAAAGAAGTGCTCAAATAATCTGTCTTCTGTTTCTGCTGCTTTTCTGTAATTCTCTTCTCCTTTGCCTGCGGATCCTTGACTAAAACCAGTTTTGATGTCAGTGGTGGAGCTGGATGTGTTGAAGAGGACGATGACAGCAGATGCATGTTCAGTGTCAGGCTGCACTCTGTATTTATGTTCACACACGTTAACCTGCCCTTCCCCCTCCTGCTCCCAGCCTATCCGGAGTATCTCCCTCTCTCTGTCTGTGAACTTACAGAAGCCAATTGCAGACATTCATGCAAATCAAGCAGAGTCAGAGAGTTTATGTAAAAAAACAAAACAAAAATCAACTGAGGAAAAGACAGTTAATTGTAAAAAGAGGTTTGGAGATACACATCTTATTAGAAGTATTTCAGTTTAAACACTTATGCACAATCAATCGTGTTTGTTTTGAGTCCAGTCATTTTGTTTGAAAGACATAAATGCTCTTGCAGTCATTTTGGTAGTCATCCCAGACTGTTTTTTTTTTTTTTTTTTAAATATATAATCGATACCAACGTAGTCACTTTAAAGCACGATTATAAATACTTATATTACTACACTTTGCAAGAGAAAATAAAATCTAATTCATTATTACAAATTATGTCTTATTGTTTCTGCACACACGTCAGGTGTTCTGTTGAAGAATTGCACAGTTTTGAACATGTTTAACAGAACGGTTTTCATTAGCATGGGTTGATTACAATAAAGGTGTAGGTTTGCTGCAATAGCCTCAGGAAGGCTGAATAACAACAACAACATAAGGTTATGGGTCCATATAGCGTTCTTTTTCTCTGGCAGAAAAGCACTGGCAGCCCACTGGGGAGAGCTGGGATGAAGTGATTGTGTGGTGAGAGATAGTAAACCTAAGGCCACTGTTTAAAAATCAAAGAATACATGTAATAATCAGAACACTCACATAAGAATGTAGCACTAGCAGAGCGCTAAACATCTTTTGACTTTATGAGCGATTCTCTGTTAAAATCAGCAGGGGGAGGTTTGCAGCTCTCTCTCTATCTCAATTCAATTTAGAGGGCTTTATAGGCACGAAAGGTGCAAGGTTGCCAAAGCATCAAAATATAATTTGTCCAAATGTATGGACAGCACACAATAACAGCTTTGGTGTCTGATTGAACAACACCCTCTCTCTCTCAGAGCTGTCCAATGTTCTGAAACAACAGCCAAGCAATAGTCACATGTATAATTTGCGCCTTGAGGGCACATCTTAATGATCTAATATGACTTCACTCCCACAGGTGATGCAAACGAGTTTGCTCAAATATTGGTACAGTGAGTTCTGTACTCCCAAAATTTTGGTAGGGACCGTCCATAGCCTAAGGACAAACCTACGCCCTTGGATAACAACCTATTTTAACAAAACAAACACATAGTACGTAGTGCACGTGTTACCGACTCTTCTATTGCGTTAAAATCATGTAATGTCTGAAAAAGAGTGTGTTCACTTCCATTGTCTTCACTGTGCTGCTAAGATTCAGATGTCCACTGTGTGGGAGGCATCATGGTTTTCACTCAGACAAAGTAGAAAAATCATATGTAAAATTACAGTAATCATTTTCATACTCGGATCTCTCACATGCTCTGTGGGCCCAGACTTTGTCACTTGTTGCTATGATACCACAGCATCCGTTACAGGTTTATGAGTAGAGATGTGCACCTTATTAGTGCTGTCAAACGTTAGTCCAACTGTTCACACTAGACAGCGGTAATGGCCAGTAACAAGGGAATAATAGGCTAATTAGGCAAATTTAAAGCACATTGCGTGTCAGCATATTTGATTGGCTTAACACAGAGTATGTTATTTAGAATAATGAACACATTTTATTGCCGCTATCTCAAAGGTTTTTGTTGTACCTCATGTACATTATATATAATATTCAACTGCAGGCCAACCAACGTTTTTTCTCTCTTGGCCTAGTCACTTTAGATTGGACCATATTTGTGCCAGGATTGTTTGTTTAAACTGATGACATACCCATGTGTGAGTATCTGTGTTTGTTATTCTGTTACAGATGTGTGTAAATCGTATTTTCTGCTGAGGAAAAAAACATTCTTCTTTTGCAGCAATGCAGCAGAGAATAAATGTATGCTCTAATCACAAAGAGGGGATTAACTGGCCTCTTTCGCTCTGTAGAGACAAAATGGTCTGAAGCTAAAGCTCAAGGCCCCTAAGCAATTCAAATTCATTAAACGCAGGAGGAAGACAGTGCCAGCATGGGAGCATATATATAGTATATTTAATTTTGCACAAACTGCTCATTCTTATTGGTGTAGTTTACAGGTTATTACAAATAAAATGTAGACTTTGAGAATGAGAGAAGCGTGAATGTAATGTGTTTTTAAAGCAGCTATAATTGATTTCTTTAGGCCAGAACAATCTGTGAACACTACACTGCCATTTGGTGCTTGGCAGCCATAGACTATAGTAGTACAGTTTGTATTTAGAGAGGTTCTTTTTCTGGAAACAGCTGTCTGCTGTGGCTGAAAACAAGGCTGATGTGAGACTGAACCAAAACATTAAACTTGCAGGCTGTAATATCAGTGAGCTGAACTTGCGACTATAAACGACAGCATGACGCAGTAAAGAATCTCTAACCCTCTGAAATGAATGAATTGTATTCTCAAATTTGCTTTCAGAAAGCTATCGTAGGGGAAGCACTTATGTCTCTTAATGACCAATGCCAGTTCAGTTGTTTTGCATACAATCTAACTATTTAAGTTCATACACCGGAAACAAACCGAACCCTATTCTCTCTTACTATATTAATGTAGTCTCGGTGAGAGATTATCATGTCCTGATAGTTTCATGAATAAATTTTTTTTATACATGTGTGTTTAGAGAGTTTTTTTAAACAGCAGGCTTTATCCTGTGTTGGGCTGCTGGTCACTCTCTCTGGCTCAGAGGTGTTAGTCTGTGATGATGACTGGCTGTGTTAAAGGGAGGAACAAGCTGTTCTCAAAGCACACAGTCTTTTATTTGGTTACAGAGGAGGGAAACCTGGCACTTTGCTGATCCAGTACGATTTTTGCACACTGCTTAATGTGGATTTATTATGCTCATTTTTAGCTTTATATCTTTATTCTGGGATTCCACTAGAGTAGCTTTGCATGATTCACAGCTCATAAAAAATCTTATTTATATTATAATTGATTAGCCACTTTCCGTGAGATTTACTGAACAAACATCCAAAAACTGTAAGAGTATTCCTGAGCAGAGTAGTCACGCATAGTCAGACCTATCTCCACACTTTGTTTTAGAGCTGTGCTAGCTCTGGGAGAAAGTCCTATGAGCAGAGCTGTCGAATACTGTGACAGACTGAGAGGGTGGATGGACACATCCATGTACTTTTACTTGTGGATGTGTTGTGCCTGGAGAGACGACTGTATATGGTCATCCCTGCCTAGCTAATTAGAATAAACACGTTGGAAACCTAATCTGAAGCCGGAGCCCTTTTCACATTGATTACCGTTACATAGGTTTACCTCATTATTTCAAACTTTGGCCACATTTAGTATGAACATCCGACATTGTGACAAAATATATATGATAGAAGATAAGGAAAAACATAATGTCCTCTTTAAGTTACAACAGTCTTTGATATGCCATAGGAGTAGTATTATAGTTGGTGGAATGCCAATAATAACATGCAGTCGGTGGATAAGAAAGTCATATATTATGAGTACAACATGTGTTTATTTAGCAGGGTGTGTTTGTTCGAGCTGCACCCCGGCCTGTCAGTCACACAGTCATGTCATGTTTCATTAAGTGTGACAAGGAGAACATTTAGCCCTGTCACACTTTGTTGTGTGACAGCAACAGTGCCAGCGATGTGATCTCAGGACAAAAGGTCATGGGTCTATCCTTGGGAATTTGAAAGTTTACATTGCAAGCACGAACTTAGAGTACAAAACAAACAATGTCATAATAGTCATTAATATGAGAGTCCCACATGAGTGGGACTGTTTCTTCTGTTCCATAAGTAAACAAGGATGTACTATAAGCTGTAATACAGGCTGACCTAGAAACACTGCACCATGCTGTAAAGTCTTTTGATCTTTACAGCTGAGCTAGGTGGACAATTTAGGTCTGCACTCCTGTGGAGGGTGTGATGAAGTCTGATCAGACACAGAATCTGTACACTGTGTATGCCCATGGAGTAAATGTGTTGCCTCTGTAGGCTAATCCCATTAAATTGAGATATAAAGCAGAATGGCCCGCGACCCTGTACGCAGGATAAGCGGTTGACGATGGATGGATGGATGGATGGAAAGCAGAATGGAAGTTTTTTGCTTTTGAGTGCAATTTGTTCTTATTTATCGTTCTTGCAATTATGTCTAACATCTTACAACCAGTGATCTACTTTGGCAGGTTTGGCAAGTGTGGATACACATTGGGTTTGTATTATTTCAGAATTTTAGCCTTAAGTCACAACTCCACTGCACATGTGGCTATTGTCTACTTTTGTCAGTGTCTCTCCACAGAGAGGTATATGCAAACTGAAAATTAGTCCTAATAAATCCAGAACATTTCTGTTAATGTCTCAACTTGTTCTCATATTTTTATTCAACTACTTCTTCTTATTATTATTATTGTTATTACAGACACCTTTTTACATGCATGTCAAAAAGCACAGACCTGAAAACTCACCTCAGCCTGCTAACACCAGCCCACTCATTTCTTATCCTTTCTCTTAATCCCTCCTTTTCATTCAGTGGATTTGTGACTTTAGACGGTGCACACGCAGACCGCTCACACAAGTGTGTATTCAAACCTCCTTCCTCCTGTAGTTTGGCTACAGGTCCCCTGAAATTGTACTTTGGATCTGGAACATCATGTCCTGGATAATGACAGGTGTGGTGGTGGTGGTGGGGGCAGGAACAACAGCAGCAGTGGTAACTGGTCTCATTACACCTCGCTGCAATAGAAGGTGTTCTCTCTGTTTGAGGAACCATTAGTCATTGTGAGTTAAAAGGCTCTACCTGTGTGTGTGTGTGTATAGTTTAAGAAACAAACACCAGCTCTTTCACACACTTATCCAGTGTTTTGTGCCTGAATCCTTTTTTTTAATTCTCCTTTATGTATTTTTACCCAGAATATTTCTTAAAGTATTGAATCAGCAGCAACCAATAGAGCATAGTCTCCTCTTTCATCTTTCTTTTTCTGGGTCAACAGATATCTAACAAAACCACATTGGCAGTTTCTTTTCTGTGAAAAGTGACTGAAGCAGAATCTTTGTATACATCAGAGGTCCGCAGTGCCGACTGGCCCAGCAAGAACATTCATTCTGAACATCCCATGATGAAGCTAAAAACATTTTGGACTGGTTGTATGCAGCCTTTGTTATGCAACCTGTGGCCATGGAAGGGGGAGGGCTGCTAAGTAAAAGAGGCATAGAAAAGCAGCAGGTATTCATTTTAGGTTTGATTGAAATGGCAGTTAGATATGACGTACAGTACTTTTTCTTACATTGAGTCAACTTATATAAGACAATATCTAATAGAAGGTGGAAACACATACAAGTAAGCCCTACTAAAAGAGAGATGTTAGCTTCAGTGAATTCCTTTTGCTGAGGAAAGACAGCAACATGAAACAGCACATATCAGATACCAGCTTTCTCTGCATTTGTTATTTTCACTGTATGTAAAATTTAAGCCTCCATCTCTCATTTGAAGCTTAATTTGGAGTAGAATGTAAGACCGTAGATATATTTTGCAACTTGGACATTTTTTGTGTTGCATGTTATTGTCAGAATGAGAAATGATATCTCCGAGTGTTGCATTGCTTGTCACCACTTTCTACGCATGGATTTGTAAGCTGTGTTGGTGGCTTTATCAAATTGTTATCAAATCATTTACAATACGAATGCTTTATAGATGACATACGCTATTAATTAGAGCATTATTTTAAATGATGCAATATCCCTTAAACACCAGCTTGTTCATTCTACTACAGCATGGCATTTAGTTTTTTTAGCACTAGAACGGCCAAGACTTTTTCCTCTGCAAACATTCCCTGGAGCATGAACTCAGAGTTGTTGCTGCTGATATTTATATATAAATATATATTTTTTTACTTGACCCAATTTCACATTTCAAACTTTTCCACATTTCCACACAGAAGTTTACACAGAACCTTTTTGCCCTCCAGTTTTTCATATGGCTTACCAGTGTTAGTAATTTAGTATGTCTGTGTATGGGCTAACTGCAGACTGTGGGGTTGTGTTAGGTGAAGTCCACATAACCTAATAGACAGCCAAGTTACACTGACATGTTAAGATTAAATAAAACAAGGCAAACATCCTCATGAAAGCTACACCTCCGCTCATTTAGTTATAATGGGGTGATAAATTGACCGTGCACTAAACTCTGTCCCCCTCACACATTGCCCACCTCTACCTGTGTGTTAGGGCTACCTCGCATATGTGTGGTGTCCACAGTTGGCGCTGCTGCTGCGGCACTGCTGCTGCCAGCCCTATCTTGCTACATTGAGTTTGCCTTTGATAAATACAATACAATAAAAACCTTGTTAACAAATGAAGGGATTCTGTCCGCAGAAACACTAGAGGCCTTTTAATCTGAAACGGATCCTGGAGGTACTTTTTTATATCTGTGACACTACAGCTTTGATGTCTGTGTCTGTGATATTTCACAGACAACTGCGCGCTTTCAACTGCGCGCTTCACAGAAAAAATAGGCGAGGCTAAGAGGGCTACGCTAGGCTAGTGATATTGGTCCTTGAATCTGGAACACCATTACCGGAAACACATAAACTGACATAATGTTTTAAAATTAATTTAAATGTTAATTTATTCTGAAGCGTAAATGTTCCGTACTTATACAGCGCCTTTCTAGTCTTTTCGACCACTCAAAGCGTTTTTTACACTACATCTGCATTCATCATTCACACACTGAGCCTAAGGGCTCAAACAGAAACTAACATTCACACAGATTCATACACTGGCAGAACAGCCAGTTCAGAACAGGGGCAATTCAGGGTTCAGTATCTTGCCCAAGTGTCCCAAGAAAATTGTCATTTATTCTTGCATGTACTGTAGTTCACAGTGAAAATAAGCTGTTGAATCCATAAGTTTTCTTTTCAGCATCGTCTCTGCACATGGACATGTATGAAACGGTGTGACAGCGCATGTAAATGAAATCAGCATAGAATTAGCATAAAATAAGCTGCTAGGAGGGAAGCTGGAGATCGGGGAGAACAACCTCTGCTGCTGTGACATATAGATGACCTACCCCTGCCGCTTTGTGTTGCTTATCGGGCTCTCGCAAATGTTTCACATCCACAGAGATGAAATAACACAGAGAGAGAGAGAGAGAGAGTCACATTATTTATATTCATAATGTTTTCTGGACACTAAATTATAGCTTTGTACGTGTTCAGGGGAGCAGGTGTGGGACTGACTGATATGTGTTGTTTACAAAGCCATGGATGTTCTGTGACACACATACCTGCTTATATGCTCCCCTGAACACATACAAAGCTATAATTTTGTGTCCAGAAAACATTCTAAATATAAATAATTAAAACTGAAAATATGAATTTGAGATTTTGAATGTTTTTCTGGCTGGCACATTTTTTTGACAATCAAACCACTTTTGTACTTTTCTTGTGATTGTCATTGTTCTGAATGTGAATAAATTAGTTATTGATTCCATAAACTGACAAATCTCTGCTTTGATAACAACTATTACTGTATATATCATACAGATAGTGATCAAATAGCTCATCACTATGGAGATTTGGTCCATTCCTTGTTATAATGATGGCTTTGCTGTTTCATCTTACTGACAGCGATACTTTCTTATGGGAATGGCAGCTCTGCACCCTTCTGCATCTAAGGCAGTGAATTCAGTCATACATACAGATGCTCACCGTGAACAGTATAGGGGAAGGTACTTCATATGCTTGGTCTGAAACATGCATCAAATATGATCTCATAGGGGCTTCATCTCTTCCTTTCAATAGAAAAACATCCCTGTAGGCCTAGCTTAATGCATGTGTTATTCTTGTGATAAATCAGGCTGTCTGTCTGCTGTTAACAAAGGCTTGTTAAGATTCAACCTTCAGCAGTATGAATTTGACAAAATCTGATGGTGTTTTAAGATAACCCACAAAGAACCATCTGACCTTCAACTCTGTCAGGATTCCCTGTCCTGGGTTCCTGTGTTGGTACTGTTTCTAGGTCCCCAAGAGAGGACTGTATTGATCAGTGCGCTGCATTGGATGTGTGCCGCTAACGCTTGAGAATGTTAAAAGCTGACTTTGTATAGTGTGTTACGAGGCCAAGGCCAGCTCTCTTAAAGTCACTGTCTACATCCTGCCATTTGAGACTTTTTTTTTCATATCCTTATGTTTTTGTT
This sequence comes from Micropterus dolomieu, assembly GCF_021292245.1. Classification (NCBI taxonomy): domain Eukaryota; kingdom Metazoa; phylum Chordata; class Actinopteri; order Centrarchiformes; family Centrarchidae; genus Micropterus; species Micropterus dolomieu. The sequence goes on from NC_060151.1 coordinate 12,122,980, forward strand.
GAGCGTATGCAAACACATTTTCCATCTGGTTCAAACGCAGTGTCTTTCCGTGAATGAGTGTCCCAGTGATTGTGAGTTATGACTTAGAATGTTTCTGTGCTGCACATTCATAGTGCAGAATCAGAATTAGAAGGAGCTTTATTGCCAATTAGTGTATTAAACATATGAGGAACTTGCTTTGGTGATAAGGTGCTACACACAGACAAACATACAGTTAACATAAATAAATGTAGTAATAGAGAAAGAACAAATATATAAATTGACAATATAAAAATATACAACAACAAAGATTTACAATTAACAACAAATATGTGCAATGTGCCAGGTTTGTGCATGATATGAAATTAAATAATATTTACAAGTGCATAGACAATTGTATTATTTGAAAGGGGGGAGTGTCAGTGAGGGACCCGGGCCTTGTTAATGAGCTGCAGACGGGAAGAAGCTGCTTTTGTGGCGAGAGGTTTTGGTCCTGATGGACCGCAGCCTCCTGCCAGAGGGGAGAGTCTGAAACAGTTTGTGTCCAGGGTGGGAGGAGTCAGCTGCAATCTTTCCTGCTCGCCTCAGAGTCCTGGAGGCGTGCAGGTCCTGAAGAGAAGGAAGATTGCAGCCAGTCACCTTCTCTGCAGAGCGAATGATGCGCTGCAGCCTGCCCTTGTCTCTGGCAGTGGCAGCAGCGTACCAGATGGTGATGGAGACGGTGAGATGGACTCAGTGATGGAGGTGTAGAAGTGCACTATCATTGTCTTTGGCAGGCTGAACTTCTTCAGCTGCAGCAGGAAGTACATCCTCTGCTGAGCCTTCTTGGTGAGGGAGGTGATGTTCAGCTCCCATCCTGAGTCACAGGATGATGGGGGAGGGTGCGGCTGTGCTTTTTCTGAAGTCCACGACCATCTCCATGGTCTTCAAAGCGTTGAGCTCCAGACTGTTCTGACTGCACCAGGACACCAGATGGTCGATCTCCCGCCTGCAGGCGGACTCATCCCCACCTGAGATGAGCCCATTGAGGGTGGTGTTGTCCGCAAACTTCAGGAGCTTGTCGGACTGGTGCCTGGAGGTGCAGCTGTTGGTGTACAGGGAGAAGAGCAGAGGGGAAAGAACGAAGCCTTGATGGGAACCGGTGCTGATGGTCCTGGAGTCAGAGACATGTTTTTCAAGCACCACATGCTGCTTCCTGTCCGTGTAGTAGTAATTTTAGTGTTTTAATGCACTTTGCAGACTCTTGTAAGCCAGGCTGTGCATCATGGTAGGTGCCCTGTTCCACATTTCTGGCCCCCACCTCCACTCCTGTTTCTACGGTAATGTTTTCCGGCTGCATTTCTGTTCTACAGTACAGTCGCGAGTGGTTTAAGTATTTGTCGTCTGTTGCACTGCAGTTTGTTCGGCTCCGCAGCTCTGTTTGTGCACACTATAGCCGAGAGTGAAATGAAGTTTTCTTGTGTTTGTATTTTTTTTCTTCTTTCAAAGATTTTCTCTTTCGTCCAACTGGGTGTCAATGGATGTTTGTGTGTGTTTAAGTGTCCTCTGCATCAATTAGGTCCACTGTTAAGCCTAGTTCACACTACACGATGTGCTGCTTGGTGAGCTCGGTGACCGTCAGGCTGTGATCGGGAGTAAATCAATGGTTGATCGGCAGTCACCAGTCATTATGTGTGAACTACTCAACGACGCATCGAAACAGCTCCCCGACACATTTCTGATACATCGCCGACGTCTGCCAGATATCTAGCATGCCAAATATCTGACAGAGTCAGCCAACTCGACATCCACATCCAGCCAATGAGAGCAGGCAGCTACTTTTTCACTGCAAAACACTTTTTACTCACCTCCAGCTCTCTCTGTAGCTCAGACAATCCCTGCTACCTGCATGTGCTAATCCATCCTTTCACCCAGATTCTTTGTCTTTATAATTGCTCTCTTTATAATAACAAACAACAGCAGTTTCATGTGTAGGTTTGCGCATTTCCTGTTTCACATTTCCCGTGTGTTTTCTTGACAAAACGTGGTTTGGAGACCGGCATCAGGTGACAGAGCCGCTGTCAGCTCGTGTAGTGTGTGACCCCCTGTCACTGATCAGTCACATAGTGTGAACGCCACAACGACTTCAAGACTCCCGTCAAGTTGTTTAGTGTGAACGGCACGGCCATCGGCCGATGCTGACAGTCGTGTAGTCTGCACGAGCCTTTAGTCAATACCTTACTGTAAAGCACTTAGGGTGCCATTTGGATGGTGTGCAGTGTTCATGTGTGGTGTGTAGCATTAGGATCCTTTTCTTTTTGAATTTTATTGAGTATTAAAGTGGTTAAATTTTCTTTAATTTAACCACTTTAATTTCATAGGGGACAAAATTTGCCCAGGTGGCATTGTTGCAAGTAGGGATGTCACAAAACCAGAAATTTAGTAGTCGTTACCAATACCAGTGAAATTCCAAGATTCTTGATACCCAATCTGGTACCACAGTAAAAAACAAAACTGTAAATTGGATGCACTTCAACATACACCACTTGAATTAAAACATTTAAAAGTACATAAAAACAACAATAGCGACATGTAGCCTTCAACTAAGCTAATAAATAAAAAGGATATGGGTGAAAGGAAAATTATGAGATTTAAGTTTATCGGGTATAGCTCAACATCTGTAAGAAACAAGAGGGTACACACACACACACACTCTACTCAGAGTGCAAGCAGTAGTTTCTATGTACTGATGTGATGATAGACCATTAGTCTGGACAGTCATTTAAAAATGTTAACGTTATGTTTTGATGACAGATGACACAATGCTAATTTTATGTTTTAATGACAGATGACAGACTGAACGGTAAGGATGGCAGTTATGGATGCGTTACGTTACGTAGCCTACACACGGTAGCCTTTATTTTAACCATTTCAAACTTCATATGTCTCAGACAAAAATAATGGTTATGTTTATTTCAAGATCAGGATATAACAAGGGTTGTTAAAGTCACGTGAATTGAAACTCACACAATCTGGATGTCTGTCTGAGGTGCTTCAAGTGTTTGCTCCTTTAGTCTGAAAAGTTCTATGGCGCCGTTTGCATACTGGTTTTTGCGAATTGAGTATTACTCCCTTTCTTTTCGACGAGGCAAGGTGGTACTGTCACTGCAGCTTCCCTCTTTCACGTGTTGGATCCACCGTACCTAAAAAAAAAAAAAATAAATAATAATTAGTAACCTACTGACATGTTTTCAGAATTTTGGTATCGATTTGTTACTGAAGTATCACTTCCTTTGACATCCCTACAAGCTATTCCCTGCTCCTGCTACATTTGGGAGTATTGAGTAATAAATTTCATGGAAACCTACTGAGAATTACTAAATACATCTGTATGCACATTCTGCCCTGTGCAAGATAAACATATCCTCTCATCTCTTGTCTTGAAGGGCCTGGATTTGCATTGTGCCTCTGCAAGACCTTCTTCAAGGTGAACTCATTCTTCAAGCACTGTAGAGGACTTCAGGCGTTCAACAGCCTTGGTGAAATTTACATCAAAATGTGGCTGAAATGGAGAAAAACACTGCCAATAATGAAATTTTAAACCTCACCTCATAATGGTTTTATTGTATGATATTTTTAAATAAATGTAATTAATATATATACATTAGGGTGAAACTAAATTCCCTATACTTTGGGAAACTGAGAAACAGCTGGAAAACAGGTTACTGTTTAGCTTTGTTAATACTTGAACAATAAGGCTTTTCACTGTTGTAATTAGTACTACTAGTATTTGGAGTACTGATTGTATTGATTTATATTAACTCAAAGAGCTAAAAGCTAGAAAACTTCAACAGCAGCAAAGGCCTTGAAATGTGCAAAAAAAAACACATGAATTGGGGCTATGTTTAACTTTGCAGTCAGACCAGTACTATAAATCCTCCTACATTCTTCATTTATTTGAAGAATTTACCTACATAAAGGGTCAGTACTGGAAAAGATGTTTTAATAATCAATAATTACACTCAATAATAATATCTCACTAAAATGTCAACAAAATAAATAATATTTATTTATTAATGAAAACTTAATGAAAAACTCAGTATCAGTCATTATCATTCCCTTCCTCCTCCCTGCTGCTGATGTGATCCATTGCCTGCAGATACCGCTGGTAGAGAGGGGGTGGCTGGTTTGTCTCAGCCAGATTCACAGAAAACTACGTTACACAGTGGGACTACATACAGACACCTTTTGGTTTAGCTTCTTTGTAGTTTTTCATTATTATCTGTAGATAAAGGTTTTTTTGCAGTTACAGTAACGAGCTTATTCCGCTCTGCTATTCGCTGACTTCGCTCAGTGTGTGTATTTGTGTAGGAGTTCAACACCAACACAGAAAGCAGGATTCCTGTATGATTTCAACGTGGATTTGTTGGCCACAATAAAACTTTTGCATAATCAAGGAAAAAATAGGTATCATTAAAAGTGAGTTTTTTAAATTTTTAATCAGAGATGCTACCTAGCAACTTCACTGCAGCTTCCAGCATGCTGGTAGCGATGACAACGCAGAAACCAGAGACTATATATTTACAAACTATAGTCATAAGATTATTTATTTTGTAATGTCTTGAACTAAACATCAAGTAGAGGTTCATACACAGAGCTGATTTTGTAGAATCAGCAATGACATGTTCCTCCTCAGCAATTAACGAGTTCTATACTACTATGCTGATCTCTTGCCTGATTTTCCAGCGTGGGTCCTACTGTTAGTGGGCTGCCAGCTGTAGACTGCAAACACACAGGGATGCACACACACAGACTCTGTCTCTGAGGCAGAGGTGAGAACTCTTAGGTGTCAAGGAGGCGCCGTGGTTGGTTTCTGTCTATGGGATCCAATGCACGTGACCTGAGGCCTTGTTTGACTGTGTAATGCAGCGAGATAATGGATAGTAATGTGACCAGTGGGATGACTGTTGACCTCAGTGGACCCAGCACACCTGCTGTTGCACTGATGGTGTTACTCAGGGTGAAGCAGATGTTTTTCTGGGAATATTCAAAAATAAAGGGCAAGTATGACGGCAGCAGATGTTTTAATTCTATGCAATATTTTAAGGCCATTCTTTAAAACAAGTCTGACCTGTCATGTTATTGCCTTTCTGTGTTGCTATCAACCTATCAACATATATTAATTTTCCTCTCATTGCCACTACTCAACTGATGGTAGCTCTGTGCAGGAGGCAAATTCATTAAATTGTCTGACAGCCCACTTCACAAGCCAGACGGAAAACAAGTGTTGAAATAAGCACATGTGGATCTATTATATCCATACACAACAATGTTACTCAACAATCAGACAGGATTCTAAACTGTTGTTTATGCTCATGGAAAGACCTTTCTGTTTATAATTTTTTAATGCACCACTCCACTGCATTAAAATACAGAATTCATGACGTGCCCATGAAGTCATTTGATTAAAATTTGAGCTTGAATGGTTCGATCCCCTGTATGTTCAAGAATTTTTGATGTTCTTCTTATTTGTCTTCTGTATCCTTGTCTTCACTGAATGTGAAGTTTCACCTCAGCAGACCATGAGATGAAATAAAGATTGAAAGGATTTTCATAGATGTATAATTGTTTATTAAGGTCCCCATTAGTTGTTACCTTGGCAACAGCTACCCTTCTTTGCTATTGTACCAAATATATGCAATCAACATTTGTTTGTACTTATACTACATACAGTAAGCATAGATAAAAATACTGTAGGCCTAGTTACAATCACCATAACACCAAACATATTAAAAATACATGTAGAAAATGATGAATATACTATACTGTATATATAGTATACTCCAAAGCAAGTTAAAGAACACCTAGATGTTTCATAATCAAACAGTAATATTTAGGAATATTATTGTAGTTTTAGATTTTGAAAAGTAATATGTTGTGGTGAAGACGAACAGAACCATTTTCATCTTCTAATTGTGTTTTTAAAACAGTTTTCTAACTATTTGTGATTACCTTCTTTATTACTTTTGCCAGCATTGCCACATCGCTTCAGATCTTGTAGTGTAGCTGTGGTTTGTGGGCTCCTGTGTGAGGTGACGGTGCTCAGTATCCACGGATGGAAGAGAGTGAGGAGCAGCCATAACAACGACAGTTACAGATAATTGGAAGCTTATATAACTTTTCAATGTTTGATGTTAGACTTTTTTTTTCTTTTGGTGCTCCTGCAACAGAGTTCCACTTTTGCTGACTATTAAAAACGCTAACTGATTACAGGTTACATTTCGTCTTCCCATGTAAATGTCTAAACTGTCACTGTGACTCATAAAATAGTGCCTAATATCATTGTCACATTTATTCAGGTAGCAGATGACTGTGTATAAGAACGCAGCCACTGTAACATCACCCTTTGGTTTATGGACCACTGATTTCAAGTTTATTGGCACGTTTGCCGTTGCCATCTTGTTTATTTGGAACCAGTTGTGACAATATTTGGACTAGAGGGTGGAGCAGGGGGAGGGATACTCACTGTCACGTCTGGCAGGTCGCCATGGCAGCGACTTCACTTTTTAGTGAAGCAACCTGTTTGGCAGTCAGCTGAAGTCAAATGATGAGTTTCTTCAGTTGAATGGGGATATATTAGGGGGGCATTATGCATAAACAGGGTGTGAAAAAGTTTCACCAGGTCAGACATTTGCATTAGGGGTTTTTCACAGCAGACATTTTGACCCATTTAGAGTGAAGACCTGAAACTTGAAAAATGTTGTTTAAATAAACCTTTTTTTTGTTTTTAGATAACATTTCTGAAAAATAACACAACATACTTCAAACATCTCATACATATCAATAACATTTAAATTTAGATTTAAAGTTAAAAATCATTTAGGTTAGTACAGCCTGATATATCCTACTCATTATAAACTGTGTGAATGCTACTTACTCTGAAACTCATTTCCACTATCAACGCAGGCATAAATAAAATAAATAACTACATTTGCAAACGAATTATGTTTTGTCCTTCGAAAACACAAAACATAAATCATTCATTTTTGGAGGTTACGCTAGCTTGTGGGTCTGCAGTGACTTCCTGTTTGCATTGCTCTTGATTGGATGGCATCAGATTCCTGGTAACCGATTATCACATTATTAAAGTCTTTACTAGCTAAGACATTTCTTACGTTTTGATGGTGCAACCCGATTTAGTAAATCACAAGATTGAAACTAGCTTGTCGTAATTAGTTTACTACTAGCCATCATTGATATTATTTATGCTTGTGTTTTTTCTACTGTGACATGTTAAAATGACTTCTGAACTGCTGACCTAGTCCTCGTACATACAGTACAGTCAGCAAAAATCAACATGGGTTCACCTGCTATAACAGAGGCCATTTCCTTTGCTAGCAAGCTAACAGCTAATGTACAGTTACTAAGTGGCTGTTTGCAGCAAATAAATAGAAATGGATTCAACCAGGGAGCAAAATTAGCACTAGCCACCACCCAAATGCTGGTAAAATATTTATTTCTCTCACTGGTCAAAAAACAATGGTAATCTATTGAGTGGCTGGTACACTTTGAACATTTACTAGCCATTGGCTGGAGGACAAAAAAGTTGAGTTTGCACCCAAACTATAAAATTTACGCTAATGATAGACAACGAATTTTCTTTCTGTCTGAACACACCTTTTATTTCATGAGTGGCACTTCCTGTGTCAGGTGTAAAGCTTTTTATATACAGTCTATGGTGTCAAAACAATCATAGCTATTCATTGTGTTCAAAATTAGAAACAGATGTATCCAATACAGTATGTACTCCTATTTTGGAACCCATGTTTCTTCATCATGGCAATTTCTTTTTTGCTGCAAATGTTTTCACTTATTAAATATATCTGATTGATCACAGCTGATAAGCTAAGGCAGAGACAGACAGCTTTACAAAAAAATACAGAGAAAATACAGAGCTTTAACAATAGCTGTCACTTTTAATCTCAAGTCATGGTCACGTCTGAGAGTCAGAGTGATGTTTGCGGATGATGATGATTCTAATACTTAAGAAGAAGAGTCACGTTTCCTGGAACATGTATAGGCTAGTCTGTGTGAAAGAGAAAATGAAGGCACAGGTAACTGCTCCACTGAAGGATGCAGAGAAATGCATTATTCTGAGAATCCACTTTCCACTCGTGTGAGAATAAGGCTAAGGAGGAGCTGTGAACTCATGTTTGGGTTCATCCAGTCCTTAAACCATTATCATGGCATCAGTTCTTGACACATCAGCAGCCACGTGCACCTCTGAGGAGCCTGTATTGTGCATATAAATCATCAAAGTAAGTTGAAAGAATATCTGGCTAACAGGGTGATGTAGGAAGTAATAGCAGCCGATAATTAATAATTTATTGCACATGAAAACAGATTCAGTCTGCAACAAAAAGCAGCTTCTGAGAGGTTCATGATCAACAAAATATATGAAGTTTTACTGTAGGAAACATCAATATTTTTTCTCCTCATGAGTAGGCCTACAGGACATGAACTGATGGGGAACATCAACTCAGTCAAGGTTGAGGTACAGCAAAGCCTGGAAACATCTTGTGGATGGATGTATGGTGCTACACAGTCAGTGGAAATAGTAATGTGTAAGATGTGCAAAATGTCATATTTATGACACATCAGGAGATAAAGCTTAGGTAGGTTAACAGTTTGCATATTAATATTACTGATCATGTTTTTAATAACAGTGGGTGACTGTTAAAGCATTAAGATATAACACTATTTCACACACTAACACTATTTTCAATACAAAAACATTCTGTTCACTACAGCACATGAATATTGTTGCTGTTACGAAAAGCAAAGTTCAACATTTTTGGAAATGTAGATATTCAGTTTCTTGCAGAGATTTAGATGAGATACACTTATGTTCAGTATGCAGCGCCTAGGTAACTTAGCATAAAGACGGGAAACGGGGGAAAACAGCTAGTCTGGCTCGGTCCACAAAATTCACTTACCTGGACCTCTAAAGTTCACTTATTAACGTTATATTTGTACAAAAACCTAAGTATAAAAACGACAAGTTGTTTCCTGTTAACTGCCTCTCCTGCTCCAGTTGCTTGGCTTACAAAAGGTCAAAGGTGTTAGGGACAGATGTCTTTGCTTTTCTGAATCTCTGGAGCAGAAGCACGTTAGAGAAGGGCATTTCTTTTCTTATATAAAACAGGTGGTCATCACTGTCATCATTCAACTCAACATCCACACATTTAATTTAAATGCAGGAGAACAGCTGCCTCTAATGCACTGATGCATTGCTTTTTACTTTTTTCAGTTTGAGGCTTGATGTTTATCTTAGTTCCTGTTTGTATAACTGTCTCTGCAACGATGAAAACCACAGGTGAGAACATAATTGTGCAACACAATACCTGCACATGTCCTTGTTTGCTTGATTAGCTTACGGACTGTTGATTTTCATAGCAATTTTATCTCAACGGATCATAGTTGTGACTGTGGAGACTCATTTCCTTCTTCTAGCTAAATGTAAACTATGCAGGTGTTTTGTCACTCGTGCAAGAGGTAAAACATCAGGTCTTCTGAACATGGATTCCATAAGAGATGATCCGCTATCGAGCAAAACCTGGGTGTACTTTGAAACTTGCACCATAGAGCAGAGAAATTGCTAAAAAATAAAAACCAGTTTAACAGAGAAAACCAAACTAAAACAGAAACCATTCCTCCTTCCCACTGTCTCTGAAAAATACATTTCTGTATTTTTCCAGCCTGGGGACACACTGAGGCAACAGTTAATGTAGTTCGCTTGAAGGACTGCATACCTTAACATCTTTGAATCAACTACATTTGCAGTGAAGCGCAGTGAGGAGTGTCTGGATGTCTAAACTTGCACAACCCAAACAAACTTTCCACAGACACACTGGCACACCATGGATAAGCAAACATCTCAGGTCAGGACAGCAGGTGTTCACCAATTCACAGTGAAAAGAGATCTGAACAAGGTGTAAAAGAGGAAACGTTCACTGATGTACAATGACATATTGTCACAAAACTTACACACTGTAAAAATTATCTAGGTGGTTCAACTTAAAAACTGAAGTTCAATTGCTGCCTTAAAAATGTGAGTAAACCCAACTTTAAGAAAAGCTTTGTTTCAACTTATGATGTTACGTTATACAATTTGTTTAATTAATGATCATTTATTGTTTGAACTTAATACTGTGAGTTAAAACAACTATATATATTACATTGTCCATTCAAGGAAACTTACTTTCTCTTGTCAAACAAACATACAATTCTACACCCTTTCAACTCACATTTTTAAGTTCAGATAACTAAATATAAGACATTTCAAGTTAGTTTAACTTGGAAATGCAAGTTCACCTGCTGCCTTGAAAATGGAAAAATGGAAAGTTTGTTTCAACTCATAAATTCAAGTTCATAAAGTTGATATAACTACAGTGTTCTAGTTGTCTCAATGTATTTTTTTTAGTTAAATGAACTTTTTTATAAGTTTGAGTTATTCTAACTCATATTTTCAAGTTAAAGCAACTTATCCAAATTAATACTACTGTCCATTTCAAGTTAAGGAATTTAAATTTGTCTCAATATACATCTAAAGGGCCTTGAATACAGACCACAACATCAGCACCACTGTGCTATTATATTATCTTCAATGACTTGCAACAGGGCAGGGCAGTTTGTTGGTGCACCTGTGCAGGCCACAGTCAAAGTTGAAAATAGCAGTAGATGTCACTTCCTTTCTGAAAGGGCCTTAAGGCTGTTGTCAGGAACCCTTTCCACCAGTGGCACTAGTCTTGTTTACCATAGATATTCTATAGATATTCTATATAGTCTATATTTCGGTTGGAATTTGAATATATGACTTATCTGCAGTGTATAATTAGCTAATTAGCAGGGGTGAGCAAGAACACCACTATCTCTATCTGTATCTGTTAAACAAATAAAAATTTCTGTATCTGTACTCAGAATGGGCGTGGCTTAATATATAAGTGGGCAATTAACTCAACATTTATTCATTCATTTTATCCAAAGCGACTTTCAATTGCTATATATGTCAGAGGCCGCACACCTCTGGAGCAACGAGGGGGTAAGTGTTTTGCTCAGGGACACAATGGCAGTTGTGTCACAGTGGGGGATTGAATCCCGGTCTCTCACGCCAAAGGCATAGTCTTAGCCATTGCGCCATCGCCAAGCTACTTAAGCCTGAAATTTGTACCAGAACTTGCTATATTTATTAGAAAAATATTTACAGAACAGCCTCAGAATTGAGCTTCAGAGCAATGTTTTTGGTCACAATAGTAATTGATTTATTTATTTTTTTTTAAAGTTTCCTATATTTATAGTTTATAACAAAACAGATATTGACACATTTTACTCTGATGATACTCAAAAAGTATCTGTACCGGATGCTCATTTCAACCGAGTACTCGCTAAACCCTAATAATTAGTTGATTATGTATATGTTTTCTCAAACTCAAAAGATGCAGCACTTAGGCAATTTATTTTCTCTTTCTCCAATCCTCGCCTTTTTTTCAACTGATAACTTACATACGTAAGTTCAATCAACAAGACAAAAGTGTCAAATAGTCAACACAATGAATTAATGCAAGTTTAACTTTCTAACTCATACAGTTGAGTTCAAACTCCAAAACTTGTCAGAGCTATTTGAGTTAAAAAGAAGTAGTAAGTTGACATAACTAAATGGGTCTATGATTTTTTTCAGTGCATACATGAAATTTATTACATTACATTTTATGTAACATAAACACAAAGCATTTAAAAAAAATCATCAATACACAATATCCACTACACTTTGTGTAGACAAGATTTATATAATCAGTAGCTGTATTTCAGATTAGTGTCCACACATGAGCTAAATGTGAATGAAAAACACATCTTACAAACACATTTGTAATGTGCTTACATAGCACATTTTGCCTTATAAGACCCTAACCCATTTATTCTAATCCCTGTATTGTAGTTTTTCAGATGTTTTATTGCCATTTAGGTACCTGCCAAGCCATTTACATTAAGGATCTTTGCAATTTTTCTACTAGTACGAGAGGCCAGATTTCCTTTCCTCCAGTGTTCATGTATTTGCAATAACTTCAGAATACTGAGCAACAATATTTTACAATATGCGAGAGGTGTGCAGAGACATTAAATCAGTTGTCCTCACCCTTCTTGCATGGGAAGACTGCCTCCTTCTGGCCATCGGGATGAAGTGAAGGTTAAAAAGTAATTTTCCTGGTTACAGTGTGCAAAAAACTACCAGTAAAACAGGACTTAGTATATACTCTCAAAGTTACTTATGAATGATAACAAATAATCAGTGAGATTCTGTAGAAAAGAATGCACTACCCAATCAAACATACACTCTCTTAGAAAGCTTTGTTAAAACATGATGAATGCTGTGCTGCTGTCAAGTGGGGAAGTTTGTATTTAAAGTGCCTTTGCGTCAAAATACACTTTCAGATTTAGAGTCAAACCAAACAGTTAGTCGGCTGACTTCCTCCTCTCCAGTTACGAATCAGTGACACATTCTGTTTTTTAGGAGCATGAAAACACAAACTCCTGTCTTCCCAGAGAAGACACTTTCCCATTGGCTCTCAAATGCAAGAAAATAGACAGACATGTTAAAAACCGAACTTACCCACTCAACAGCAGCTTTCTACAACAACTCATACAAACAGCATGCATTAGGTTGGATAAAACATAGTCTAACGCATCTAAACCATAAAAATATCTTGCCTCGATCATTGGCTGATTTCTGTTTTTGTTTTTTCACATTTCAACATTTCCAAATACAATCTGGAGACAAACCAGAAATCAAAACCTGACCTGTTTGTTTCATTTATGTCATAAATTTCACAATCATGATTTCCAAAATCATACAGAACCACTGCAGTTTGACCATGCTTCCCGATGACCCTAGTCCCCTAAACGTAGGTATCTCTAGGTATCGAGTGGAGATATACTTTGTGGCAGAAGGCATCCACAGTGAGCAGTTATAAGGCTTGCTCGGGTTTCCTTTCTGTACATCTATTGTACTCAGGATATTGTACAATTCATGCTGGTCCTGCTCTTCCTGTGTGCTGGCAGAGTCCGTTAAGTCAACATCTTCCTGGAACCAGTGGACGGTGCCAATGGGGTAAACTCCCTTGAACCAGCACTCAGCATGAGAGTTATTGATGGAGGAACCAGAACTCCCAAAGCAGTCTGTAAAGATCCAGACGTTTAGAAAGATTTTAAAAGATTCGTATTTTTTAAATATTAAAATTTAACTCACCTTCTACTGTAACATCCGTTTTGTCAGATTTAACTCCCTGAGTGGTTCGTAGTTTGCAGAGGTATCTTCCCTGGTTGGTCGGCATCACGTTGAGGAGAGTCAGAGTGAGTCTATGGTGGGTAGTCTCAGCCATGCTTTCACACAGAACTTGGGGGTCATGTTGTTTGTGTTGATATTGACATCCGCTGAATTGTGTTTTGTTTATAGCCAGCCAGGAAAATAATTGAATATCCAATTTTTCTGATGATGTGGCCTCACAGGTCAGTGTCACATTTTTTCCACACTGTGCAGCCACTTGGGAAATGGTCTGTAGCTCCAAACCATTACTGACTGAATTATCGGGGAGAGGGGTTAAAGAACATAACTGATGACTGATTGCTGCAAATAACATCATTTATATATTTTGCTTACAATGTACTATTATTTATCACTCTAGTGTGAATATTCTAAAGTTTCTTTTTTTCCTTAAAGTAGTCTGTAGATATTCAGTCTCTGGGTTACAGTGGATTTGAGTGTGCTGTTCGGTAAAGTAGTTTTAGGATTGACTTAAAGGAATAGTTAGACATTTTGGGAAAATATGCTAATTTGACAGCTAGAAAGAAGACAGATACCACTCTCATGTCTGTACGATAAACGTGTAGCTACAGCCATCATCCAATTAGCTTAGCTAAGCACAAACACCAGAAACAGGCTGAAACAGTTTGCCTGGCTCTGTCCAAACATAACAGAATCCACCCACCAGCACGCCTAAAACTCACTATGTAACCAGTAACACTTAACAATAAGGGACACAACATTTTGAGTAATTACCAGGGAACAAATAAGGAACTAACTGCTAGTGAATCATTACCTAAAGTCATTGAATGGCAATTTATTTGTGAAGCATTTTTTGTTATATTTGGTGAAATTCTCTTTACATCCTGACAGCAATCAATAAATCAAATGCTCTAACACAAAAATGAATATAATGAGAATGGCCAATGGTTTCATTCAGTCGGTTGGATACTTTCAAAATCTAGCTCTCTCTTGCTAGTTCTCCAATGTTGCCTTCCCCAGCTTTAATGAGTTTTTGTTAATGATTAATTAATTAAAAAACGAGTGAGGAACAAATCAGGAACAAATTGATTTTTGATGAATCATTAATTATACATTTCTAATGGAAGACTGGATAGTAGATAATGATGAGTTACTAGAGAACAGAGCGGGATGTATTAATGAATCATTAGGTAATGATTAGTTCATGAATATATACTGATCCCTTTTTTCATGAGTTGTTCCTGATCAACATAACTAGTAACGACTTATTCATTACTAATTACTCAAACGTGTTTTTGTGCAGCCCAAGTAAAGTAGTGCATAATACTGAGTAGTTACTAAGTAGTCTCTCATTACTTCATCATTATCTTATGATTACTATCTCTTTTTGCATTCCTTCAAGTAAAGTGGTGCACCATACTGAGTAGTTACTGAGTGCTGAATCATTACTTCATGCAGAGTTACCGTAATCAGGAACGACTCATGAAGAAAGTGGCCAGTATGAGCGATTTACAGATAATCATTAACTAAACATTACCTAATGATTCATTAATATGGGATCTTCCAGTCTGTTTTCAAGTAACTCATCATTATCTACTATATAGTCCTCCATAAGGAATTATTAGGGAAGTACTTATTAACGATTGATCAATAATCATCTCATTCAAGATTCATTTCTCATTCATTTCTTAATTAACTAATCAGTTACTATAAGTTAATATCAGTAACTATCAGTTACTTTCTCATTCGTTTCTTATTTGTTCCTTATTTGTTCCCTGGTAACTACTTACAATGTTGTGTCCCATATTGTAAAGTGTTACCTTGTAACCTTTAAAATCAGTTTACAAAAGCACTTCTGGTAAACATGTCTCTTTGTGCACAAAGCCTCACCAGCAATGCTGACTCCTGAAGTGAACCAGATGATGGAAACCCAGCCAAAAACATGCCGCGTCCTCACACCAGAAGAAAAACTCATCACTTTGATCTGTATTAAAATCAATATTTATCTCATTAGATGAACCAGATAAAAGCTGTACACGTAGAGCCTCTGCATGAGGTGAAATAAGTTTCTCTGCACTCACCATGGTGTTGCTCCTGAACACACGTCTAAGAAAGGTCTTTTCTATGGTGCTAAAGTTTAGGTCCACTTCATTCAGTGTGTTAGCGCTCAAGAGGATATGCTTTATGAAAGAACATTCTTCAAGTCATCCTCAGTATTTCACAAGAGAGGTGTTCACTTGAGCATGATCAGACATGCCCTGGAATGAAATTAGGACACAGCACTTAGAGTGAAAGTTACTACTAGGGCAGCAAAGCAAAAGTGACGAGTGAATGGCATGAGGTTGACAGAACTGAGGTAAGAAAGTATGATAAATTAGAGAACGAAGAAGACAAGAAGCCTTTGTCGGGCCCCTTGAGCAGCCCGAACAAGAGACATACATCGATAAGTGTTTATAGTTTGGAGAAGGTTCCTTTTTTGACAGGTTTGTGTGATACTTCCTCTCACTCACAACACTGGAAAAAGGTGTGACCTTACATCAGAGCAGTGCTGGGAGAATTTAATTTTAACTTAATAGCAGCTTTGGCAACATTGAGGCATTTGAGTTTGTTAGATTACGAATTTACAACTCTAAATTTTCTCTGTTCTCTAGGGATCGGCTGTTGTTTATTCGAGAATAAGTTTTGCTGGGTCCTGACTTTTTCTTCAGGCAGCAGACACTAAAACTTTAAGATCTGTTCAATGCAGCTCACTTTTACGGAGCTGTCACAGCTTGGCCTGGAATGTGGCTGTAGTGCCAAAACACTGTAGGCAGTAATTACATGAATAAAAAACAAGAATAAAAGGCTCATTTTCAACATCCTGCTTCTACAGTAGCTACAAGTTTTTTGTGTCCTAAAAGTCTTGTGAATGGCAAATCAGAGAGAAACCGTGCCATTTTTTAAATTTAATATAACTTTTAAAAATCAAATTCAGTACTTTTGTAGCATCTGCTGTTTGGTGTTGGGTTCTTTTGCTCCTTTTCTTACTTTAATTCAACAGATTTTAGCCTCACTGAGAACCCAGAGGAAACTAATTGGACCAGAGCCCCCTTCCCTGGGTGGGCCTTTTGTGCTTTGTATCAAACGTAATTATGATTGACAGCTACTAAGCACCATACCAGATCATCAAAGTGTTATACAGGACCTAAAATGTATCATGTATTGATCATGCAGCCTGCCAAACATTATACAACAACAAACATGCAGCCATAAACATGAACACACAGCAAGACTGAACTGTCTTACCTTGAACCAGGTGATTTGTACTGCACAAAAACATCCACATCATTAAAATCCAAGGCTAATCTGTTTATTTCATTGTCCTGGCTCTAAGACTC
Source organism: Micropterus dolomieu (assembly GCF_021292245.1). NCBI lineage: Eukaryota > Metazoa > Chordata > Actinopteri > Centrarchiformes > Centrarchidae > Micropterus > Micropterus dolomieu. The sequence goes on from NC_060151.1 coordinate 12,139,654, forward strand.
TCTATTTATATGTCCCAACTTGAAAACTAGCAATGTGTTTGAGTGTCCAGAATTTTAAAACTCACTGGATGAGAAAAATACTGTAACAGCACCTTAAATGATCAACTCTATATTTGACTGGTAAACAGTAAAGAGAGGGACATATGGTCCCTCTTCCTCGTACCAGTCCGCAATCTAGCAGCCACATTCTGAACAAGCTGCAAGCGTGATAATGATGAGTGACAAATTCCAGAGTACAAAGAATTGCAATAATCAATTCAGGACAATAAGGTGCATGTTTAACAATCTCCAGGTCTTAAAGAGAGAGGGAGGATTTAGTTCTGCAATAGTCCTCAGAGCTACCTTGGACAACAGAATTAATTTGTTTGGTAAATGTTAATGCTGAATCAAAGATAACACAGATTTCTTGCAAAGGGGTGCACATTCATGGACAAGGGTGCCAGATTTTTAGATCTAGTTTAGATTTAGTTCCTCAATTGACTTTGGGGTGCGAAATAGTATAGACTTTAATCTTTAAGACACCTGGTTTTAGTGGTAAGTACAGATGTGTATCATCAGCAGAACAAGTTAAACTACTTTTGCTGGGAGGCAATCCAGGAGGATGACATTATCAGCAGTATCAAAAGCAGCACTAAGGTCAAGCAAGAGTAAAATAGGACAATTTCCAGAATCACTGAACAGAAACAAATCATTCAGTACCTTAACAAGAGCTGTTTCTGTGCTACGGTGTACTCTGAAACGTAACACATTATTTTCAATTAAAAATAAAGAGAGCTGAGAAAGAATGACCTTGGTCTAGATTGTGTTTTTTAATAAGAGGAAGAACCTTGTTGATAAAGACACTCAGAGTCTTTCATAATTTCTAAAGTAACATTAGGGAGTCACTTTAATGATGGGTCTGACTGTTTGCAGTGGTATTGGAGCTGTTAATGCTGGAGCACTTACTGGAAATGCAAACTGCTGCTCTTTCACATTAAAAGCATTTCATTGACAAAACTGGTTGGCTCTTATTGTGAAGCAGACACTGGAAAGGCAAACTTTAGTAAAAAGCAAGTAAAAAAGAAGCAACTCCAGATGGGCCTCATTTACACCTGATATTAACATGTGAACTGTATCTGGATAGGTCACCTGGATAAAGACATCCGATCCATAGGCCTTTGCAATCACACCTGGTATTAAAATACATTCTCGCTATCTTTGTGATCGGATCTCAATATGCAAATTAGTTTAGCAAGGTTACTGGCTAGGTAACGTTACTGCTATTACCACCTGTACCTTTTGCCAGGTTTGCACGAGGCAGAGCTATGTGACCTTTCAACTTATGGATTTTATTCTGCAAGAATGTGATCACACTGTGCAGATTGCACATATGCTTGGCTGACATCTGATCTCATAGCGAACCTGACCACCTCCAGATGTGGTCTGGCCGTCCATTCACATCCAGTCACATTCCTATATCAGTGCACTCTGCATGCATTTCCACCTGGCATTAACATGCGTTTTTCATGTTAATGCCATTTAGAAAAGATTACCCCCGAGATTTTCCTAGTGGACTAGTAGTTGTTAGTTCAAGCCATTAGTTGACTACTGTCTCATGTTTATGATATTAATTTAATTATTTAAATATATACTGTTGGGGCGTCAATAAGTTGTTTGAGTTCCAAGGCTGAAAAAGAAACTGTGCTACATTGCAGAGAAATACAAACCCAAAATAATGAGCCTTTAAAATACCTCAGCACTGTATACCCTGTCGTCAAACTTGCCTTCGCCTACATCAGAGGCTGTTCCATCCTGGTGCATATTCACTGGGAAGTCTATGAAGATTCTCAGTCATCCAGGTCATAGTTATCCAACGAAGGTTAAAGTCAAGGGCAACTGGACTTGGTTGAAGATACTGGAAGACGTTTCGTCCCTCATCCAAAGGACTTCTTCAGTTCTGAACTGACTGGCAGGGAAACCCAGCTATTTAACCTCACTGGGGTCGTTTGCCAGGGTCATCGATACCGCTGGTTCGTTAGTGTTCCTGGTTGCTGTAACGACAGTCATTACAGTCGTTAGGACTACCGGTGGCCAAGACTGAACGACCATCGTCCTGGGAGGTGATGAAAGGACAGCATTGTAAGTGAGGGATACTAAGTGGTGGCGTAGTCCCTCTCCTCTGTTCAATGACGGCTTCTCAACCCTGGTGTAGATGGCTTCCTTGACATCTCTTTCAAACCATCCATCTTCTCTGTCTAAAATGTGCACCTGGTGGTCCTCAAACGAGTGTCCTCTGTCCTTCAGATGTAAGTAGACTGCAAAGTCTTGACCTGAGGAGTTGGCCCTTCTGTGTTGAGCCATGCGTTTGTGTAGTGGTTGTTTAGTCTCCCCAATATACAGGTCTGTGCATTCCTCACTGCATTGGACCGCATACACTAGATTGCTTTTCTTGTGTTTGGGTGTGCGGTCTTTGGGGTGGACCAGCATCTGTCTTAGTGTGTTCTTGGGTTTAAAAAACACAGGGATGTTATGTTTGTTGAAAATCCTCTTGAGTTTCTCTGATACTCCAGACATGTATGGAATCACAATGTTTTTGCGTTTGACCTTCTTTTCCTCATCCCCTGTAGTTTTGTTCTTCTTGGATCTTGTGACTGTTCACTGGGAAGCTACTGAGCCTGGTTCCGTTGCCTGCTCGCCCGACTCCAGTTCTGGTGCTCATTCTGGCACTGCTTGCCGGTGTTGTGCCGAATTCTGCATGCCTGCCAAGAATTGCATGCACCTCGCGGGTGATAACGGTCATTGATGTTGAGAAAAGAGGTGGATCCACCTCTTTAGGTCCTTTTCAGACACTTCAAACACGGTTATCACCAAATATATTTACTGAATGTTAAGAAATAGTACTTCTACTAAGTGTATTAAAATATTCGTTCATAAAATATATACTTTCAATCATTTATCACTATTGATGAACCCCACAAAGAATATTATAGCATTTAAAAGCAGTATTTGGAGGTGCATTCAATTCTCGGCAGGAAGACAAAACTTTGCATAACACCGGCAGCATTCCCCACTGATACCCTCGCCTCAGGCCTGAAAACCTCTTCCTCTCAGCGGTCCAAAGGTCCTGTGCTAGTAGTGTAAACAACCACCAACACTCCCCCAGTGCTCCCTGTCTGAGTCAAGACCGCTAACTAGCTAATGGCACAGAATGACGTGGATGAATAATAAGTTTTTCTAAACAACCAATTCTGGGTTCTAATACTACATCCAGGCAGTGCCTGCAGTTAGCAGCAGGTGATTTTTTCCCCCTAGGATGGCGGAGGCATGACACATCCGACTCTACCTCTGATTGGATAGTACTCGTTGCCTTTGTTGGTTAGATTGGTTAGATTTATGCATGAGGAGTGAGATTGGTTAGGGTATGAACGTCAAGGTAAGCCAATCAGAGGCAGGGTAAAGGTTATGGTAGGCTAGTAGGGCGGGTCATGCCTTTACCATCCCAGGATAAAAATGTTGCGACTACATGGATGCTTAACGAGAGCTGAAAACAGCATTGTAGGGCGTCTCCATTCATTACTATGACAGCTGCTCAGTAGCACATAAAGCCAAAAAATAAATTTCCTGGACATTTTTGTGTAGCCCCATAGGCGCAAGTGCACTAGTGTTTCCATTAACCCCAACTCATAGAGCAAGTGCACCAGAGACTTCTGTTAACTTCAGGTTTCGCCCTTCAGTAACTTCAATGAGGATAAAATTATTTAATCATTCCAAATGGTTTTGGACCAAGTAGATCAAATTCAGATAGTGAAACTAGTCACTTTGGGGGGTTGTCACTCTTTAAAAAAATGTATCTGTATGTTATACAGGCCCTTCTTTCACAATGTAAATCTTTGGGAAAATGTCTCCTGGGTTCAGTGTGCATCACGTGATGGAGCTGAAAGTTATAATTCCAAGGTTTGTCCACCATATCAAATCAGCTTAAAAGCACCAGCTCACACTGCTCTCCTGTGTGTTACTTCTGTGTCACGAGAGCAAAGGTTTGTGTTGCATCAATCTTCTGATACTTTTGTCTTGGCCCTAACGATAAGGCACAGCTCTCAAATGGAGTTTGAAGTTGTTGTTGTTTCTTTCTGCAACTTACTGACCAATGAAAAACCCAACCATTTTCTCCCAGGAAAGTAATATAACTGCAATTCCCACAAGTCTACTTTGGGATAATTATCACTCATATAAATGCATAACAAACAATACAATAAAGGTCCCTCTATAGTTTGATATGATACGCGTTGTTGACAATGACATACAAAGCAAGATATGCCTTTTATGTATAACATTATATTGTAAGGCATTCCTTATTTGATACAATGGGCAAAATTATATGAAACACCTTGTTATTTTTACGCAATGTGACACCACAAAGTACAATGTAAAGATTGCCATAGACATGAGTCAATACCTCTCTGGACAAAACACTACAAACTACAGTTGTGAAGCAGTTTAAAAGTGGCATTAGGCTATTGGGGTGAAATTAATTTAAACTGATTTATTTCTTCAGGTTTTTGCTGGTGATTACCTAAAGATACAGTGCATTTACACACACAAACATGAAAACATTTCCAGTTAGAGACAAGCCCTCATTCTGTTACACAGTACCCAGAGGGGAAACATATTCGGTTGAAGACAAGTTGGCAAGAATCGGCAGACTAACATGTTGAGGCAGGCAATCATGTGGACAAATATTAAGCCTTGAAACATATACTGGTAAATAACAGCCAAAAACGACTGTGTCTGGGTTTGGCACAGTCAGGTATGGGATCTGAGGAGCGGTTGGGAAATCAGGCAGCAGGTCACGACTGATTATTAATGAGCCACAAGTGTGCAGGGCAGAGGAGTGCACTGAGGATGCCTGGTGGACAGGTGAGGACTGGCTGAACAAGAACAGCTGAAGTAAGGACAGTCAGAGATGTAAAGAGTGTTAAAGATTTGTACAGCTCAGTGTGAAACTGGCAGTTTTAAAAGAATGGCACAAGGTACTTTCAACACCAGAAACATGTTGATTGATGTGGACAACTTAGAGGGCCGAAAGCCAAAGTCAAAGCAGGGTGTGCCTGTTTAAGCAGGTAATGGAGTCAGACTTTGTTTTCAGTTTTGCTTTTATTGTGTAGTGAAGTGTGAATGTATGCTCATTTGAAGAAAAAAAAAAAAGCTCAATGTAGCAGCATAGTCCCCAGGTAGGCCTATAAATGTTTCTAGAAAGTAAACCAATAACCATCTGATTCTTTTTTGAGGGAATTTAGTTGAGCCAAAACAAACGGTAAAGTTTAACTATTTTTCAGATATGTGTGAGTTGAAAGCAGGGCTGCTCAGTTTTGTTAGTGTTCAGTGTGCGGGGGTTACTGTCAATCTGTTTCTCTCAGATGAAAGACAGACAAGAGGAGTAAAACACAAAGTCTGTAGTGGAAGGAGAAGAGTAATCAGCTCTGAACCCCCAGGAGAAGCTTTCTTTGATGTGTCAGGATCCTATCTGTTCAAAAGAACTCATGAGCACCATTTCTGTCTGCCAGCACTGGTCTGCAAAATGAATGTTATACAGCACAGCATGAAGGCTGAACAAACACAGGTGCAGTCTTACGAACCTGATATTTCTGTAAGTGCTTTTCATTTTTTATGAGAAGAAAAAGTTCAGGGCTACGGTCTAGTTTTTATTTCGAAAGTCTTTTAAACCAGAGGAAATGAGTTGGCATTCACAGTTTTCTGCAGTTTTATACCTCCCTACTTGAATATGATGTTGTATAAATCAGACCATGAGGTGTTTAATATTTCCTTATCTTATCTTTGAGACTAAACACTATGAGATAGCAGAAAAACACAGTTTCAAGAGTTCAGGGCAGCCCCATCAGGTGGGTGGTAACTTTGAAGATTTTTTCCTCAGGACATCATCCTCACTCATTACTTGGAGACAGATGCTGCACAACCCTCCATCCCCATTGGCTGTGAGGCTCCAGCTTCTCTCATCACTTGTCACTTTGCTTCTGGTGACAATGCATTGCAAAAAATGCTATACTGCACTGCAGGGATATACTAAGATGGCTGCCCATGTCTGAAAAGGATGTCCTCAACTAAGAATTTCTTTACTCCTACTCTAAATACCTTACTTTTATTAAATGAATAAAAGTACTAAGAGATAGTGTTTGTCCTGATAGCATGAAGAAGGCAGCTGCCTTAAGGAATACATGTTTGTGGTTTGCATCCAGATCATTACTAATGTTCAGTTCAATTCAGCGGGGCTTATTGGCATGGGAAACAGACATTTACATTGCTAATGCAAACATGTACATTTACAGAAGAATTGTGCCATTAAAAATATGCACTTTGTTAAGTGGTCAGTACTGTGTCCTGTATTTAACCATAACAGTGTATACTCCAGATTTTGTCCTCATTACTGAGAACAATGGCAAGTTACTGTTTTGTTTTGGAAGTGGGGTACCTTTGATTACAATTTAAAGGTGGCGCTTCATACAAGAATGATCAAATAACAGCAGCTTGGACACTGAGTGAAAACTGTTTGTGTTTACATTTTATAGTCTGGGTAATGTTCACCAATATACATATTTCATTCTTACACTATTAACAACATTGCGGCTCACTGGTAATACAGTTTTCGGATAAATATAGTACAAAATGCAGTATTTCTCCCTGAATGTAATGAGTGGACCCATAAATTCTGAAAGGCTGTGGCATCCAGCCAGCAGTCAGTTAAAATGCCCCTGAAACTTGACAACGTCACATTTCAGAAGAAACTAAACAGGAGTGAACCCAGAAGCACGACTCAGACAGCAGTACAAGGCAAGTTCAGTTTTTCGCAGGCAGGCAGGGTCAAAATACCAAGTTAGCAGTCAGAGAGAAAGGCAAACAAATCCAAATCTGATAGGCAGAAGAAAGGTCTGGGAAACAGGCAGAACAACCTGGGGAATTCTAGACAGAAGACTCTACATAATCTGGTAAGGAACCAGCGCATGAGGTGGGTATAAGTGCACAGATTAATGAAGATGATGAGCTGCAGGTGAGGAGCTAGGTGGGGACAACCATGTGAAGGGAGTGAGGTGACGATCAAGCAGGTGTAGGAAGTGGAGTCTCAAATGACAGGAGAGAGAGTGAACCAGATCAAAATAACCTGACCAAGTAAAATAAAGTTTAAGAGCTGGGGAGTTTTGTGACAGAACGGGGATTTCTCAAAAAATTCTTCCAAAAAGTAAATGTATCCACCTTCTCTTGGAATTGTGCCTTTCACACAACTTTGATCTGTTGGTACAAACCTCTGAAAAATGTGACATGTATATGTATATAATAAGTCCCACATTCTGACATTTTGACAGATTCACCTCTTTTCATGCAGTGTGGTGTGAAATGACAAAGAATATCTCTGAAAGCTGCTTGTGAGGTGCTGCTCTGCAGGTAGTCACTCACAGGATGTATACACACATGTAGGTACACTTGCTGTGAAACTGTGCGTATTTATGCCACCATATATTTTATTAGATTATTATCTGTGTGAAAGCCTCTGCAGAGGGAGGAGAGAGGGGAGAAAGACTCCTAAAGATTCATGGAGCCTCTCTGTCAGTTAGCCACATCTTTTAGTTGCTCTGACATGCACAGCCATTTAGACTTTAATGGATCTGAATCTTGATGGAGCTGCATAAATGAACATTAAGGCCATTGCTACATTTCAGCACCAATATTAGAGCATCACAAGTGCCGAGCTATCACTCTCGGTTACATTAATGGCTGTTAAGGACATTTATGGCATGTAAAGCAGGTGATCTATCTGTGAGCGGTCAGATATCTGCTGAGAGCTCCTCTGTGGGAAATGACTCACCATAGATGGTGAATGCGGCATGCTGGAGAGAGGGAAATGAAGAATTTAAATAAAATCTTATCTTTCAAGTGTCGGTTGTTGGAGTCAGTGTTTCAAAGAATGGCGCAAGGCCCTTTCTCCACCTGAAACATATTGATCGATGTGGCTCATTGAATGCTTAGAGGAATGAAAGCCATAGTCAAAGCAGGGTGTGCCTATATATGGTAAGCAGGTAATGGAGTAAGACTTTGTTTCACTTCTTTTCAGTTCAGCTTTATTGTGTAGTAAAGTGTGAATGTATGCTCATTTGAAAAAAACGCTTAATGTAGAAGCTTTTGAAACAGTTAAATCAACCTTGCTGTAGCATGGCTAAAACTTAGCTATGAATTTTGATAAATTTATGAGAATTAATGCCCAGTTATTAATTTTAATATTCAGAAAATATCCAATAAAAATCTCTCTTGTTTCGGGGCACCACCGGAGTTGTTATTATCCTAGAGCCTCCGGACCTCTAGGTAGCTTTTAATAATTATACAATTATTACTAGTGATCAGTTAGTTAATAATCACTAAATTATCTTAAATCAATCAGTCAGTCTCATATCTAAAGGGTCAATTCTCTTGGCAGGGACGTGGAGATAGTCAACACACACAGTTCCTTGATTACAGTGAATTTATTAACTAACTAAAGCGATACAAAAGGGTGGTTAAATACAGGGAAAATAAACAGTGGCTGAACAATGAGAAATGGAGGTTCGATTGTGGGAAGCATTTGACTCATACGGCTGAGGAAAACTAATGAAAGTAAGCTATGATTTTAGGAGTTAAAGGAAAATGTGAACATTACGGGACATCCCTGATCGCAGAATGTTTGTTAGGTCTTACGGCTTGTCAGCCTGCTTTGGCCTGTTGCCCGATTAAATTAAATCTTAAATTCAAGCCGGATAATTAATAGGGTATAGTATGACATTTCTTTATCATCATTTCTAAAGGAATTGTGTGAGAAAGTATTGTGAAAAAGCATTGGTTACACATAAGATGAAGGAGTGTCCTTAATCTTGCTGAAAATAAAAACACTGCAAAAGTAACTTATTTAGATTCTTTTCAGCACTAATATCAACAACAGATAGCAACAACATGGTAACATAACTACTCAAATAGAGGCAAACGTAATCAAGTAACTAAAAGATTTAATTAAACTTAATTAAATGCTTTGAGTCTTTGGAGACTGCAGTCTTTGTTTATTTAAAGTTCAGGACGGTCTGTGGTTTATGTCACACTTAGGCGTAGATGGGGTAATGAAACACAGAGCAAGGTCAGTTTCCACGGTTACGTGTGTGTGTGGCGGGGGGGCAGTTTAGGATTTCCTGTCTTTCCCATAGGCTGTTTGTAATCTCTGGTTAATTTCCCTTTTGTCAGTTTAACGGTCAGGCACTGCATTATCAGCTTCGGAATCAAAAAGGTGCCAGTTTTATGATGGTTGCTCAGGGATAGCACTTAGAGAAAGCAACTTTTCCACCCCCTTTCTGTTGGGGTCTCTTTAGCAGTCTGTTGAAGTTGATCTTTAACCCCCCTGCTCCTCTCTGGGAGAGGAAAAGAGGAATTTGGAGTAGCTTACACTTAAATTTACTCAATATAAAATGCACAAATCCACACCGTTGTCCCACTACATTGCCCCCAGGTAAGCCTATGTGTTTCTAGAAATTTAACCAATAACCATCTGATTTCACTAAGATTGGATTCATTTCTCCACTGAGATTACCACATCAACAGGAAGGACTACTGTAACATCTTATATCAACAATCTACAGCAGGGATTCCCAAAGAAAGGAGCTACTTGTACCACAGTGGATATTCTACTTCCACAGTTGCCAGGAGGTAGGTGTTCAAAAATGATCTTATCTGATTTTTTAAAATGCTACCCAGACATAGAGTTGATGGTTGAAATAGCTAGCTAAAGGTTAAGTAATACTGTTTGTCTTCTGGTGGTCTCATCCAGCCAAACAGTATTGATATGTTTACCTGCTCTCTCTGTTCATGCTGTTTTCAGGTTTTTAGACATTTTTCTGAGGCAAAGTGATAGATATTTTTTTATTGATTGAGTCTGTCGAGCCTCATTCCCACTCCATTGAACACTTTCATTATTATTGTTCTCCACTAATCCACCAGATACCCTCTGAGTCTCCCCACTTTCCCCCCATCACCCAACTGCACACCTGCTCTCACATCCTTCCCACTCTCTCACCTGTTTCCACTTTCCCTCATCAGCCCTGCAGACCTGGACTATTCCCGCTCAGTCTTGCCAGATTATTAGTTATGTTGCTGTGTGCTTGTGTCTTGGTCCCATGATTCTGTTTGCCTTACGCATGTGTGTGTGTGTGTGTGTATGTGTGTTAGACTTAGACTGTTTTTTTTTTTTTAAACTTTTGATTCTTGCCTTCTCTGATCTGTTTGCCTGTTTGGACTACCTTCTTTGGTTTTGAACATTCCCTGCCTCACCATTCTGCAAGCCTTTGTACCTTTTTTTTTTGCCTCAATTTGCATTTTAACCCTGTATTCCTGTTATTGTACTTGCACCAGCCATGACAGAGTCTCGGAGAACTCTGCAGAAATCACCAATCATCAAACTTGCACTAACTTCAATGTCGCTAAAATAAATTCCCAAACACTTATTTAAATAAATTTTTGCCATCCCTTGTTTGTATCATTAAAGTTTAAGAAAGTGGATCTTTCCCCTAAAAAAAGATGCCCTGCTTTTTGTCCCACATTCCTGTACAGTACAGTACATGTGCTAAAGATCAGGATGACTGGGGTTTTTAAACTGTGATCAAAGCTACGATGCTCAGTGCCTTGCGTTTTCCTCCCCATTTTGTAACACATAAGCCTGCATTTTTCCGCTTCTGCTTTGCCCAGGTGTAGCCTATATTTCCTTGTTAAATACAAATACGGTCTTCAATATAAAGGCAATACTTTGTACAGTTCTTTGTCCTTGGGTGTCTGCTCCTGTGGCCTTAAAGCAGAGGGAGTCCAAAGCAGCAGTGGGAGGGAGAGAGAAAATGCAGGAGGACATATACTCAAGAGAAAAGTAGACAGGCAGAGAGAAAGATAGACTAAGACAGAGGAAGCAGTATGTGTCAGTCAGCTAACAAATATTATGAATAATGCTGTGGTGGAGAGGTCAATGTGAAGCAGGAGGAGGAGAGAGATAGAAAAAAATAAAACAATATAGATAAGAATTGCTTAGGACTGGGGGAAGAACAATGGAGGAAAGGAAATGAAAAGGAGGACATGAAAGAGAAAAGATAAAGTATGAGAGATACCTAGAGAGGGTGCTGACGGTGGTAGTGTCCTTGGTTGAACTGTGTACAGGTGGTATTAGGATTCATCTTCTCATTGAAAAGGTTTGACAGCTTACTTCAGATTCAATGAGCACTTGCTGATCTGAGTGTTTAGCTCATTTGTACAGCCAAAGCTAGATGTTGCTTTTTAAATTAAAATATTTTTGTCATTCACTTTGTATGTGTACACTCGCATAATCGGCTTCCTTTCACGGTGCTCTTGTTGAGATTTTCCGTCATGAAGTCCGGATGAAGACCAGTCGTGTTATCATCTTACAAGTAAGTTATAAGTGAATGTGATCTGACCAGTGGTGCATTATAAACCTCAGCCCAGGCTCGTAATATCAGCAGGGCCGAACCTGTTGGGCTACGGGCTAGGGGGCAATAGCGGCAACAGGCAGAGCCAAGGCGAATGAAAACAGTTGCCATGGAAACAGAGGATGCTGCTGCTTTCTGTCCATTAGGCCAACACTAGATGTGGCCCTGGACGACTTTTAATGACATTTAGACAGTACACCGACGTCAAGTCTCACCTGTATAAATGCTCTTCTGGACATTTCTGCAGTCAGCATGCCAATTGCACGCTCCCTCAAAACTTGCGCCATCCGTGGCATTGTGCTGTGTGATAGACCTGCCAGCCTAAGGCCTACCCATGCTGTCTGATCAGCATCTTGATATGCCACACCTGTGAGGTGGATTGATTATCTCGGCAAAGGAGAAGTGCTCACTAACACAGATTTTGAAAGATTTTTAAAAAATATTTGAGAGAAATAGGCCTTTTGTGTACACAGAAAAAGTCTTAGATCTTTGAGTTCAGCTCATGATAAATGAGGGCAAAAACAAAAGTGTTGTTTATAATATATATATATGTTTGTTCGGTGTATATGTATAGTGGTAAACAATATGGACACTAACTACACAACTAAATACAAAGCAAAACTAAATAAACCCAATGCCCACATGACATGCAGCACAAGGTCTGGCCTAAGGAGCTGGCTCCAGGATTTAAGAGTCCTCTGTCCTCAGCCACACCTTTTGCTCCAACAGTAATTTACCTCCTCCATTAACCACAGTAACTCAAAGACAAAGAAACAAATTATTAATATAACCAATAATTCTAACCCTATAGTGTTAAAATGTGTGCATTATAAACTATTTCAGGTTAAAAGAAAATGAACAGATACCAAATCAAACAAACTGTGATATTAATTTGTTGGGTGTGTTGACTGCAAATTAAACTAACCTTTATGTAGGAAGCCAACTAATGAGGTCAGAGAGTGTGATTTGGTAGATACCATATGTGGCTGTGACCATCACAGTAATAAAATTAATTTAAAATGTATCAAGCCTGTTAATGTAAAACTTGTAAGCCAACGTTTTTATATTACTAGCAGGGTATCACAGTTTAATTTGCTCCATGGCAGAATTAGAATAGATCATGAAGTCATTTAATTACTATTTCTTCTCGAAGTTTAATAATGTATTTTAAATTCAGCTCGGTTTCACACTGTGTCAATTCTGTGTTCAGCCCGCTGGGTGTCGCTGCTGAGCTGCTGTTTGCAGGTTTTCGCTCGGAGCTGTCCGCGGTGCTGAAATGTGCCACGAAACTTCAAGGGAAAAATAACTGTACAATAAAAAAACAATAAAAAAGAAGATGCTAAATGTCTTTTTGAACATTGCATGTCATTGACAGGATTATATAGAGATGTGTTTTGCTGGATTAATCTGCCTTTGGGTCAGATTTACTCAATCCCAGACATGTTTCAGTCATGATGAATAATTCGCTGCCATTTATCCAGTACTGAGAAGGACTTATTGCATATTAACCCTGTTAACCCTGCTAACACTGATATTAATTTGACTTGTTTTCACTGTTTTATCCTCGGTTAGTTATAGCTACTGTAGGCTATTAGATTGAGATGCTTATATTATTGTCTGTTTCTTCATCCATCATCGGTTTTCTTTAAATATCAGAAAAGAAAGCAAATTTCGTTTTCCAGTCGTTAGATGGCACTATCAGTAAACGAGCCACAGTGAAAGAGCTACTCATACAGTGAGAAGAGTCAGTCAGTTTAAAGGAACTCACCAGCCCTGTGTTGTTGCGCTCATTGCCGCAATATTTGCAGGGATTTGAACAGTGTTAGGATACAACCCTAACTGATTTAAGGACAATCACCCAGATTGCGTTCCTATATTCCTCCTCCCTATAGAATCGGAAAGAGGACCACCGACCAGCTGCTGGTGCTGCAGGACGCACCGCTGAAGTTGTCCACACACAGCACGGACAGCTGCCGGGCTGGGAAGTTGCCTGTTTCATCACGCGCTCTATCACTCCTCGAGACTCTGGTTGAAAGTTATGGTTTTGAGGTCGGTTGTCATAGACACTTGCACGATGTTAAGGAGACCCTGCGCTTTCTATGTGTGTGGAAAATGATTGCAACCAGCAGCGACCTTTTCATTATGGTGAGGAGATGTCTTCTCACTTTCAAACCGTTCAGGTAAGAACGTGTAGGCTAACATTTTTACTGTTTACTGACATGTAGAATTACACCTTTTTGATATAGTACGTTACCTTCACTTGGCTAATTTTGAACATCGTGACGGCTGTTAATTGCGCATCATCTAAAAATGATAAGATGAAATTATTAAATGAAAATAATAATATAAAACTGCTAAATTGGTATTTATTATATCGCCTTGTAAACATGTATGCTAGTCTTTGTAAGTAAGTACTGGTTGCAAGTCTTGCAAGTTCACACCATTGGCATTGATTGGATCAACGGGAAGCCCACTGTGCCATAATTAACGTTTGCATACGCAGCTAAAAGTTTCACCACCCACAGCTGAAGAGAGTAGTGAAAGCAAACCAATCCATTGTAAACTCATTAAAACTTCCAAATTTGACCAGATAGGTTGTAAACAAGCTCAGTGACTAATTAGCATTAAGAAATGGGTGATCACCACGGTGGCGATTGTGTCCTTGCCAGTACGCGCAGTCACTCCTTCAGACGTAAAGTTCCCTGATGCTTTACCGCTTTCGGAGTGAATAAAGAGGCGTTGCACACTATGCTCTGCCAGGGCTCCAGACCCAATTTAACATGCCAACGAGCAACTCATACGCTCATACTGTTACAGTTCAGTGGCTGGAACAGAGGGAAGAGGTAGAATCATGGGGACAAGCTTCCCTGAAAATCAAATTCTATTTTTTTTATTTAACTCATTACCTCACATAGGCCTATTGGATAGTACCATGGCGCTATCACTCACTAGCTGAGTGTCTGCCAGTTTTCTGCCTAATAAAAATTCAAGAAAGCAAGCTGTGGTGCACAGAATGGAGGTGCGACAGTCGGTCCTGCAGCCCCAAACATTTTCTCTGCACGACTGCTGGAGCGTGCAGACGAGACATTTTTGAGGTAATCGGTCCAAAACGTTTGTTTTCAAAGCTTCAGAACTTGCGAAGTGTTCGCTGCGTGTTCACTGCTCTCTCCAAAATGCAGCCATCCGCCTGTAATTTAATGCTTTTATTTTGGATCTCAGCTCACTGAGCACAGCGTGATTCAGAAAAAAACATCCACGCAATGGTTCATTTGAGATGGCATATTTGGTTCAAATATGAACTTGGGAGAAAACATTTCCAACTCCCCCACCACACACACACACACACACACACACACACACACACACACACACACACACACACACACACACACACACACACACACACACAAACACAAAGTACAAGTGAATTTTCTTGTAATACTTTCTTGCACTGTTTTTCTGTCTGTCTCATGGCCTCTAATCTTGTCAGGCACCCGTGTCACTTAATCACCCTCCTGTCTCTGTCCTGCAGGATCTTTGTGGTGGGGATAGGCTTCTTCAGCCTGTGCTTTCTAATGACCTCTCTCGGGGGCCAGTTCTCGGCCAAGAGACCAGGAGATTCCCCGTTCACCGTGCGAGCCGAAGGTAAGCCTGCGGCTTCAGTGCTGCTTGGTCGCCTGTGACTCCAGTGGCTGTGCCCCGCGCTGGTGATGAACAGGCTTGGAACACGCTGTGAGCTTCGTGGGGCTTCCTTGATTGCCGCCAGCGGGCTGACAGACCAGCTCACTTCGCGTCGGGGGGTGCTGTCACCCGGAGAGGCTCATCTCTTCTCTCATCTTCACCTCCATGATTAAAAAAAAAAAAAAAAACTGCTTTGATCTCTGCTCAGTGCCCACATGACCTTGTTCCCATGTAAGTCAACTCACTTTTAGTAGTCCTACTAGTAGCCAGAGGCCAAGGTGGGTACTACCGATTTGTGAATCTTTATCTACCAGAAACATGGCATTTATCATGTAGAGGAAGTAGTTCACCAGTGGGATTTTTTGGCAGTGAATATTTAAAAGTGAAATTAATAACACTAATATTAATTAATTATGTCAGGTTTTAAGGACAGCAAGCCAGTACTAGAGACATTGAATGATGCATTTCAGCTGTGTGGTTTATCAAGGTCTCCTTCCTTTAGACAAATCTAATTTTGTCCTACAAAGTCTAAATGGCCACTCAAATGTAGTAGTAGCTAGCAACATTGACCTTGCAGGAAAAAATCCAAACAGTTTGAGAGACACCCTCCCTGAGAGGAACATGTTATCTTTCTCAGCACGTTCTGTGTTTGTGCTATGTTCCTCTGCATACCACCACAGCACTATCCATTTGGGAGAGTCAATGTTAGCTTTTGGACTATTGTCTCTCACCTTTTTATCACCGCCTGGCACAATGTTGACACTGCGTGTCATCCTCTGTGACAGATACCAGCTGGAACGGAGAGAAGCAGTGCTGCTATCTATCACAACCCATCCAAGGACAGCAGTTGTTTGTAGTTTGTATTTATAAAATATCACACGGATCTCAATTTATTTCTGTTCAGACTAGGCAGCAGTGATCATTTCATCCCTCTTGATTAATGCTGTCCACCATTGAGCCATTCAGTGAACAGCTTGACGCCTTGTGGTTTATTTGTTGTGTAGCCTAAGATGCAAGGATGGTGTTAAAATCATTTTGACTTTACTCACTTGAATGATGCTCGGTTATTTAAAGTGTCAATACTGGTGGGAGTACCTCTTTGAGAATATCAGTGAAATTCAGGGATGTTGTACCGAGGTGCACCAGGTGTCATCATGGGAGACAATTTCAAGGATCTCACCCATTTGTAAAATAGTATGTGCTGGTTCAGGGTGAGTGAGAGAGATGGAGGGGGGTGTAAGACAGGAGAGCTGTCTGATTAATTAACCACTCTCAGGCTGCAGTCAAGGGAAAGCATCTGGCCTCTAGCTCATTAAACACTGCCTCTCCGCTAACCAGGCAGAGTCAAGCTATGTAAAATCTCATCCTCTGTGTATGCGTGTGTTTGTGTACACATGCATGTTTGGGAAGGAGGATTAGCGGCGCTGGGAGTTAGAGTAATGAATGGGTTGGGATGAATTGTTCCGTAGAGCAGCACCACGATATCGCTTACTGTACACACCCATCCAGCCTCTGCTGCTGCATGCTGTAGAGAGCTACAGGACATATATGCGTATATACATATATATGCGTTTATACATGTACAGGACACACACACACACACACACACACACACTCACACACACACACAAACACACACACACACACACACACACACACACACACACACACACACTCCTTCACCCATGTCTTTACACTGAAATGTGTGTGACATGCATTCATGCAGGAAATTTAAAAATTCATAAAAGCAGTGGATGTGCATTAACATTCACAGCATTTTTAATCTGAAAGGGTAAACAAAATGTCCAGGCTGCGCTGAGAGGAACTACCACATGTATCGCTCATCTTGTGAATGGCAAGAATTGCCCGAAGAGCATAACGTGTGATGAAAAATACGTTATTATTGTCTTGCTACCTTCTGTTTCTCTCTCTCCTCTCTGCCTCCCGTCTCCCGCCTCTACCTCTTTCTTTTTAAATGTTTCTCTCCAGCTCATTCTCTCTTTCCGTTTTTTTACTTTTGTCATAAAAAGATGCACCAAGACTCTATTACCTGCTTGTCAGATTTTCACAGGCTCTATTTTCTGCAGCAGTATAGATTTCTATGTATCATAAAAGTGTTACACTCTAGAGCCAGAGACCCCAAATACAACTGAGTTGCATTTGGTACCAAGCTATATCCAGATTTAAAATGCAGGCATTTTCTTCAAAATTTTTCCTTTGAAGGTACAGGAAACTAATGATGTGGAAAAGAAGTGGGGGTGGAGGTAGGGGGGTGGGGTGGGTTATTTCTACTAGAGTGGAAAGCATGAAAGGCAGAGGCATTTGATCCTAGATATCTTAAAGGCTCCAGAGGTGTATTGTAGCTTTCTAATAAGCTCTTTGAAGACCACCTTCACAGTGTGTTCTTTTACCACAGGGGGCTTTGCCACAAAGGGAGAAAAAGGCCTACGATGCTTTCAGGTTTTCCCCCGGTCAGAGCAAGACTAAATGGTTCAGGTGTTAATATCTTCTCTTTTCCTACCTGCAAACTCCATTACCTGAGGTTTTTTTCACTGCCATCCACTAAGTGATGGAAAAATCAATTTTGCTGCAGGCAAACAGAGTCCTGCATGTCTCAACGAAAGGCAGATGATTTCTTAAATCTTTACCCACACCACCCTGTGGAAACCATACATTTCCCCCTTTTTTATATTTATTGCGCTGAATGCATTTTGCATATTGAAATTTCTCTGGAACAAATAATAAAACGACTACTTACATTTTGGTAGCTGGACTACTGAAACTCTACAGGATTAAATGTAAAAGAAAAATGTTCTCAAAGTTCAGTGGCAGAGCATCAGGTGTGCAAGGAGTATCATGTTCAGGATCCTGTTCACTGCGACGCTGACTGAACTTTCTTTTATTACATGCCTCAGCAGTCTTCTCTACGTGATGCATGAAAATGAGCATTTTCCGACATCGCTCCTGGTGTGGGTGTGGCATTTGCAGGTCTATCAAAGCTGTGAACTTTAGTACTTCGTTTGGCTGAAAAATGGGATAAATAATCTGTTTGAAATGGAAGTGCTCTCCTCCTGCGTGCGTAGGCGTTATGAATAGAACAAACTGACCATTGCTCCTGATGGAACTTCACCGGTAGTTAAGAATAACTGGAAAAGAATGTGGTGCTGACTGCATGGCTCTCTCTGTGCCTGGCAAAAAAAGAGGTGTGAATAAAAGATGACTGCTCCTTGTACACTCTTTCACAAGCTCCTGTCACCTGGTGGAAAGGCCAGTGATTTTCTCCTGAATTGTGAATCTGGTACGACAACAGGGGTTGTACTGATTGTTGTTTTAGCCAAGATGGGCAGTGACACTTGATCAGACTCAACTGCAAATGTGTCTCAGATTGCTTTGTTGTTTACGGCCTTGTGGCATATTTTATTTAAAGCATCATTTGAGGGGAATTTAAGGCTGAGGCTGATTTACAACATGCTCCTGGCGTTCCAATTATTTCCATTCTTTTTTTATTCTTTTTGCCCTGGATTGTCATCACAACTGCTGCTTATTAGTATTTTACAGAAGTGACTGTTGAGGAAAACCAGTTGTTGTTTGTGTAATGTGTTGATGTAAACCTATCACTTGATTAAATTGTGTCCTGGAGGAAGCTGTGGGAAATCAAACTATAGTCGTGATTGCAACTGTTTCTGTAAATTAGCTGCTGCAGCATTATTACCTTTATCTGAGCTTGGCCATGCAGTATGTGCATGCACTCATCAGTGCTCATACGTACAGTACACACACAATCATTCTGATAGTAATTAATGCATAAGCAACATAGCTACTAATTGAAGAAGTGACAACATTCTCTATCATTGTATAATATTTGGTATGCAGCTTAATTTCAGCCTCTTTTGGAGAATACTTATATATTGTTTCCAACTCTGAAGGATGAGCTGCAAACTGGGTCAGGAAGTTCACTTCCAGGCTCAGTTTAGGTAGCATTTTCTATTCTTGTTGTTTCTTTTGCATTCCTGCAAGAATGTTCTGTTTATGCAAATGCTCATCATATTTTTATGGTTCTGCACAGTCTGAGTAGTGAGAGCACAAAAGAATAAAAATAAAACCACTGAACCCCCGCAGTGGAAAAATGTTTCTACGCTATGACACTCGTGTGTTTCTGGGTAAATTGAGTAGTATGTGTTTATAATAGGGGTATATTAGCAGACCCTGAGTCAGCTGTTTTTTACCTTCTAAGTTGCCAGGTGGGTTTTGTTGTTTTCATTGAAAAAACGAACACAAACCAAACACCAAATGACATGATGGTTTAAAGCTGTGGTAAATCAACGATGCGTAAGACTGCAGTCTTTCTGTATGTGCAGTCTAAAAAAAAAATCACCATGCTTCTAACTAAATGTGTTGGTCTACGTCTGCATACTTTGGGTAGGGAAAAGACTTTAAATGAAGCTACATAGACAGGTACCTTCCCCCTTTACAGGCTGTCAAGCACAATAAGAGGCTGGGGCTGCACAGAGGATAAGTGACAGAGGTTCTCGGCTCTAATCGCTTCTGGATCAGGCAGCTCCCCCATAGGTGCCAAAAGGAGAGAAACTCAATCGGCCTGTTTTGTAATGAATGTTTGAATTAGGAGTGACAGGTCAGGGAACGGTTTCTCTGCCCAGGTATGTGTGTATGTGTGTGTGTGTGTGTGTAAGAGTGCAGGGCAGGAGGGAATGTACGAATTTATCCCAGTGACAGGAGAGATGGAGAGGCCTGACCCTCGGCTCTACCTCACTATGAAAAGCCAGCCATCATGCATGTCAGGGACGACTGGATTTATTTCTTTGGCTCTCAATTGTGCCAACAGGGAGAAGAGAGATTTTTAAAAAACATAAATCAAACATGACACACTGCTACAATCAATTTTGGTTGTTGTTGATGATGAATAAATTACTAAATGTAGGAGATATTATAAAGCTGTAAATTTAACTGGATTAGAAAACAAAAACACCGCCTTGACTTGAATTTGGCTCTCTGTAAATTAATTATCCCTATTTAAACATCTAAATCATAGCCTCCAACACAAGGACTTGCTGATTCTGACCGGATTGTAATGGAATATACTGAACTGCTGAATCCGGTTGAAGAATTTAGTTCAGTTATCTAAATGAACAATAGCCATACAGCACAGGCACCTCTGTGTCTATTTGAATTGGATCTGTCACACTCCTCATTTCCATTAAAAAAGTTCCGTCAAAGTCGGTGAAAGTGTCGCGGTGAACAGGATACTGAACATGATGCTCTGCTACTCGACTCGGTGACGGATTCAAACTTTGTGAGAAAGGTAGGTTGTCTATTAGCCTACATGAATAGGTTCAGGTGAAGGGTCTCTAGAAGTGCATGAAGTATGAGCTTTATGTGCCAGCAGACGTTCTCTGGGGAGCTTTTTGAAGCTTAACAAAATACTTGACTCTGTCAAGTCACGTAAAATGCTTTGGTTGCAATGGCTCAGTAAAACAGGGTGAGGGCTTAAAAGGCATGATTCACAGACAGAACTGGTAATGTGAAAGAAAAGTGTGCGGAGGTCGCTGATAAGAGCCGAATTTGGCAACAGGCAGGCAGGATTACAAGACAAAAGACTGCAATGGCACAATAGACGATCTCGTGGAGACCTATCAGGCTAGAGGGCAGGTCCATACTGTTTAACTGCGGAGCTAATGGGAGGATTAGGAGCACGGGATCAGGTGATGGGGCAACAGCTGAACGGAGAGGGAATAGCAGGGTCTGAAATGACAGAACAATTTGCTTGCAGACAAATAAGAGAGGTAAAAGGCTGAAAGCAGTCAATGAATATTGCATTGTCTTGGAAAAAAGTGTTGTTCACAGTTAAAATAGTGGGTGAGGGACAGCTTGAAGATTTGGACAAAGCATGCAGCAAGCGATCCTCTCTAAAAGCAGCTGTTTATAGCTGCTTGGCCAGTGTTTCGCAGTGCACAGCAAGCTACAGTAAACTGGTGATCTAATTCGAATTTGTTCACAATATCGATTGTGCTGTGGCACTTCCGAAATTGACTCGTTAAAGGAGATTAGCTGCTGCTAATTCGGCCCTTTATTAACCAGCAGATGAGGAATGACAGGGAGGAGCCTCTACATTAACACATAGATACCATCAACTCCTGCTAGACCACTGGCAGCACATCGGACTGTGCAGTGGGGGAAAAAACACATTAGCCAATGTTTCCCAAGAGGCAGCAGGAAGCAAGAGTAAAAGGGAGCCTGATGAGCAGTTGATTGCAAACATATATATATATATATATATATATATATATATATATATATATATATAGCTCAGCTATAAAAATGTGCCGTGTAGGAAGGGTGTTTGGTGCTCAGTAATCGTGATTTACTAGCATGATGTGTGCGAGGACCCTTACTGTGAAGAAATGTGAATCCATCCCACTCTTTAGCCCAGAGGCTTTGTTTAGATTTTGCTGGTGAACTTGGCAAATATTCTGAATCCTCAGTCACAGATTCCACAAAAATCCTCACAAATAAATTTATGTAAGAATGGTGAAATAATTAAGAATTTATTTTGTAGATTTTGATGCTCAGGGTTCGGTCTTGCAGTTACATGCAATAGGCATCAGACAGTTGGCAGGCAACGATGGTCAGAGAGTGTCCACTTGGACAATGTAGTGATGTATTACCCTGCAATGCTTTACTTCTTCCTAAATCTCATCTCGTATCCTATCCTGTATCATTCTTCTTCCAAAATTCATTGACTGCTGCTATGAAGCCCCAAGTCTGAATGGGAATTCATTTAGTCTCTCTTTTTCTGTCTATGGAACGAAAATTTGTCGTCTAACTGCTGAATTATTCAAAGCGAGACGTCTTTAGGCCACTTTGACTGAAGATATTCTAGAAATGACTGAAACTGTGCTAAGCCAAAGAAGAAAATATGTACAGGCAATAAAGGGATATGTGGGCTCTCTACAATTCACTTTTGAGCAGAAGTTTAACTCTGCAACTTTTTCTGTAATTCTTGTTTCTGATGCCAAGTGCTTCTTTTCCTTTTTTAAACTCTCAAGACAGACACACACACACACACGCACGCACGCACGCACGCACGCACGCACGCACGCACGCACGCACACACACTCAGTGTATACATACACATGCACACAGACCAAGAGAAGTGGGAGATTTCTCTCTTGGTCCTTATTTTATTTACTGGTGATGTAATACAATTTCTTCTGGGAGAAAGGTGACTTTCGCCGGGGCAGTGATAAATGAACTCTGACAGGAGAAGTGAGTCTGCACACATTGCAGTTCCTAAAGCCTAATGCAATTGATGAGAGAGCACCGAGAGGTGAGGCTTTATTTTCACTCCCAGTCCCCAAGAACAATATGAGACTGTTGTTGGTTTCTGCTATTTTTCTCCAGGGTTCAAACCACAAATGCACTCCCAAGTCACAAGGATGGCATTAGTTTTCTTAAGTTTTGTATTTTCTTTAGGAAAAAACTGACTTCTTGCTGCTGATAATTGTGTTTTCTTAGCAGTGAATGCACACATGAACCCTTTTCATGCAATTACGTGTAAGTAATTACACTCAGCATTGAGTTGCAAAACTTAATTGATCAAAGGAAGCAGTGCAGGGTCTGGACTTTGACTCACTAGCGATGCAGTGTGAGACCC
>NC_060151.1:12162595-12203480 GCF_021292245.1 Micropterus dolomieu
CACGCACGCACGCACGCACGCACGCACGCACGCACGCACGCACGCACACACACTCAGTGTATACATACACATGCACACAGACCAAGAGAAGTGGGAGATTTCTCTCTTGGTCCTTATTTTATTTACTGGTGATGTAATACAATTTCTTCTGGGAGAAAGGTGACTTTCGCCGGGGCAGTGATAAATGAACTCTGACAGGAGAAGTGAGTCTGCACACATTGCAGTTCCTAAAGCCTAATGCAATTGATGAGAGAGCACCGAGAGGTGAGGCTTTATTTTCACTCCCAGTCCCCAAGAACAATATGAGACTGTTGTTGGTTTCTGCTATTTTTCTCCAGGGTTCAAACCACAAATGCACTCCCAAGTCACAAGGATGGCATTAGTTTTCTTAAGTTTTGTATTTTCTTTAGGAAAAAACTGACTTCTTGCTGCTGATAATTGTGTTTTCTTAGCAGTGAATGCACACATGAACCCTTTTCATGCAATTACGTGTAAGTAATTACACTCAGCATTGAGTTGCAAAACTTAATTGATCAAAGGAAGCAGTGCAGGGTCTGGACTTTGACTCACTAGCGATGCAGTGTGAGACCCGCTTTGACCTTACTGACTGTAGCTGCAGGCTCGTTAATTGACTAGGTGTTCGCCAACAGCATCACAGTCAGGTCGTTAATAATTTGAGCCAAGCAGGAAGACATAACCAATACTGTCAGACTAATTTGCCAGCTCCTGTGTTTTGTTGGAAAGCTGGCCCCTGGTGAGCTACTGGTTTAATCATCAAGGCAAAAGGCAAAAGAAGAGAGAAACTAAACTGAAGTGATGTTTTAAACCAACAGTAAAATGGAACATAAAATAAATGGATTTAAAATGTGACCTTGAGTGAATCTCTGTAAAGAAAAAGTTGTCATTAGAATAACAAGCAGTTTGTTTTGTTCCTGTGACCTTGTTTCTACATAATATAACGCCAAGTGTGGTCTCATAAAATGTTACTTTACATACAGACTGTACTATGCCATAAAATTTTCAAATTTGCACTTAAATCTTATTTATTCCTAATTTATCACTTTCTCCTTGTAACTTTGCTTTCTCAACGGTTTACTTTGGTATAATATTTGTCTCATATGGTCTTTGTTTTTCAGTGCTCGGTGGCCCAGAATCTCGTGGGGTGCTGAGGAAAATCAGTGACATGCTGGAGGTCATTATGAAGAGGATGGATGCTCTGTCCAAACTGGGCAACGCCACAGACACCCACAGGCTGGATGAGCTCAGCTCTGCCCTGGACAGGTACAGTATCTTGGTTTCCAATGTTGTTGTACAGGTGTTTTACATTAGATACAGCCAAGCTAACCTAAAGAGCACTTTTCAAAAACTGTACAAGATATAGTAAGTAAAAGAGGTACACTAGCGATGGTGGGTGTTTGGTTGAAATTTCCATGTCTTTAATGTCAACGTCTACCTTGGGCCTCATTTGAGGGGGTCACGGAGTAAAAGTTGATTCCCCTCCACAAAAATTATTAGAAGTCTGTTTGTTGAGTTTCTGGACCTTGAAAACAACAGTTGGCAAAACAATCTGATCGCAAGGTGGATTTAGTAGCCATTCTGGAGCTTTCGATCATATCACAGGATGTTCATCAGCTGAATTTGCCCAGTTGTATTGCACTTAAAATGTTTAGAAAAATTTTAACATGGGTTGAAGACTTTAAATAGGTTTTTATGTCACATATGAGAGTTTGACACTGCTGAGGGAACGGATAGCTGCAAGTGTGGTGGCCACTTGACTGACTTACTAAAGTATTATTATGTACTTATGGATCAATTTAAAATTCATGCATATTTGAAGTGTTTTTTTATCCTGGTGTGTAGCTTCCTCTGATTGCAGTGACAACGTCATGGGAAAAGATGCAGAGTAATGTCATAACTTCTTTATTAATTTAATCCATTCATCATTCAGTGTTAAAAAAATTAAGGTAACTATAAATTGGCTAGTGTTTATATGGTGGGGGCTGGTTATCTTAGGTACTATTTAAGAATCATATTAATTAGCTTGTGGCAGTACATGTGTCTTCAGGAATGAACTTTGTGGTCTGCAGAATATTCTATGTAGTTCTCCAGCTCAACATGTGTGCGTGTTGAGCTGGAGAAAAAAAAAGTGAATTAAATTGGCATACCAATGGTAAGGTATAACAAAAAAAGTAGTGATGAGATAAAAACATGGAGCCTGAAGAGGACCTGAGAGATACAATGTGAAGAAAGGATGAAGGCCAAGTATGGAGCCCTGGGGCATCCCAGTACAGCAGGTGCATGCTGCAAAAAGAGCCTTGTGCCCCGGAAGCCTGGTGTTGAAGAAGATATGTGAACAAACCCCCTCCACCTCCCTGGGCAGCTGGAAAAAGTGAAAAAAAAGGAAGAGCAGGGGTCTTGCTGGACAAGTTGAAGCTGTCAGCCCTGAGTTGTGTGTGCTCTGCGATTGCCATGGCAACAGACCTTTTCTCATACCCGCACCTGCTCAGGAGAGGAAGCTCCCTCTTGTTTCTGCTTTTGCTATTCGTTTTCCCTCCTGGACGTCACATCACCTCCTTCTTCCTCACAGCCAGGAGATATCTGTTCGCATGCACTGCTACACACAATAACAAACTCTGATATTATATTAAAAGGCATTGCAATTATATTTGCAATATGCCGGGCCTATGTGTAACAATGACTGAACAGGTGTAACACCTGACCTGACCTGACTCCTGCTTTTCAAAAGCCTGGAAGGGGAATATTTATTGTACTCTGGCCAAACTCTGCATGTAATTATTTTATCTGCAGTTTTATGTTACACTTACAAAATTTAATTTCCCTACAAAATGCCCTGTGGATATACTCTTAGTCATGCAGTTTTTACAGTCATTTAATTGGGCTCTCCAGGGCTAAACTGGAAATGTTACAGTGACAAAGGCCAAATAGTTTTAAAACCAACTTAGTGGTAAAAATACATCTCATGCTGATACTACTTGGCTTCATTTTACCTCACTCAGGTGATTAAAAAAACTCAATATGGCTTCGGGTCAGGGTTGACCCTGGAGATTAGTGGGAGATCTTCAGGCAGGAAAACTTTGCCCACCTGGTATGCTGTTAAAAAGTAATTATGTTGTCCTCTAGCTCTTCAACAGCCGATAGCCTCTCCTGGGTCAGAGTTCCTGCAGTGTAAATATGGGATGTTTTTATGTGAGACCACAAATGCCTCTCTGCACAAAGCTTCTGGACCGCTGCATAATAATCATTACTCTGTGTGTGTGTATACTTTACTGTACTGTCTGTCAGTGTGTCTGTGTAATTGGAAATTAATTTGTGCTGACCTGCTAGTCTAAAGGATAGAAGAGAAGGTTTGCCTCCTGGGCACTACATAGGAAAAGAAAATTGGGATTTAGGATTATGTTAAGTTATGCATATATCAGAACAGTTAGATTGCTTTCCTGCTGGGTCACACACACAAATACATGCTGCCTCGATGGAATCGAGTTTTACTGCTTGATCTGCATCCGGCTCAGAACCACTGTTCCATTAGTTTGTGTGCGTTTCTTGAGTTTACATATTCAGTGCTGTTTAATGAGCAGTGTAAATCCCAGAAATACTGCAACAGCAGAAGCTCATTAAAATGATTCATGATTTTAGTATTTAGTGTTTTCTTGTAAAATAGGCATCAATTCAAGCCTTCCATCATTGAATGTTGGGTGATTATGAAATAGGCAGCGAAACACATTTTATAGACCAAACAATAAAAAAAAATTTATTAATTCAGAAAATAATCCGTAATGAAAATAGATGCAGCCCTAGCTGTGGCACTAGTAGCTTCATAAAGAGTTGCGCCAACTTCACACTGCTGCACACAGTAGATATCTCAGAATCTAAGTCAACATGACTTTTAAACAGATTTTTCTTCTTTTGGACACCAATAGGAACTCATCGATTTTAGTTTATAGCTGAGATTAGGAAGATGTCTTTCTCAGGAATATTTCATAATATAAGTTGCATGAATCCATTAACCATTAATGCTGGTAGCTCCAGTACATTCCTAAGGTGCTGCGGCAAATGCTAAGCCATTTGCCCTCCTTATTATGAAGGTTCATTGCTATGCGGAAAGACAGTTTGGTAAGTCTGTAGTCCAGGGCTGAACAGGTCGTATGTTGGTCTGTTTCTCATAGACAAATTAGAGACTTCCAAAATCTCTTGGAACCACCACCGTGTATTTTGCAAACCCTCGTCTTCTCTTGATTCTCTCTGAGTTTTGTCCCCCATTTCTCCTCCTGCATTGTAAATATTGGTTCCTGATTGTTTTTGCCAAAGGCTTTTAGGCCGCAGAGGTCAAGTGCAGTGAAACACATTTGCTAACAACCTAATTGTCTTCTATTTGTATTTCCCTCTGGGGACCCGCTTTAATATGCTGAGTTACTTTTTTTATCTCAACAAATAAATTATCTGTCAGTGTTTAAAAGCTTTTTTCGATTTCACGCCTCAAGTTCTAGACAATTAGCATATCTTCCACTACTTCACGCTCACTGTGAAGGGTGGAAAAACAACAAATACTGCCGGATGGAAGGAAGCTGTAAAAGAAATATAGTGTCCTCTTTCTTTTGAAGGTGCCTGATTGCAGTTTGAATAGAATTCGGGTCATTAAAAGATGGTTGTTGCTAGGATATTTTTAGATATTCTCTTCATCTTCGTGTGTTTGTGTGTATGTGTGTGTGTGTGTGACGTGCAACGTGCATGATCAGGATTCAGCCTATAGGGCTAGTGGAACGGATTCAGGCCATAGCCCAGAACATGTCTGACATGGCAGTGAGGGTGGAGCACATCCTACAGCGCAGCATGGCCAGCAACAGAGGTACGATTTTCAAACACACACTCACACAAACAGCCTGCACACTCACACACCTGGAGAATACCAAATATAGCTGCAGCCCTTCAGATGAATCTCCCCCATCCATTTCAAATCTATCCAATCTGAAGACACTTTTCCCCTCTGCCCACATAAGCCAAGCTGTCAAGCCTGGATTCAGTCCAACACTTAAATGCACAATTCATGTCTAACGTGCTCTTGCTGGTTGATCATATAGAACCTGGCAGACATTATTCATGGGACATTACTTGTTCAGGTTTGTGTCAGGGTGGGAGAGCTCCTGTGCAGCACCGTACAGGGCTCCGTTGTTGCTGCTATGTCATGACTGCAGGATGTTTAAATCATGATAATGAATTACTGACTTGTTAATGGGATCCAGGCCTGTCAGCTTTCTTTATTAGCCTTCATTCTCAATTTCTTTATTGGCTGCAGAACAGAAGTCGGACAGCACGATTTCATTCACAATTCAATTCCTCTCCTGGAACCACTACATTGCTCTTTATGACCTGAAACAATTCCGCCCACAGTCTCATTAAAATGCGTCAGATTATTTGTCTGTTGTCATAATGTCTGATATCACTAAAATAAGGCTGATCTGAACATGACTAAGTTTTGACAGGGGCAGGCAGTGGCACTTTTCATCGTGAGAGGTCTGCCGTTATCATGCTAATCAGACAGAATGGCTGGCAATTATTTGTCTGTGATTGTGCTCTTCGACACTTGGCAGGATGCTGGCGGAGGAGCTGCAACTGCTCCTTTTAATTAGGCTTACCAGTGCCAGGCTTCAAGGAGAAGAAAGGGGTGGGAAAGGAAGGAGAGGAGAGGCGAGAGAGGAAAAGGAAAGAGAGGGCAAGTCAGCTGAGCAGAAGAAAGAGGCAGGAAAGATGGGAGGAAAAGGAAAAGAGAGGGGAAGGTTATCATTTTTATGAGTCACACTAATGCAGTCTATCTATATTAAATCCATTGAGTGGGATGGAACACAGACTTGGCCGTTCAACAGGAGAGGCCAAGCTTTTACAGCTTGTTAGCTAGCTCTGCTCTGTAGTTTATCTCTGTTCATCCCAAATGCACGATGCTATATACTGTAATGCAAAAGACAAACAGACTTAATTGCTAAAGGAAACACTGTAAAGACCTGTTCAGTCACCAATTGGGAGGTCCATGGATAGTGGTAAAGACCTTGCATTAAATCTGATATATTGACTTTTTAGACAATGGAATGATGGTCGACAGTTGACAGGTCACCTTCCTCTTTGTGTTTGACTTTTGTGTCTATGTACCGTCTGAAAAAAAATCCAAACGACACAGCTTTTTCTGTTTGTTTTTGAACCGGTGTCTGATTGTGTGTGGTCTTTGATAAATCTCCTGCATTTTTCTTTTCTCCAGTTCGGGACGGACCATTAGGACAATGTGAGATTCCTAAAGATCCCCGTTATCCTGACTGTCCCAGCAAGATGGATGTAAGTGTTTATATCTCACTTAGTCCATACAATTTCACACAGCGGGAAAACATCCTGTCGTCCTTTCTTGTTGACTCGCCTTGGTGCGACATAAATTTTATATAATAAGATAAGAGGATCTATAAAGGCCTGTGGGGAGGTGGGTTGTCTGAGCAACAAATTGTACCCGGTGACAGTAAAGAAAAACTGAATGTAGAAAAGCATATGGTTTTATAAACACACTGTATACACATATATTGTATAAATTACAGCCTATAGTGGCAGTAGCCACAGTAGAAAATTGCAGTGTGTACAATGCAGTGCTTCTTTCTATTAACATGTCTGGAAACGGTCTAGAAATGTGAGAAAAGCTCAAGATGTATGAATAATATGCTGTCCATCTGTTCAATATAGCTGTATCTACAGTAAGAGGTGTGCATTATCGGTCTATTATACATTATTATACATACTAGTACTATAGTATACATTACTGTAAACGTAATGTTTAGAAAATATACATGGTGTACTGTTCTCATTCTTAGTATGACAATCATGTTTATGGATGAAGTAGGCCTTCATAAATATGCTAGTTAGTCCATTTGACATGCATCATTCACATGTAACATGCATATTACTGACGGTTCTAGTTTGTGTATTCGAATAAAAAAAACTGTTCTGTCAGCAAAAAAACAGAAGACACTGTCCTGGGGTAGTAAGATGGATGTTCTTTCAGCTCACAAAAAAAAAAAGGGATACGTCATCCGGGATGGAGATCGGGGACACCCTCGCCCCCTCTAATGCCACCTCATGATAGCCATCTGGCCTAATGTTAGTTCAGTCTAATATAAACCATTTGTTGTATTTGATTTTCATGTCTGCATGCTAGTTCATGTCAGTTTAACTCAAATAACTTATGAAAAAAGCCAACTGCTTTATTAATGGCTGTGGCCTTCTGCCAGTTTTAAAATGACGAGAGGACATTAGGGATACATTTTAAATCTGCCTCTAATGACACATTTTTCATATCTTTAATCAAATGTAGGAGTTTGCTAATTCAGTAGTGCCCTAAAGGAATATACTTCAAACTTTTGAGAGACAACCATTTGGGTCTTTGCCTTCTAGTGGATGCGCGCTCGTTGGACCTCAGACCCTTGCTATGCCTTTTACGGTGTGGACGGCTCTGACTGCTCTTTCCTCGTCTACCTGAGCGAGGTGGAGTGGTTCTGCCCCCCACTGGCCTGGAGGAACCAGACTGCAACGCCCACATTGAAGCCTCCGCCCAAGACACAGGTAACGCAACATTTCCATATCATTCGATTTAATTCCACAACAACACAGTTGACTGAAGGGGCTGAATAAGAACAGAGCACCAGGTGACAGTTTGTTGTAGAGGTAAAACAATTGCCCACTGTTGCAGAGAATTTAGTCAAATTCCTTGAAAGCACAAGCAGCCAGCAACAAGGTTGCCTTTTCCTCAAGTGGAAGCCCAACAAAGCTGCTCTCGAAGTTAAAATTTTAGCTGGGAATGAAAAGAGCAGTAGTGGTACTCTACCCTCTTTACATGCCGAGAAAGGTGTCTGGCATTTAGCAGTGGCCAAGAATCTGTTACAAATTTGAAAATGTGTCGATTGAGAATGTGAAAGTAAAATAAAAAGCATCAAGGTTCCATGAAAATACTGCTACCTGCCTTTAACTAATTTTCCAAGTTCAAGCAGATCATTTATTACTTCATTTTTTGATCATTAGCTCCTGGGAGAATCTGAACACCCAGGTTTATGCTGTCTCTCACAGGGTGCTCGCTGTCATTCCCAGTGTTCATTGCTGTTTGCCTTCCCGCATCATTAGAGTTTCACCAACACGATGCATTGCGCTTACAATCACTCCTCAAGGCCTATCCCACCTCTGTCCCCTCCTTCCTCTTTCTCCTCAGAGTAATGTACAGCTGGCATGGCGGGCCCTTATGTGAATTCATTCTGCTGCTCTACCGTCTGCTCTAATTGCCAGCCTGTGTTCACTGAGACTAATCCCAAGGCTTCCCTTGAGTACTCTGCATTTTGCTGTGCTGTACACAAGGTGCTCTTGAGAGCAATAATTCACCTGCATTGTGCGAGTACAGTGCAGCTCTGAGTATTGATTTTGTCTTTGAGAGAATCTCAGTTTTTTTTATAGTGTGCGTGTGTTTGAGGTAGGCAGACAGTCTGTGTGCACCACTTTCTCTTCTGTATTTTAATAAGTCTTCTGTGCTCCCTCTTATGCAGTTACCCCATTGATTAATACTCGCATGCTGGTATTGCGCTGTGATGCAGTGATTATAGTGGGCAGAGGAGGAGATGTAAAATGAGAGCAGACTATTTATGAGGATGATCCAGGAATCCCTCAGGCAACCTGTCTTAGAGGCCTAGCCTCAAGCACTTGCAGATAACAGGATGTGACAGGCTGTCTGCGCTCTACACAGTCTTAACCACCTCCAATGAAAATAGTTCCACTTGTAGAAAACAGCCCTGTAAGGTCTATTTTGTAGAAGGTTTTTAGTATCCCACCCCTTTTGCTTTAGGCCAAGTTATAAAAATGAATACCAGCCTGTTCTATAGTATTTTCAGGTGTTAAACTTCTGCACAAAAGTCTACATAAAGAAATTAAACACAGTTCTCTACACTCAGGACTCACTCACCACTGATTTTTATTGTTCCTGTCACACAGGCTGTTTTCCAGTCCGATATCGGGACTCTGCTGGAGCAGGTGGGCACTGGGAAGGAATCACTGAGCTTCATGAAGAGACGCATACGCAGGCTGGCAGCACAGTGGGCCTCTGCTGCTCGACGGCTGGATGACAAGTTCCGCGGCCACTGGAGAGAGCAGAAAAGGGTGAATATGAGGCATTCTCACACACAAATATGCTTCTGCACCCACTAGAGGATTGTTGGATAAGAGAACAAGTCTGTGTTGTGGTTTCATCTTTTCAAAGTGTTTGTGCTTGCAGCAGACTGCAGATAATGAGCCAGTGAAAAGTGCTCCTCTCAGCTTTGACAGATTTTCTTTCGTGTTGTTTCTGTAACTCTGGAAACATATTCCTCAACTCCTAATTTGATGTAAATCCATCTGTTTAGGCATTAAAGAAGAAAAAAAAAGTCTTAGCACAGGATGTTTTGGATCAAACAGTCCTGCGAAAGCCAGATAGGCCTTTAATGCCCACATGCTAGGCTGCTAAGTTACCAGAACAGCTTTGACATTTTGTTGGACTAACATTTCCTGCTTTTATCTTCGGCTACTCAGTGTGAATCGCAGAATTTTGAGTTACAGACATAACTAGATAATGATGCAGAGTAGCTCCTAGCAGGCATTGATTGGCTGTGGTGACTTTAACCACTGACATTTACAGGGACATTTACACAAAGTGTCAAAGAGCGCTGCCTGCTGGAAGAGACGCCCAATGGAATGGCAATGACCTCCTGGCGTGTATGAGAAAACCATTGCAAGATAAAAAACCTGTAAGGAACTAACCCAGAAAAGTATACAAAATTATTTTATACCCTAGACATGGGCAATTTGGATTGCATATTAGGAAATACACTATAAATGTTCAATGTCTATTACTAATTTTTATGTCACATGAAATAATACTATATTGTGCAGAGCATCCCACAGTCCAGGTAGTGCCAACTCAGTGTTCTGCAAAACTTTCATCCTTTGATTGTCGAATTATTTTTGCCTTTTTGTGGCTGTTTGATGTGTTGGCGACGCACTGATTTGTTTGAGGTTGAAGTGTTCTTGTTGCTTTGTGTGAGATTGAAGTCTCTGTTGCTGCCTGTGGGGTGCCAGCAGTCTTCCTTTGCCTTGGGCTGCTCAGTTTTGTGGCAAAAAATAACCAGGTGGTGATTGACAGTCAGTAAATACATAGGTAGTTGCAAACATTTAAAAGCATCCTCATCCATCTCTTATCCACTCTACACACACACACACACACACACACACACACACACACACACATTTATATACAGTACAGTGTAAGGTCCCTTATCACCATCTGACATGTGGGATCATTTATGCTGATGAACATATGACTAACTCAGTCTTGGCACACACAGAACATCCTTTTAGCATCACTTAGTGACTCAGAATACTGCTATTTTCACACCCACATGATAGCTGAGCAGTAAATGGGGGGTATATAGTAATTTGAGTAATTTTTCTTTATTCATGACAGGACTGGGAAGTCAGAGTTAGCTGACAGGGCAGGAATTATACGTCCGTTTTTTTTTATATAATCACACATTTCTAATATGACTAAATGTTTTTTTTTTTTTTAGAAGAATTGAGAATTGATTCTGGGATTGGGATGGGGCAGGATGTTTTTTTTTCACTTTGTCATGGGATTGGGAAGAGTAAAATACACTCCTGTGTCACTCTCTAGTACAAGAGTAGTGACCAGAGAAACTGTAATCATATTTATTATATATACAGAATCTCTATTATCCATTAAAGGGGCCCTTCACCAATTTTACACATTAAATTCAGTTTACTGGTCTTGAGGTGTACGCTATTGAACAGTTGTATAATGTCTTCTGTGGCTCTGGAGGAGCTATCTGAAGTTTGACTTTTTTTAAATTGAAATAACCCCAGTGATGTCACAGTGATGTTACTGGGGTCTCTCTCTGCATGGGCTTGAGACTTAACATTTTTTTACAGACATCATACCTTACTAAGTGAAGGTGTGTGCTTTGAAATAAGTTGGCATTTATGAGGCAGGGAAAGTGTAATGGAAGACACTGTCCAGCTGCATTATGAGAAGTGTAGGATCCGGTGTGACCTACACAGTAGGGACTAAAAGTAAGCTTCTTCATGTTTGATTTTGAATGTTCTTTTTTAAAAACTGGCTCATCCCCCATCATTACGTAAGTATACCACTAAATTGCTGAAGTTAATCCTTAGTAAAATATGTTAATTCTTTTTTTTGCTTATATCATATTATGGTTACATCACTGTTTTTCACATAAAATTCAAGTCAACACCATACCAAGAACATACTTTCTACTCAATACCTTATAATGAACCGCACTGCAGGGAGAAAATGTACAGTTACCAAATCATTTGCATAATGATTAATTAATTAAAAGCTTTAGCCTGGGGCACTTTGAGTTTCTTTTGCCTGAAACCCCATTCATCTCAGTACACATGCCGTCTGCATTGAGCATCATATTTATATACCACAGTCCCGTCATACATAGGGTCTGCTTGTCATAGTGAAGTGGCTGACCATTGATTTGGAGATCTCATTTTCACCATATTGTTCAACTGAGGAGATGTGGACAGCTCTTCACAAATCCCTCTGTAGCTAAAAAGAGGCTTGATACGCCAAACGCTTAAAAGAAACATGAGGAATAAAGGCAATTCGTTTGTAGTGTTTTGCTTTTTGTAAACGAGCTGACAGTATCCTAGCGTTGTGTGTGCGTTTTCATAAGTTTCTTTCATTGGCCAGTTTTCAGGTGGATATATCAAAGCCCGCTCTGTAAATAACATTAGACTCTCTCCAAATGCCTGCTTCTTCCCCACTGGGGAGAAGGCTTTGTTTATTGTAATGCTCTGACAGTAATGGTTACTCTCCATTAACCAAACCCTGTAGGATTGGCTTCCATCGCTAAAACACAAGAGTGCCGAGGGGAAAACAGAAATAGACAGATTTGTAGAGAAGAGAGATGTTTTCTGAAACGTCCCTGGTCAGCCTCTTTTTTTCCTGCTTCCTGTTCTGTCTTGCTGTTCTTAGTGTGCACTGCATTTGAGTTGCTCTTTACTTGATATCCGAGTGATGTTTGAGTCATGAACTATTAGTGATGCGAATGTCATATTCCATCAGGTTGTATTAACTAGAAGCACAACGATGTGAACATGATGACTCAGGATGTGATAATGATGGTGAGATGATGCTTGCACGTCCAACTCAGTTCAAATAAAACTGCGTTGTTTGTTTTTTTCCCTACTACAGCGTCTGCTTCGAAGATCACATGTCCCATGTGGAAAGTCTTACTAACATCTTGACAGCAGCCTGCTACACAACTCAAGAGCTACATTAGCTTTCTCCTGCTTAAGCTGGCTTCTTATCTAACTCTCATACATGAACACACTCATTGTCCTGAACCTTAGCTTATTGAACGAGCGACAAAAAAAACATTCACCGGGGAAAAGTCCACTGCTAGTGTAACCGGCCCTGAGGTTTGTAGTACAGCACAGTCCGGACTTGAGACTTAAGGCGTAGGAGGCTAAAACCCATGGCCGTGTCTTAAGGCATTGGGGAGTAATGTTTACTCACTGCACAGCCTAGCTGGCTACCATTACACTAGCGTCAGTTTGCAGGCTAGATAGCAAATTAGCATGTATTAGCATTACACGGACGTCACTTTGGTTCTGTTAGATGCTAGTGTGGATATGAAGGCTAGAGTGCATGTTTGTTTACTTTGTCTCTCATTCCCTACAGTGTAACACTGGCACTCTGGCAACATACCATCTGATGTCAATCAAACACAGACACAATTGTGCCCCTCCAGCCGGCTAATAGGAAAAGGAGCATTTCTGATATTTCACCAATGATCTTTTTTTCTTCTAATAATAAAACCCTTTGTCAAAAAAAAACCCCTGACATTTTTAACTGCAAAAGGGGATAGCTAAATGTCACTGAGCCATTATTACAAACAGTACAAAACATACTTTACTTTGTTCTTTCATCGTGTCACTGTGAACACGTTAAAGTAGTGATGTCCACATACAAGCCACTGTTCTGTGAATTAAGCTTTCCCATCCTCCACCAAATGGATTTTTCTTCCCGACCAGCATTATGCATTGTTGTTGAGTTTTACATCTGACATGTTCACATACATAACTTGTGGACAGCGCTGTAGCTCACAGATGAGGAAAATGCATTGTGTCCGCAGTGTAGGAAATATCATTTTGAATCAGTATCAGAACTGAAAAACTGGTATTATATTAAGATTTATGTCTGAAAAGCACTCATTTGAAAATTTCTTTAGTTCAGGCAGGTACATATCTCACCAGCCAGAGAAACATGGGGAAAGGCACGATGCTAACAGAACTTGATGCCTTTCAAAACCTCAGTAACATCTTTTTAAACTAGGTCTTGTTAATATAAAATTAAACTGTAGTCTCCTTAAAGGTATTCAGGGCCAGAATTGGTGGATTTCAGGGGAAATGTGAAATAAGTTCAATCTTTCTGTTGGAATCAAAGACTAAGGACAGTGTGACGACTGGTGTGTCTGTAAGAGACTGTAAGAGGTGGAGAGAACTGTCACTTATCACTCACTGTCACATTTCAAAACAAATGAATAAATAAATATGTAGTTTAGTAGATGAATAAATAATTGACTTTCAAAGTTGTTGTTTTTTTCAGAACAAAAGTAATTGAGAAAAAAAATGAAATGCTGCCATCTGTTGAAGAATCAAATTTCATTACATATTTAACAGCCTGGAAATTCCATCCTTCCTCATCAGCAATTAAACCGCTTGTGTATTGTTCTGCATATCAATTAGCCCCCAGAAGGTCAATTTTCATTTCAACACCATGCACAGTTGATTGTATTTCTTAGGAGTTGCGTTGAATATGCTGTCACTCTACTTTCTGGCTCATTAGATACTCAACTACATTAAAAAATTGACACCACTGATCCATGCCAAATATCTGAATTTATTCATATGCGAATCCTTTTTGAAGCGTTACTGAAAATAACTCTCACAAAATATTTAGTATTCACCACGTAGGACTGGAGATTGTCTGATTATACAAATGAAACATTGATGGGAATAATGGTTTGTTCTCTCCAAAAACAGGTCAGAAATGGTTTAACAAAAAGTCATACATTGCATTACGCTTTAGTGCACTGCACTCTTCTCTTTTTCTTGCCTTGACTTTTCACCTTTTCCTTCTGCTTTTAGATTCTAGTTCATGTGGGCTTTCTGACAGAGGAGTCTGGAGACGTCTTCAGTCCCAAGGTGCTGAAGGGGGGTCCACTGGGTGAGATGGTGCAATGGGCCGACATCCTCACAGCCCTCCATGTGCTGGGGCATAACATCAAGATCTCGGTTTCTCTCAAAGAGCTACATGGGTAAGTTTACATTCCTCTCTAATCCTGTTATTTCACAAGATGTAGGCAGAACTGCTGCAAACAAAGCACAATACTCAGCTTTATGTGGTGATGTGTCTCCCATCCAGATTTAATGCAAGACTCTTTGGGGGTTTTGTGCAGGAGTCATCTGTTGTTTTGTGAAAACGCAAACCGTTAGCCAAATTCTTTTTAGCTTATTTGTTGAATGAAACTGCTCTGTTGTCCATTCTGCACACTCTGTAAGTGATCAGTAGCCCAATCGCAACACTGTTGCCCACACACTGTTTTTCGATCACCTTTGGCCGTGCACAGATAAGCTATCTCTCCTTCCTGCAGAGTGCCGTTTCAGCCTGAGGGCTTGACAGCTTCTCTACAGTTTGTGCACCCCTCCTTCCTGCCACAGCTCACCGACTCCAGAGTGATAACGTGCTTCTTCGCTCGTCGTTCACAAACACAAGTGCTTATGCGAGTGGACACACACACAAACACGGATACAAATATTCACAACGTGGCTTCAGCCAGAGATGATTTCATCTAAAAATATAAGACTATTGATTGTGACACTAGTGAGGTGCAATAAGAGGAGTACAGAAAGCAGACAGGTCCAGTTCTGCCTTAGACCGCTCCGACTTCACGCTGGCTGGTCAGGAAAATGATCGCGTATGAGACGACATTTGCTGTCGATTCTTTTGTGCCAGTGGGTGGTGTGAAGCTGGAGCAGACAGGCTGATGATAATGTGCGCTTGTTATTGAGCACTGTATCCATTGCTGTAGGGAAGAGGTAAGGGCATTGATGAGTTAGAGCTGCCCTTTGATCTTAGATTTCAGGCTGTGAAGAAAAGCTGCTTTGATAAGAACAGACCAAGGAGATGACGCAGTGGGAATGCTTCTTGCTGGCTGTGCTATTATTTACCCCACTAATTGGTGTCATGGTGTATTGAATCACTGCAGCCTGTATCCACTGGGAGCCCCATCAGAAATGTTTAGAGAATTGAAGAAGTTCTGACAAAGAGTCACTAAGAAACATCGGCCAAGGTTAGGGCTAATCATTTCCAAAAGCTGAATATAGTCCATATGTGTGTGTGTGTGTGTTTGTGTATTCGACTGCTACAGCAGAGAGAGACAGCTGAGGTTGTATTGGTATATGTACATTTATATAAGTGTGCAGTGGCGTTCCATTAGGGCTGATATTCTCTATTCATCAGGAAATGAAATGTTCAGCCTTAGAGAAAATGAAATGGAGGGCTGAAATTGAAGCAGAGTGACTTTATCAGGCTCCGACTAGATTCCCTCTTTGCTTGCAAAACAAAGCCCACTGTACATATCCCACTCTTTTTTATGGCCTCCTTCAACTGACCATTTAATGGCAGATGCTGAACATCCATAAATCCCCTTTTTGTGACTATTAATGAATAGAAAAAGGGAACGTTTCTCTCCATCCCTTACTTTTACTCTCCCACACGCTATTAAATTGACAGATCGTTATGTGGGCTGTGCTCCCACAGATTCCCTCAGGGTTGTATCTATTTACATTTCCTGATCTTCCCTTTCCCACCCAGTGCTTAGAAAAGAGCTTAATATCACTGGATGGCCTGCTGTGGTTCTTATGTGGACAGTATTGTTTATGTTTAGCCTTTTCTCCGATGGACGGATTAGCCACGCCGGGAGCTTACTTACAGTGGGACTCAAGCTGTTGGTTTGCGTCACAAAATTGCCTCTAATTGGCAACATTCATGCTCTCTGGTGACTTCGTTGAATAGTCACTTTGGCTGGGGTCCTCCCCTTGCTGTCCTGCTTAGACAAATCAATTATGCTTGCACATGCCACCTTCAGCCAGCGTCTTTTCTGTAAAGAAGGATGTCTAGCTTATTTTTCCTACAGATTCTCCACTGAGGCCTCGTCTCTGAACAAAGTAGTTCTAATCTTTTCTCTTTCCACACACTGCAAAATGCTCTCAAGGGATGTACTGATGTCACCCTTCAAGGAGTAATATAGTTGTGTTAAATGAATGTAATTGTTGTATAA
This sequence comes from Micropterus dolomieu, assembly GCF_021292245.1. Lineage (NCBI taxonomy): Eukaryota > Metazoa > Chordata > Actinopteri > Centrarchiformes > Centrarchidae > Micropterus > Micropterus dolomieu. The sequence goes on from NC_060151.1 coordinate 12,179,047, forward strand.
TTGCAAGTATCTGTTGCTCCCTCAACCTCAGCTTTGCTTTTTATACATTACTTTTCAAAGTTCATTGAGTGTTTTACAAAAAAGAGGTAAATTCAAACACAGCGTTGTGCAAAACAGATGGACTTGATGGTAGAGCAAGAGGCTTTGCCTTTTGGTCTAACATTAAATGCAGACATTCATTAGTCCTTCATTAGAGGCTTGCTTTGGTGATCCCTTTACTTCTCCTCTAGCGCCACGATGAATTTCACACATGTGATTTTGTGTGAAATATCTCAACAACTGCAGAATGGATTGTCATGAAATTTGGGACACACACCCATGTCCCCCTCAGGATACCTTTTAATAACTTTGGTTATTGGGCTACCATCACTCAAAATTTTAATTTGTCTAATTCTTCGGTCTATGACCAAGTACCTGCAAAACTCATTACTTTCCCATCAGCCTCAGCTGTACTTTAGTGCAAATTAGGTTATGTTAGCATTTTAACTAAGGTGGTGAACATGATAAACATTACACCCGCTTAACATCACCATGTTAGCCTTGTCAGTGTGAGCATGTTAGCATGCTGATGTTAGCATTTGGATCAAAGCACCACTGTGTCAAAGTATCTCCTCACAGATGCTAGCATGGCTGTGGTCTAATCATAATATTACTGCACTATTATTCACCCTCAGTATTCACTCATAATCCAAAAAACACTTTCCCTAACATTGTCCTTTTGTAGTGTTAAAAAAAAAGAAATGGCAGTAGTGGAGACAATGAGATTTGAATTTGAGACTCAAACAGGTAGTTCAGTCTAAAAGACAGATCCATGTAAAGGGAGAGCGGTGGTAATAGAAGGACAAGAGAAGAAGTACAGTCTCTGCCTTTCATCTTTCCTGGGTTTACTGTAATTTAAGGTGGAGAGTGAAGTGGCTGTGACGTTGTTTCTGTCAGAAACACCAGCATTTGTCACACACTGAGGGGAGGGCCCTACGGCAGTATGCAGAGTGACAAAGACAGCTGTCACTTCCTCTCGGGGATCTCCCCTCATCTCCTCTCAGAGCGGCATGGGTAATTAGCTGGTGACAGAGCATGGCGCCTTAAGAGCAGTGGCTCGGGGGGGGCGGGGCACGGAGCGAGAAAACAGAGGAGGGAGAGAATAAGGAGGGTGGAGGTAGCTGCAGCCTGTCGGGTTCAGCAAGTTCTGTCAGCGCAGTGGAGAAGTAATGTACAAACACACTGCCAACTGTTAGTGTTGTGATCCAGAGATAATCCGAAGAAACCAACATTGTTTGTGATTTATTGCTCAAACCCCAAAAGATACAGCCCAGCCTCACAAAGGATGGTTCCACACTCTCTCTGCCTGTCTTTCTCTTTCTTTCTCATGCTGGTATAATTTCTCTGTTTTTACATCCTGTATTGTATCTCAGGCTCTCCCACTTTTCTGTTTTGTGGTTTGACATGCAGTTGGTCGTTCTATATCAATTATGTCTAGTGGGCTTCTGTGGAGCTGTTGACAGAGTACATTAACACCGTCACCAGGTGCTTTCACCTTGTTTTCTCCCTGCAAACACACAGACGTGCCTGAGTAGTGTGATCAGTAACCCAAAGAAATAATTTTACAAATGTCAAATTGCGGATCAATTGTGCCTAGCCTGAACGGTGGAAATAATGACAGACATGACTTGAAATCAAAGCTTCAACAAAGAGCCTTATTATACAGTCTCAGGTTGTGCTGATGCACTCTTACCCTGCAGCTTCCTGATTGATGTGCTTTTGTTTCTCTGTGCTGGGATGGAAAAGCAAAACAGCAGCATTGCTAAAAATAGCCAGTGTAGGCCATCAGTGAAATAACATCTTAAGGATTTGTTATCAGTACAGTAACAGTGTTGGATAGTATGGTGACTAATTGACGTCAACAGTGCAGTTCAACTTTTTCTTTCATATTCCTTAATTTTCAATCAGTGTAGAGTATTAAGTTTCCTAAAATATAACTGTGGACAGTGTTTCTAAATATCCTTCCGATATGGCTCAGTGTTCTTTTTTTTATTTATTTAATTTTTTCCCCATTTTTTCACAGAAAAATACTGCATTTTTAGAAAGACCAGAAAGGCTTTAACCAATTTTCACACAGATTTTATGAATGCCCAAAATTGTTATATTTTCTGCAGCATAAGTACACTGTTTAACACGGTTTAGGTAAATGAGGCCCTCTTGTGATGTTGACAGCTCAGAAAGAGCTTTCAGAATATAAACCGAAAAGAAAAATGGGGAGGAAACACAAATGAGCTGCTGGTTTTACACTTAAGTCCCTCTCAGTAAGTAAAAACAAACTACAAAAAAACAAACAAGCAAACAAAAAAACTAATTAAAATTAAAATTTACTCCAGATGTTTTATTGATGTTTTTCTTCTCATGGATCAGCTATACTTCCAGTTTTCTTTTTTTTAATAAAAGCAGAAAATAATGAGCCCTAGTTATTCACAGCTGTTCAAACAATAGTAAGAGCTGCTTGAGCTATGTGATAGCAACCATTTCCACCAGCCGTTTTATCATGAAATGCGAGCCAGATACTACACATCAAAGTGGCACATCAGCTAGATCTGATCATAACGGCGTCAACATCTGAGTTTTCGTCTCCTCCTGCCATCCTGCTGTCTGAAGTGGTCGATTAGCATGCCAGACCTCGCTCCCTCTGGTTTACACACAGTGGCACATCAGCTCTGCTTTCTGCCCATGTCGTTCCCCTCACAATGCGAGCCCTCTTCACCCCAACCGCCCTGCAGCCCTCTGTAAACCGCTTGCCCCCCAGCCTTAGCCCCTCACGTGTGCCTGGAAATCTTCCTCAGCCAATTCCCCTCGCTGCTGGACATATGCGCCCTTCTTTCAAGAAGTAATGCAGTGCGACTACGGAGTGTCCTACACTCATTTGTTTCTCTGGCCAGCTCCCTTTCCCCAAACTGGTGAGTTGCCATGGTGCCAGTGGCCAGCTGTGAAACAGAGAAATTGTGCCCGATGGAGGTCGTCAAGTGGTGTCAGGAAATGTATGCAAGTCTGGCACCTTTGTTCTTCTCTTTGCAGTCTTTCTTTTTTGAAATCCTTCTCTCATAACTTATTCCTCCTCTCTGAAGTCTGAGCAAGTCATTAAAACCCAGATAATTTTTTTTCTGTTGAGCTCACTTGTTTGCATATGTGTGTCTTAAAGGATAACGCTGACATTATTTTATCTTTTTAATGAATAAAAGATGGATTTATCTTACAATTAATGTCTGCGTGTAGCCAGAGCTTGATATAGCATGCCTCCGTGCCAACTCCAGTGTCGTCCAAAACCTATTTAAACCACATTCAGAAAGTTTGACACAGTGACATTCATTATGACGAACCACGTTGACGGCCAGTGTGATTTATTCTGAAACAACTCAGTAGCTATATTTTCAATATTTGAAGTGTAGCTCTGTGTCTGATAGGCATCACTGAGCATGCTCATGGACGTGAATGCCTGCTTATGCTGCTGAGAGAAATAAACTACATTTGCTCTGTTCATCACAGTAAGGCAAAATGTCACCATTATGCAACGGTATGGCTCTTTTATGTGTTTTTAATAGGTTTTGGATGACAATGGATCTGTAAATAATGGAGGCATATATCAGGTTATGGCTGCACAGACTTGTTAGTGGGATAAATCCACTGTTGGTTTTTGGTATTTTAATGGGATTTGTTGATAATGATAAAAAGATAAAATAATGCCAGCCTTATCTTTTAATCTTGAGTGTGTGAGCGTCTGTGAAGGAGATAAAGAGAGCTAGAGATGTTTGTGCCTGCTTGTGTATGCGTACTGTATATGTATGCGTACTTGTGTGTTAGAGGATGTGTGTACTTCCATTTCCACACTGCTGGCTCCTTAATGCCCTTTAAGCCCTTTACTCTTCCCTTAAAGTTTGCCCAGATTTGCATACATCCAATTAAACCTCTGAACAGCAGCAGCTTCAGTGGATCTGTGGAGCAGAGTCACACACAGTTCTGCACTCAGTCACTGTAATGCATCTGCTCTCACATTAATGCACGTTGGCATTAAACTATGCGGGTCCATACAGGCCATAATTCAAATTAAAACTCACACAGTGAAACCTCACATGAGCATACTAGTGAAAGCACATACAAACACTTCTGTCAAGTGAAACCACACACACACAGAAACATATAAAACGTATGTGTTACACATACACACATGTGAGTGAGTTTCATCTGTTTATGTAATAGTTACTTTCGTGTGTAAGAGTTTATTTCTTTCTCTTTTTTTTTTGCCACAGTAGCTGCGTGGTTCTGTGGATGGCTATGTCAGTCAACCACTTTGGTCCGGATGGATGGATTGCCATTAAATTTGTTACAGACAGTCTCGTTTAGAATTAATTTTAAATACTTTGGTGATTAACATTTTATCAAGTCAAAATTTCAATCTGTCCAATACTTTGGTTTTTGAGCATGTACCTGCAAAACTATGATGATATTCCCATATTTTCCTGATTATCTTGTCTGCCTTTCAACTTTTTTCCATTTTAATCTATATAAATAAAGTTTTATAACTTGTAAACTTGCTTTCCTGTATTAGGACCTTACTGAGGAAAGATCCTGTCAGCCCAACTGTATTGTATCTACCAGGCTGCATACTGCACACAACATAGAGAACAGAAATACAGCTTAAGTGAAGAGCCCTCTCGTGTTGTGAGAGCGGTGAGTTGTATCGTGTATACCTTGCAGTGGCCGCAGCTTAAAGCAACGTTGGCTGACACGCTCTTGCTCATCTGCTGTAGGGGAACCAGCCCCGTGCCTGTTTCCACACGGCTGCAGTGCTGACTAAATATGTTCACAAAGAAAGATTGATGGGCTATTGGTTTTCCAGCTATTTGTGTGTTGATGCAGGATTTTGCAGGGTGTGTTTCTGAACCAGGTAGCGAGAGAAAGAGGGTGTGTAAGGTCATGGGTCTGTAAGCTGCAAAAACTTTTATGAAGTGGTTGCAGTTTGACAACACTAAAAATTTTTATATTTTCCAGCCAACAATGACTGAACAGTCTTTTCTTCACTACTTCTTGTGCAAGTTTGACAGTGCTCTTTTTTTGATCCTTGATCTTTCTATTGCGAGTAGTTTAGTTTCTATTTTATAGTCACATTAATGTGTCTGACAAAGCTACACTAGATGTAGCAGGAAATCCAGGCTAGATTTCTGCCATTTTTGTTACATCACCTGTCAAAGACATGGGAAACTGTAAGGTTAGATGGGTGTTAGTTGGCATTAGCTGTGTTAATAGTTAATGGAGTCATTAACTTGTAGAGCATCAACAACTGCTCCATGCTATATATAATGTATAGTTGTGTGTGTGTGTGTGTGTGTGTGTGTGTGTGTGTGTAGTGGTCCTACAAAACTGGATTCTTCCATGATGTTCCATGTAACATTTGTCGGCATGAAACTACGAGGGTCCATAATTAAAACTTAAACTCACATGGTGAAACCTCACACACACATACTAGTGCATTTAGTATACAGAGTATTTTACAGATCTGCACATGCGCTTACTGTCTTCTGCTGTGCTATTTTTTTCTTTTACTGTGGCGTGTCTCTTAAGAACTGCTTAAGTTTGACAAAGCAATAATTTCTCTTATAATGAGAACAGACTCACTTGATTGTTTTTTTCTGAAACAAAGTGCTACCTTGATCCCAACTGAGAGCAGAGCACTCTGAAGCTGCGCTGTACTTGTAGCAGACATCACATTTATATCTCCTGTCTTTCCTGTTTTTGGTAACATGAGGCTTTTCTGTAACTACTCTCGTTTGATTTTATTCCTTCCATGTTTTCTCAGGCAGCAGATTCTTTAATGGAAACCATGTGTGCCTTGTGTGGAAAACAACACAATAACTAGATTAAGATAGATTAAAGCTAGATTTTCAAAAGTTTGATAGCTTGGGGGGAAATGTTGCTCTACAGTCTGTTGGTGCGGCAGCAGAAGCTCCTATATCTCTTCCCAGAAGGCAGCAGGGTGAAACGACTGTGGCTGGGGTGGGTACTGTCCTACTTTATCCTATAGGGAGTAGTGAATTAGTGAACAAAGGAGTGATTTCGGACACAGCCAACTCACTTTGTCATAAGTTTGATATTAATATGCTCAAAACAAGACTAAAAGTCTGCAGCCTTGCTAGTGGCTCTGTGAGGCTGTACTTGAACTAAGTGCTCACATCAGCATGCTAACATTTTTGATTTTTGTAGATCTAGATCTTTATTGTCATTGTGCAGTTCTTCTGCACTGCAATCAGTCTTTTTCAGTCTGTGGCAGGTGTAATGTTTGACAACAACAACGCAAGAGAAAAGCAAAGAGAAAAAGCACTATTGGTGCACTCTTGAATCCAACATTTATGTAGTAAGTGCTCGGATGGCATCATGACAAAGGCAGAGGCTGAGCATGAGCGTGTCTCAGATAATATGCGTTTTCGAGAGTGAGTCGGAACAAGTTGTGCAGACAAATTGGGTGACTCCCTGTTGCGAGATATGGCTGCCTTGTAACGCTGAATTCTGTATTGTTCGGTTGAATGACTCTGCTGTCTTCTCGCTAAGAACACTGACACACTTTACAATGCAGTTGGGCTCTTTCATTCTCACATATCATCGGAGAAATGGGAAAAATTGCACAGACTGTAACACATCTATCTTCACAATGTTCACAAATATTATTTAGGTCTTTTAAGTGCCACATTGGAAGATTTTGCAAGAATTTATTCACCCATGCAGGGACAATAATGCTGAAGCAGCAATATTGACACATTAGATAAATGAACTAATTGATCAGTGGAAGAGATGCTATGACTACCAGTTGATTGCAGCTCTATCAGTACCAGTGTAAAGGATCCTCACACTTACAACAGTCTCGACTAATCTTTCCCCCACATCACAGTAGTTTTCATTGAAGCCTGTGCAACTAAGAACTTCAAGAATTCATGTCACAGGCCGTCGAAACAGAAACAAAATACTCTTTGTACGACATAACACTTCCTGACATGCAAACTGCCGCATCACTGTCATAGAGTGTTTACAGTCTCTATTGCTCCATCAGACTCATTACACCCTGTTTGGACTGTGGAGGAAATTTCATCAGACTGAAGCTTTTAGATGTGCAGAACCTTATTTGAGATGCTGCTCAAGCACCCAACACATCAACTTACCTGTCTTGTCTTTTTTAATTTCTGATGGTTTTTTCACTTTGGTTTTGTGTGCTTCATCTCATCTATGGGATTACAGCAATTGTTTGTATGCAACTGCGCACACTGTTGGGCTCAGTTCAATACTAAAAGCACACTTGAACTGTCTGCAGGTTTTTAGGGGTCCCCCCAGGAAGAGGAAGCTGCCCTCTGACGGGACCTCTGCCCTTTGACCTCATCTACACCGACTACCATGGCTTGCAGCAAATGAAGCAGCACATGGGTCTGTCACTGAGGAAGCACAAGTCAGTCTCTCTCTCTTGAAAACTGTTATGTCTTGTACTTTATGCACATCTACGTGCAGTGTTTAGGTGTTGTTATCAATTTTATTACCAGAAATTGCCTTTCTGATGAAATACTTCACTATTGGCTTATTGGCTTGCTGTTACAAGTCAGTAACTTCACTGTGCATCAGCAAAATTCTTCCTTTGGAGGGAATCCGATTTGGCCTCTTTACACAGTGATCAATCAACCAGACGCAGGCTTCTGTGTTGATGTCACTTCCTTTTTCACAGCATCACAAACTCTGCATCACCTGAAACTAAGAGTAAGCTGCCTGCTTAAAACAAATGAGTTGGCCTGGACACAAGTGAATACTTAAGTGCGGTGATAAAATGCAGCCCATGTATTTTTAAATTCTCAAACAAACTAAAATGATCCACAGCTCTGAGCGGTTCCAAGCTTTCTGTAAATTCAGTTGGTAACGTTTTTGTCCTTTCGTTCCAGTTGTGCAGTTCTGGAGCAGTCACAGTACAAAAGCAAATCCTCCTTCTTCTTTTTTTTTATCCTCACAAAGAAAAACATGCTTTTCCTGCAACCCTAGAAAGGAAACACTGTATATTTATGAAAAAGGAAAAGACTAAAAGAAAGCAAAAGTTATAGCAGGGTGGGAATAATGATAACCACATGGGTGTATACAGTTATTTTGTTTACATTTGACAATAATTCAATTCGATTCCCCTGCTGAATTCTCTAAAACAGCATTGAAAACCTCCACTGATTCCAAGGTCAGCTGATGGACCAGCACTCCTCAGCTGTCACAAAGTGACAGACCAATACTTTAATTTCCTCCCCAGCCCTGACACAGATTAGAGATGCAGGGCATTGACACGTTGTCTCAGATTGGATTACAACAATTGATTTTTGACTTCCCAGTGTGAATATTCACTGCTGATAAAGTGCTGATGTAATTCTCTTTGTCTTCTCTCAAGCCACTCATTGTAAACTAAACGCAGTGTCTGTTCCACCCTGTTTTTTCTGTTTGATTTGTGAGGATATTACCACAACATATTAGAAGATGTTTTAGTGTTGATGCTGTCGAAGGAGTGTAGTATATTCCCTGCTGAAGAGTTGCCTCTCACATTATCAGAGAGAATTTTAAGCATTTTTCCAGTCTATCCAGAGAGACTCACACATGGCAAAAGTATTGGTCCATGTGTTTTACTCAAATTGATTCGCAGGTTATGTCATGATCTGTTCCCGCAGAGGGCCCCGTGGCGGCAGTGAAACAAGGCTGTGATTTAAGCCTCAGACAGTCTCACCTTCAGGCCTGTGTAAGCTCGGCACAGCGAGGGGGGGACTGGCAGGGGACATGGATATCCATCACCACTGACAGCTTTACAAACCAGACAACAAGACAGCTGTACTGCTGAGATGAGCACACATAACTCAGAATGAGAGAGCTGTTTTACATGGCTGCCATGCTGTTGTTATGGTCTAATTCTTATTGTGCATACATGTACCACATTTTGGTGATATAAACAAAGCGAATATTTCACTTTTTGTCTCACTCATTCAGGGGAGACTGTATTATTTGTAAGCAAGAGACTTCTAATTTTAGCTCAACCTATTTCTTTTGTCCCAGGTGCCACATCCGAGTGATTGACACCTTCGGCACTGAGCCTGCTTACAACCATGAGGAGTACGCCACCTTGCACGGCTACAGAACCAACTGGGGATACTGGAACCTCCACGGCCAGCAGTACATGACCATGTTCCGTATGTGGTCTTTTAATTTCTCTAACACCGATTGTGCTTTTACTGATGTGCATCTGCTTGTGGGAACATGAATTGTTTTGACGCATGTGTGAGGGCATGCGTACGCCTGTGTTTATGCGACTGAGAGCAGATTGCGTGTGAGCTAATGAAGTCCTCGGGCTGTAACAGGCGAGGCTTCAGGGGCACAAACAGAACAGAGACCTCGTTCAGAACAGCTGTGCCTGCGCAGATGCTTAAAGCCCCCTGCTGTGACCAAGCACCGCCAGCCATCCACGTACTGGAACACACACGCAGGAAATGTACAAAAACACACACAAACGCATTCACGGCACATTTGGTGAAATTGGTGGCGGAAGAAACTTCAGCTGTTTGTATAGTCTCCAATTAATTCAGCAAGAATGGGCAGCCCTGCTGTTTCCAAAATACGACCTGTTATCACAAAGCCCAACACTGTGAAAGATGTCAGCTTTCATCTTGGGTTTGAAAATTGTCTGAAAATACCGTTTCTTTCTCCTTCCCACTTGACATCTCCCTGCTGGTGTACATTTCCTTTATGTGTGCTACCATTCATAATGTTTGGTGTCCTGAGAGCTGTAAGCTGTGACATTAAAACTCTCTCGACATAAAATTATAGCAAAGATGGCTGAGAAGAAAGTCCTTCTGTAAAGTTCTTTCACCTCATTGTTGGTGACAAAAGTCAATGAAACGTGAAGATAGTGGGGGCATCATCACCCAGCAAACATTTGTGTTTTACTGCACTCTGCCGTACAAATGAATGGAATAATGACTCTAAAAAAGCCCACAGTACTCCCTTTGTTCACTATTCTCAACATGCACAGCAGTCTGGAACTCCGCAGCAGCTCCTTTTGGTTTAATCACATTTTTTGAGACATGAAATTGGACTTGTAATGTTGTATTGCCAATTGCTTTGTTTGTCCTTGGCAGCCCACACTCCGGATAACTCTTTTATGGGTTTTGTGGCGGAGGAGCTGAATGACACAGAGAGGCTGAACATCCAGCGGAACAAGGTTAACAATATGGCTGTTGTGTACGGCAAAGAAGCCAACATGTGGAAGGTCAGTGTCGCAAAATAACCCCTGGCAAAAACAAATAGATTTAGTAGTTTTATTGCATACATTTACATGTTTTTTTCCCCCCGCATGTAGACCACATTATTAGACCTCATTTTTTCCCCTACATTTGCATTAATGAGGGCCGACTAGGTGTACCTAATAAGTGTGTGTATTATTACTGTGGCAGTGTTGTGAAATGTGAATTGTTCAGTTTCAAAGATACCAGCTTTTTTGTGTAATTTGGTTACTTTAAAACAACAGTGAGTTGTACATCATGGATGGTTTCACATTATTCTAAAGACTGGAGGTGTGCCCTTACCAGCTTTCAGTAGAACCGACTACTGTAAGCTTACTGATAAAAGGGTTTCAAGACGTGAGTCCCATTCCTATTGCTAGATGCAATGTGTCCCGGGGAGTAACAATACATGGTTTATCATATTGCATAATTCCTTAAAAGGCTCCAATTCAATACATGGGGTGAATTAAGGCAAAATACTTGTTACTTTTGTTTAAAACAAATGTACTAAAAAAATATGGACACATTTACCATTTACATTCGCACATTCTTGGGCACTCATTACTGTATTGTGTTATGACTCCACCAAAGTATCAATAGTAGCATGCGAGCTGTGCCTCACCAAGGGGGTGCATGAGAGTTAAAGGGGAGAAGTGGGTGGAGAGGTGAGGCAAAATATGCATATGTCAATTTTTTATTCATTCATTATTGTCAAAGATACCCGCTGAACTGTTTAATAAACCAATCATTGTCAAGTACAGGGAGACGCACCCCACATAGATGATGACCACAGGACGCAAGTCTGTCATGTAAAATCCTTTAGTGCGGTCACAGAATTGCAATGTGAAACCAAACCAAAACTAACCCGAATGTATCAAAACATGAACTTTGGATTGTACCTTGGTGCGGACTTTATGGTGTGAAAGCCCCCTATCTATGTGACTCCATGGCAACATTATACCTTCATGTTTACATTGCTCAGACAGAGTGAATGCATATGTTATAATATGCTTTGCATCCATGAAGGTCTTTGAATCGGATAAAATCAGGAGAAATGTTTAGTTTGGAGAACTTGAATATTATACCGTTCATAGCAAAGTTTTAAAAACCTACACTGTGAAACACCCACTAGATGTTACATTTCCTGCAAACAAGTTATTCCTCCAGGAATCTGGCCTGAAGTCTGAGGGTAGAGGAACAATTGTTTTTGTTTGGAGTAAATTTTCCCTTTGAGCTGCTGGCAAGGTTTCTCGCTCTTACTGTAACTTTGAAGTGTGCTGCAGCATCCCACTAGGTTTGGTTCACTTGAATCCGACTGCAGCTTTGTTCCTTTACTGCCGTAACATTGTCTGTTTCTCAGAACAACTTGAGCAGCAATGTAACTTGTAAAATTTCTCAGTCTCTAAGATTGCAGTGTAGTGCAGAAGTCTCTCCAGACAGTCTCTTCCTCAATTTCGAGGTTTACTTGAGAGATTTGGACTGTAAAGGACCTATGAAATGACAAATGAAATGAATGAATAATACTTCATGTCATATTCTCTCATTTCCTTCACATCTGCCTCTCTCTCCTCACTTCTATCCTCTTCATACTTCTATTCTGTATTCATCATCCCATGATGCATAATTGATGGATCTGCACAGCTTCAGGTGAGTACATCTGCTTATCAGTTCTCTAAATGCCAAAACTCAAAGCAAGACTTTTCCGAGACTTTTTGTTGCCCAAAAAACGTGTTTTATTTATTTATTTGTAAGAGCCTTACTTATATATACCAGGGACTCATATACAGTGAGATCAAATATATGAAATATCTTATTCATCGAGATCTGACAAAATATCAAGTTCTTTGGTAATGAAGCATAGATGAACGTCATATAAACTATTTAACAATATTTAAATACAAGAATAAATTAAGTTGAGAGGGGTTCTTTTTCACTACAAGAACTGGTCACCATTGTGAACTTATTTTAACTCACATGAATCCAAGAATGTTTGATTTAGAATAGACTTTTGGGAGTGTTACTTTACGTAGTGTGATTGCATCTCCACGTTGCATGAAGTCATTAAAATGGTTCAAGATGAAAAATGGGGAATAACACTCAGATGACATTTATAAATGATTTATGCCTCAAAGACATAGTATTAGTGAATAATTCATAACATTCCTCCAGAAACACTTTTTGAGAAACTAATTCAGTTTTACGTCAGTAAAATAATTCATAAGTGTCTCCACAGGGCAAGTCTTTCCTGGCTTCACAGGTACTAGATAGTTACCAGGTACCATAAAGATGATGTTAGTGCTAACAAGAGCAGACTTCTTAAATCTGTCTGCTTTACTTCCATAAATCATAAAAATGTAATTTGAATGTAAATGAATATGACCCACCTTTGTAACAGTGTTTGCACTCATAAATTAGTTACTTTTTAAGTGCTCAACTCGTTTTGCCTGTATGTCTGAAAGGGAAAGGAAAAGTTCCTGGCCATTCTGCATCGCTACATGGAGATCCATGGGACCGTGTACTATGAGACGCAGCGTCCCCCAGAGGTTCCTGCATTTGTGAAGAACCACGGTCTGCTGCCTCAGCAGGAGCTGCAGCAGCTCCTCCGAAAGGCCAAGGTGGGAACATTAATGAGTTTTTCATGAGCCTAGAAAATGCTCAGATGTTTGCATACACAAAATGTGGATCAGAAAGAAATATGTTGTTGAAGTTTTTATGCTTTTGTAGACCTCAATATGAGCAGCTCAGCGTATAAACTCATTCTCTCCTCCTTTTCATTTTCCTGACAAGCTGTTCATTGGATTTGGCTTCCCTTATGAAGGTCCTGCCCCTTTGGAGGCCATAGCCAATGGCTGCATCTTCCTACAACCCAAGTTTAATCCCCCTCACAGCTCTCTCAATCACGAGTTCTTCAGAGGGAAGCCCACCTCCAGGAAGGTAGATGCTTTTGGGCTTTATCTTAGCCATGAGAATGACTTTTACTAGTATAATGTGATGGTTAACTGCATTGCTACAGAATACTGTCAACTAATTTCTGCTTGTCTGTGAACATATATCTACATACTCACCCATTTTAGATTTTACATTATACACAATGCAAATAAATATGCATGAGTATGAGTCCACTTCCACCCCTATCAGCACTATCGTGACTTCATTTGTCCTTTTTTTGTGATTGTGAATATCTCCCAATTATTCCTCCCTCAGGTGTCCTCTCAGCATCCGTATGCAGAGCAGTATATTGGCAGGCCTCATGTCATCACTATTGACTTCAATAACTCTGAAGAGTTTGATGCAACCATCCGTGAGATCATGGGGATCAATGTATGTGTAAAATATGGTGTTTGCCTTCCAAACTCGGCACCACTCATTAAACAAAATGATGGTCTTCAAATAAAGTCTACCACAGTACACTGCTGCATAATGATAATAATAATTTGCTCTTGCACACCTCATGGTTTGACCCACTTTTGAAGCCCTCAGCGTTTAATTGCGCTTTTAATCATGGCATCCGACGTTACAGCAAAATGCTTAGCTGGCTCCCTCGCTCTCCGCACTGCTAATTGCTTGAGATATTGAGTGGCTCAGTAGGTAAACTGTGCCCACACCTGGGTCTACATGGCGGCTTTCCAGAGGCCAGCCCCACAGGCAGAAAGCATTATCCACAGCAGATCATATTAATCAATCACGCTGTGCTCAATCTGTCACCAGAACAACACCGAGCCACAGCCAAGTGTCTCGCAGTGCCAAAATGCATGTGTGCCTCTACCTGCCAGGTGTGTTAAATAGACCTTGTGTTTCCTGCTGATAGAGGCAAAATCAAGTACCAGTTGTGGCCCTGGTAAATGCTTAAAAAGTGAATCCTGGTGGAAGAAAAAACACATCATAATCACACAGGCTGGGCAAGTTTCACCTTATATTTATTCATCATTCTGTTTATTAATCTGTCGATTGTTTTCTTGATTAATTGATTAGTTGTTGGATCTATAAAATGGTGGAAAATGTCAATCAGTGTTTCCCAACGCCCAAAATGACATCCTCAAATGTCTCGTTTTGTCCACAAATCTTGATGTTTTTTTAAATTACTCAAACTGATTACCCAATTATCAAAATAGTTAGGTGATTAATGTAATAGTTGACAACTAATCGATTGATCGATTCAGCTCTAACCGAGGGTTAAATGAGAAGGTTCATAACAGTCACATCTGTATGTATGAAAGTAGGAAGCTATCATGAGCAGCCCGTTAGCTTAGCTAAACAAAGAGATTGAAGGCAGGGGGAAATACAGTAGCTAGCCTGGTTCTGCGCAAAGGTAACAAAATCCATCCACCAGCACCTCTAAAGCTCAGCAATTAACATGTTTTATCTTGTTTATTTAATCTGAACAAAAACTTACAGTGATAAAATGTTAAAATGACAAATAACCATTTTATGAGGGATTATGTGTCTGGCTATTTCTTTGCTGGGAGCAGTAACTTCCTGCAGTCTCTGCTGGTTGCCCGACAACTGGTCACTTTGGTTTTTGTACCGATTAAACAAACAAGGTATAACAAGTAACATAAATTGGTGAGCTTAAGAGGTGCTGGTAGGCTGATTTTGTTACCAGTGGACGGAGTGATCCTAGATGTTTCCTCCTGTTTTCCAGTCTTTGTAGTAAGCTAACTTATTTACTTATTGGGAATTTGAGTAATAGTAGATTCAGAATATGTGATGCAATGTTTAAATTTAATGAGACACATTCTAGTATAAAGGTATGTACATATGTAGATGTCTGCTAGCACAGCACAACTGGTTGTCTAAGTGAGTTTATTTATATTTTCAATGCAAATAATATTTTTTACTCAACCCATCTTGGGATAAGGTTTGTTCATAGCACTGTTGATCAAGCTAGTGATGTTGGATATTGTCTCTCACTCAGCTCAAGAGCTGCCTGCCTGTCTGAAGCAGAGTACCCTCAGATTTTAATGGCACCATGGCAACAGTGCATGATGGAAAAGAGGAAACAGACAGCTGATAAAGAAGCACTAAAATGTCTGTGACACCTGCCCAATCGTACCCACCAGCTGGCTTTGTGTGCCTTTTTCTGGACATGGCTGCTCCCAGCATCACTCATCCCAGGAATGTGGATGAAGTTTTATTTTATGTCACTGATGATGGCATGAAATAATGAATGTTACTCCCATATTTTTTGTGACCAAGCAATCCAGTCAGCTTAGGTAACTATATAAATTGCACATTTTAAAAATGTTTTCCGTTGCTGAATTCAAATCGCCCTCTATGAAGCTTTTTTCTCTCTTTCTCCCTCTGATTCTATTATATAAAGATGCCCAAAAGGCAAATTGCATTGCAGAATAGCTGATGAAGTGCCAGATACATTTCATTAAACTCAGATGAAATAAAGTAATAAGTGAGTGCTAAAAGGAACACAACATTAAAAGGAACCATTTATCAATTTAAAAGCCTGAGTGCTTTAGCGGCCTGATAGTAAACAAAGAGATCTCGCTTTAGCTACCATGGGAGACATTCAGAGGGGATTCTGCACCGGGAATCCTGACAGAATGTGTCCTATCCTGATATATTTCATAATTATTTGTCATCAAACCACAATAGGTTTCAAAATGCAGTAATTAATATAAACTTAACCCATCCCGTCACTGCAATGTTCTCACATTTGATGTGTTCCCTTTAAGGCTGTTAGCATAAAACTCTTGAAAGTGGAGGAGAAGCTATTGATCAATCTTCTCTAAATGAATTTTAATCCATTGCCTGCTGTCAAAAGTCAGACACTGAGTGACAGCAACACTGATAACTGCACCCAGAGGTCCCATAAAGCACAAAAACACCAGCTTCCTCAGTGCTGGCTGACCTGTGGTCCGCTGTCAGTTTAATCCATTGTTTGACATATCAATGTAGTCATCACTAAAAATAATGAAATCAATTTTCAAAGTTGTCACCTGTGATGTATTAGGTCATTGATTTTAATGCGAGGCTTGTGGCATGATATAAGCCTTTCACAATTACGCTAATGAATATGTCAGCTTTGATTAACTATCAGATGCTCAGTTCATGTAATTACAATGGCTTGGTACTGTGGACACACACACACACACACACACACACACACACACACACACACACACACACACACACATACACACACACTCACTCACTCACTCACTCACTGACTCACTCACTCACTCACTCACTCACTCACTCACTCACTGTTTGTTCATCTGTTTGCACATCTGTGTTTGCAGGTGGAGCCATTTCTGCCCTATGAGTATACCTGTGAAGGGATGCTTGAAAGAGTTCATGCCTACATTCAGAAACAGGTGGGTCTCAGATCTCAACCGAATCAGCAGGCAGGCTGCTTTGCGTCAAAATGATGTAAAAGACTTTATTTGGATGAATGTGTTGCCTCCCGAGCAGATTAGGATGGTGGTGTGAATAGAAGGTAGAAAGAAATGTGAACTGGAATGACATGATTAATTGTTCAGCTACTTGTATCTGGTTCAACTGCTGTGGCTCTTGCTGGTGGTAACACCCTCGAGTAACCTGTGTTTATAACAGACCAGTGCAGTAATTTGTGACTTAAACTATTAAGGTTAGCTAGGTTAATAAATAATTTTCACTAAATTACCATTGCAGTCTATGTCCAGTATGTATTTTATATACAGTATAACTATATATATTGGTTGGGTAGTATTAAGTAGCGTTACTGTTACTGTTTTTTCTTTGTTTCTGTAGTTCACATAGCATATTAACACATAGCATAGGAATATTCCACTGAGTATTCGTTTATTCTTTTGAAGGGGCACTCTGCCAATTTTACACATCAAAGCCAGTTTATGCATCATGTTGATAACTACTCAGCCTGTGAAAACAGTTGCACAAAGTCTTCTTTGTCTCTGGAATAGCTTTCCAAGTCTGAAAAAGTAACCCTAAAGATATCATCAGTGCTATTTCAGTTTCACAACATAAGGTGAGGAGTTTGAAAGATGTGGGCATTTACCAGGTCTAACAAAAAGGGTCTAACAAAATAGATACTAATGAGTTTCATTGTGGAAAATATAGGTTCCAGTGTTTTTGGAGCTTGACAATTTTGATAAAAATTGGGAATTCTCTGTGTAATCAATTTTGACCATTCTTTTAAGAAATATGAATCGAATGTTTCCCGAAACTTTAGGGGAATATTAAATCCCCTTTAACCCCTTGATGCCTGAATTCATTTACAATTCTATAAGAAAATGTTTTTTTATTTTCATTTGCTTTCAAGCTGATGGAGGTGGAGATTGTTAATTTCACTATAGAACATAGAAAAGATAAAAATTCAGGTACAATGTAGATAAGATGCTGATTTGCGAAAACAGGCATGCACGATAAACCAGTGCTTGCACAAGGTTCCTAGGTACATATCGGATATGCACATACAGGCATCGGGGGAATACATGCGCTATCTTGGCTGCAGACTGAATGGGTGAAGCGGTGTGATGTGAATTTGCGACAATCTGCATTCAGGGTTTAAGTTACCCTGCAAAGTTTACATTGACACACATGGGACACATGAGTGTGTGTGTCCTTGAGATCTAACAAACTTGTTTCTTGCTCATAAAATGTTTACCAAACTGATTTTTCTTTTTTGAAACCTGCATTGTTTAGTATCTCACAAAAGTGAGTACACCCTTCACATTTGTGTACATATTTTTTCATGTGGCAGCACTCTTTGCTGCAATGTAAAGTAGTGGGGGTACAGCTTGAAAAACAGTGTAAATATGCTGTCCCCTCACAATAACACATCACACAGCCATTAATGTTTAAACCTCTGGCAACAAAAGTGAGTACACCCCTAAGTGAAAATGTCCAAGTTGGGCATGGTGGCCAAGACCATACAGCGGTTCAACTGGAGACTGGGCTGCAGGGCAGTATTCCAACGTGACCCCAAACACACCTCCAAGACAACCACTGCCTTGCTAAAGAAGCTGAGTGTAAAGGTGATGGACTGGCCAAACATCTCTCCAGACCTAAACCCTATTGAGCATCTGTGGGGCATCTTCAAACGGAAGGTGGAGGAGCGCAAGGTCTCTAACATCCACCGGCTGCGTGATGTCATCATGGAGGAGTGGAAGAGGACTCCAGTGGCAACCTGTGAAGCTCTGGTGAACTCCATGCCCAAGAGGGTTAAGGCAGTGCTGGAAAATAAAGGTGGCCACACAAAATATTGACACTTCGGGCCCAATTAGGACATTTTAACTTAGAAGTGTACTCACTTTTGTTGGCAGCAGTTTAGATTTTAATGGCTGTGTGATGTGTTATTTTGATGGACAGCAAATTTACACTGTTATACAAGCTGTACACTCACTGCTTTACATTGTAGCAATGTATCATTTCTTCAGTGTTGTCACATGAATGTGAGTGGTCTATTCACATTTGTGAGATACTGTATGTTTACTTGGATGACGTCTTCTTCTGTGTGTATGTACCACCACACGCACAAGAGAAAAAAATGGGCCCACATAAAAACAACTTAACAGTTCTTAAATTAAATTCCACAGGGAGGTATACCTTGCATTTGTATTTTGTACTTCGTAGCAACAAGCGCAAACAGCTGACCACACTAGCGGCAAATGGAAGGTGTATGGAAGGTATATTTTATAGGCTTGCATAAGAGGATTCTTTGACTCGAGTACTTTTCCTCTGCTGACACTGGGTCACTGTAGGAGGAAACTATCTTCTACATTGCTGATAAATGCAGATAATTTGCATTCAATATAATATGACATTTGTAGCAGTGTTTGTTTACATTTTAGTTTACATTTAGTTTACATTGTGAGGCGTCTCAGTTTCTTTGTTGACAGGAGGGGTCAATTAATTTTCTCTTTTCTGAAGCCTAAACTGATTTGGAGGAGCCTGCTCTTGCATTTTGGATCCTTGTTCCTGAGACAATCCATTTAATTTTCTCAAGGAGCTGATTGATTTTAGAAAAAAAGAAAGGCAAAGACACATCGCTATCTACATCAGTGAAGCTGAGGTGGAGCAGATGAACAGTTTAAGGTTCCTGGGACTCAGCATCACAGAGGAACCTGACATGGTCATCACACGTCTCCACCCTGGTAAAGAAAGTTTAGAAACTAATGTATTTCTTAAGGAAACGTAAGATTTCCATGCCAAGTTCTTGTCAACTTTTACTGCCCTGCTGTCGTCTGGCAATAGATACAGAAGCTGCCATACCACTGTACTTCAGAGTAGCTTCTTTGCCAGGGCTGTGAGACTTTTAAATTCATTTCTCTCACTCCATCAAAATGGATAGTTTTTTGTGATGTTTAGCTCTATGTTGTTTGTGTTATTTTTAGTTATGAAATCTTGTGTTGTAAAATGACCATCAAAAGTGGAGTGGTCATGGAGCAGTGGATAAGACGCATACCTTTGGTGTGAGAGACGCTGTGACACATCCACCATTATATCCCTGAGCTAGACACTTAACCCCTAGTTGCTCCAGAGGCGTACAACCTCTAACATGTATAACAATTTTAAGTAGCTTTGGATAAAAGCGTCAGCTAAAAACAAATAAATGTAAAAATGAACCGTTGAAGCGATTTAGCGATTCCATCATTTGTTCATCTCTTGGAACAGATGCACACCATCAAAACCAAACTGTATCAATCAACACATTCAGCCCATTTCATTTTGTCCGGCTCTGAGTCTTATTTGTTTAAATCTTTTGTCCCCCTGCTTGCCTTGACAGTTGCATACTTCTGGTCAAATGTGCGGTGACGATTGTATTCATTTCAGCCTGTGAAGAAATGAAACAAAGGTTTTCACAGGTTCCAAGAAATGTTGGATGTACAACTGCTCAAGATCTCTTCTCCTTAGTCTTGTGTCTATTGAGTTGATGTGAATTCAACTAATGTACTGAACCTCCATTTAAGAAGGATTTTTCAGTTGCTCGACCGCAATATTCTTTCCTCAGCTATTAAATTCTCAGCAGATGCCAGCTGCAAGCTTAATACACTAGAACGTTCACTCATTTTTTCTCAACGATGGCCCTCGAGGACAGTGATGAAAGAGAAAAATAATGCTCATACATAAATGTAAAATTGACTTATTCAACATTTAACACACATCAAAACAAGAATTAGACAATAAGAATATAATGTGTTATTTCGCATTTACTGTAACAAAAAAACACAACATGATATGCTGTATATTTACAGCCCTTGTCGTTGTTGTACATCTGTCTTGTTGGTATAGTGTCTGTCTGTTAAGGTTTGCTCTGCTCTGCCACTACACACACACACACACGCACGGTGCTGTGACCAACTGACTGCCTGTCTGGCGTGTACAAGGTCAGACTCCCAATCAGACGGTGCTTCCCTTTCTTTTCTTCCACTTTTCTTAACCTTCTCTTTCCTCATTTCACTTTTCCAATGTCATTTCCAACTTCTTGTCGCTCACAACTCTTACCCTCGTTTTTCTGCTTTCTGACTGAATCTCTCCTCGTTATCTCACACAATAACTTCCTCTCACCTCCTACTGGCATAGCTCTAGTCCCACTGTGAGCCTCATACAATGCTCATACTCTTATGGCAGCCTTACTCTTATGTCTCTTTCCCTGTAAACATTGTCTGCATGATTGTATGATGGCACATGCAGTACTTCAACTGAGAAATAACTAGCCATTTAATTCAAATATGCACAGTGGAGTTTACTACTTTTCAAAACATACATTTAAAGAGGAAAGAGATTGTTTTGTACTTTGTGGTTGCTAACTATGCATAGTAGTGGAGATATTTTTATTAAAAAAATATGGAAATACTATTTTTAAATTTTGGAAATCAACAAAGACTAGACCAGCTTTCCCTCACAGCAGAAGATTGATCCAACAAGGCAAGATAAATCTGAGATATGTGACACGTATGTGACAGATCAACAATAAATTCAATTTAGCTGCTCCAGTTTCAGGGTCCTGGTATTACTGTATGTTTTCACACTGTCATGACTTATGGACACATGAATAGAACCTGTGCTTTTCCTTGATTTAACATTGTTCAGTCTGTTGGAACATGCAATGATGTTAAATAACGCACAAATCAGTGAACAAAACCAGAAATTGCCATCTATGACTCACAGGATCAAACCACATTATGTGTACTTTAAAGGAGCATTGTAGATTTTTAAAACATGGGTCTTACTGACATAGTTTGGGTCATCAGTTCTATGCATTTTCACAACACTCAATTCGCCAACTTAATTGTTGAGATCTGGGAAGACAGCAACTTCACTATAACTGAATCCAATAGAGTGGCAGCCAGTCAGACGATCACACAGGTTTAACCCGGTCATCTAAATCAAGTTGGGAAGTGAAACTAATAGTAAAGACACTCATAATGTCCATTTTATTCATCCCATCTATTGCATTGAAAAGGTGTGCTCAACTACAACAAGTAGCTACATGAGGAAGTAACCAAAGTCATGTATGATTAAAACAGACATTGTTAATATTATGTACAGTCCCCTTCCCTTTCCCAATTTACACCACCTCACTTGGGGCGATCGTTCGCTCGCACAGCTTCTCTTACCACTGCTATGCAGTCATTTCGCAACTCTACCTATCCTTCCCGCCAGACAACCCCACTGTCTCGGCGCGGATCACGGACTGTCTCTCGGACATATCTGCATGGATGAAGGCTTGCCACCTTCAACAAAACCTCTCTGAAGGCTGAACTCTTGGTCATTCCAGCCAAGCAATCTATCCACCATAACATCAAACTACAAATCGACTCCTCCACCATCATTCCAACCAGGGTGGTGAGAAACTTGGGTGTCATGATTGATGACCAGCTGTCCTTTTCAGACTATGTTGCTGCTGTCCCTTGGTCATGCCGCTTTGCTCTATACAACATAAGAAAAATCAGGCCATACCTCACTCAGTATTCCACCCAGCTTCTGGTACAGGCCATGGTTATCTCTCGCCTCGACTACTGCATGCCCTCCTAAGCAGGTCTTCCAGCTTGTGCGGTGAAACCCTTACAAATGGTTCAGAATGCAGCAGTGCGTCTGGTTTTTAATCAGGCCAAAAAGACTCATGTCACTCCATTACTCTGTGACCTCCACTGGCTCCCCGTGGCCTCCAGAATCAGATTCAAGTCACTAATGCTTGAATACAGAGTGACTACTGGGTCTGCACCCATCTACTAGGGCTGGGCGGTATATGAGGTATACTGATATAATTTCAAAAGAGATATGAAATTAGATAATACCATTTATACCAATGTAGTTTGATGTTGAGTTAATTAATTACTATGTTTCCTGCCAGCGTTTGCTCCTCTCTCTCTCCCTCACCGCGTAGTGCCGCCCCTCCCTCTGCGTCTGCACGCAGCCGTCTACTCACAAAGTCTCTAACAAAATGGAGGGAGACAGTGGGGAAGTGGGGCACGCCGATGTGTTTGCAGCAGAGGTACGTTAGGTCTGTGAGTGTGAAGAGAACTGAAGGAGGCGGATTCACTATGTGATTGATACTTAAAATGGAGAATGAAGTATAATTAAAACGGTGAAATGAGAAACAAGCTAAGTTACTAAAAATAGAAAAAACATGCCTGCTAAAACCGTCCCCCCTCCCTAGCCGGTTTAGCAGAAAATACAGATATATATTTTATACTGGAATTCTGCAGGATATGACTTTTTGGCCATATCACCCAGCACTACCATCTACCTGAACTCCATAATACAAGTTTACGTTTCTTCTTGGCTACTACGCTTCTCCAACGAATGCTACCTGGCTCCGCCACCCCTTCACACAAATCAATCACAGTCCCGGCTCATCTGTGACACCACGATGGTGGAACGAGCTACCACACGCCATTAGAGTAGGGGCGTCGCTCTCTAGACTTTAAAGGACGCCTATCGCTCTGTTCCCCGTGCAGCCTGTCTGATCACTGTCTGGTTCATCTTATCCCGCCTGGAGTTAAAGGCCTGCTTTGACTACACTGACTAGAGTGTTTTTGAGGATGCAGCCACTGACCTGGACGAACTAACTGACACTGTGACATCTTACATCAGTTTTTGTGAGGACGTGTGTGCCGAATAAAACCTTCCGCACATACAACGACCAAACACCCTGGTTCACAGCGAAACTCAGGCAGCTTCGTCAGACTAAGGAGGAGGCCTTCAGAAGTGGGAACAGAGTCCTGTATAACCAGGCCAGGAACACTCTGACTAAGGAGATCAAAGCTGCAAAGAGGAGTTACGCCGAAAAGCTAAATAACAACTTTGTAGCCAACGATCCTGCTTTAGTGTGGAGAGGCCTGCGGACACTCACTAACTACAGGAGACCATCCCTCAACACTGCTGGTACTCAACGACTGGCAGACTAGTTGAATCTACTCTTCTCCCTCTATACCAATGACTGCACCTCAGGAGACCCATCTGTCAAACTCCTGCAGCCTGTTGCACCAGCGATGCATAAGTTCTACCTTAAGTTTCGGTGCAAAGTCCACACTAAACAATACGTTGAAACTAGTTAGTTTGAGACTTAAGCTGTGTTGATGTTTGGTTGCATCTTAGCTACTCTGGCGTAAAGTCCATACTCAAAACAGTGTCGCAGAAAATGACGTTTACACATCCCATGACCAATCTACAGCTAGTCTCACAGTGACATTGAGTGGTAAAACCATTAACTACAACATAGACGTAATTTAACGGTGCCCGTAACGAACGGTAAAGTATAACGGGCAGATGAAATTGTAACATTATCACTTAAATACGCGTAGGAGCCATTATGCCACTCATATTTCAAAATCTATGTTTTGTCCCCCCCCACTTTTCTCCAGCGATTTCGGAGTTGTCTAGGCGAGAAGCTTTACTATGAGTGGCTAGTCAATCAATCACTCACAGACATCAGACATAATTAAACAGTTGAAACGCGGACAAAAATCGTGTAAGTTAGGCCTATAGAAAACATCCGACACAACGCAAAGGAGATGCTGAAAAGTTACGGGAGAAGAAATTCGAGTTTGCTGGAGGCAGGTTCAGCTAAGCGCCTCAATATTACAGACTTTTCTTCTGTGCTGCTGTTATTTACAGCCTACCTGAAGACAGCAGTGAGGGCGCCTGCAGCAGGGTGGG
>NC_060151.1:12203580-12206340 GCF_021292245.1 Micropterus dolomieu
GGTGCAAAGTCCACACTAAACAATACGTTGAAACTAGTTAGTTTGAGACTTAAGCTGTGTTGATGTTTGGTTGCATCTTAGCTACTCTGGCGTAAAGTCCATACTCAAAACAGTGTCGCAGAAAATGACGTTTACACATCCCATGACCAATCTACAGCTAGTCTCACAGTGACATTGAGTGGTAAAACCATTAACTACAACATAGACGTAATTTAACGGTGCCCGTAACGAACGGTAAAGTATAACGGGCAGATGAAATTGTAACATTATCACTTAAATACGCGTAGGAGCCATTATGCCACTCATATTTCAAAATCTATGTTTTGTCCCCCCCCACTTTTCTCCAGCGATTTCGGAGTTGTCTAGGCGAGAAGCTTTACTATGAGTGGCTAGTCAATCAATCACTCACAGACATCAGACATAATTAAACAGTTGAAACGCGGACAAAAATCGTGTAAGTTAGGCCTATAGAAAACATCCGACACAACGCAAAGGAGATGCTGAAAAGTTACGGGAGAAGAAATTCGAGTTTGCTGGAGGCAGGTTCAGCTAAGCGCCTCAATATTACAGACTTTTCTTCTGTGCTGCTGTTATTTACAGCCTACCTGAAGACAGCAGTGAGGGCGCCTGCAGCAGGGTGGGTAGTAACTTGTTACAACTAACGCAAATTTGCAAAATAAATAAATAAAAATAAGTCATTGCCTTTTCACGTTCCTTTATTATTTATATTTTTACTCTTTAATCCAATATTTTCTTTGGGCTAGTAATCTACTCTTAATTTTGCTGCATTTTCAATTCATAACTTAACCACTCTGTGATCTGCATTTTGCTTCATTAACCGAAATGAGCTGTCATCCAGGCTGTGTGCTCGGTTACGCAGAAGAGCCCGGTCGTTTTGAGCGATGTCATGGCGCTTCGCTCAAAACGATGCGCCATGACAACCACTTGACTATTTTATGGAGGACTTTACACCTATTAAGGACTAGGTGTAAGATTTAAGTTGTAACTTATGTCAACGTTGGACGTATTTCAGCTGGTGCAAGCCTTAAAATGTTAGTAGCACGTAAACTCCGACTTAAGTTAGAAATCACGTTAAAACTAGGCTAAGTTTGAACTTACACATAGTTGGTGCAACCCAGTGCTGAAGTCTGCTGATGACACAACAGTCAGCTCCTTGGCAGGCTCCTTGATGGTGATTCTGCCTTCTGCTTCTACCGTGGTTAAGAAGGCTACATAGTTAAATTGTTTCTTTTTTGGTATGCGTTTATTGTTGATATACAATAGGGAGTCTGTACAAGGTATTTTATTTTGAAAATCAACCGGATTCACTATTCCGTTCTGTGTCTGACTTCCAGCATGGTTCGATCTGAGCCTTGCTTGTGGCTCTGACATTGGCCAAGAGGGTCAGCGATCTGGCTGCCCCTCATCTGCATGGCGGCTTTCTGGTCGTCCCCGTGCTCTTTCGTCCATTTCTACCTGTGGGATGTCACCTGTTTCTCGCTGACTCACTCAGTACTGAGTATTTTGTGATTTTTCCTTGTGAGTGTGCGGTGCGCCCTCTCCCACGGAACGGTGAGGGGTCGCGGCCACGGCTCGCGCTGGCCCTGCTCTGTGCGCAGCTGATGCGGTCGCTGTCATGACACAGCCCGCTTCTGTACAGCTGCTGGGCCCCCCATCCAGAGCCCCATTGGCTCATTTATGGCTCTGGGCAGGTGGGTTTTGTGCTTGGTGTACCATATGGGCCAGTGAGGCGTTGACTCATCTTGCTTCGCCTCTAACCCAATAGCGATAGCCTTAGAGGGCGAAGCCTGTACGAAATAGAACGGTAGTTACGTACTGCAACTCCAGATTCTATGAGTATAGGCGCAGCCCTCTAAGTTGAAGGCCTCACTGGACCTTGGTTCTCAGTGCTGAAGAAAAGACATTTTGGGAGCCGAAGCCCAGGTTTCACCATTGTGTGTGTGTGTTTGTGTATGTATGTGTGTATGTATGTATGTATGTATGTGGGTATGTATGTATGTATGTATGTACACTAACCTAAAGGATTATTAGGAACACCATACTAATACTGTGTTTGACCCCCTTTCGCCTTAATTCTACGTGGCATTGATTCAACAAGGTGCTGAAAGCATTCTTTAGAAATGCTGGCCCATATTGATAGGATAGCATCTTGCAGTTGATGGAGATTTGTGGGATGCACATCCAGGGCACGAAGCTCCTGTTCCACCACATCCCAAAGATGCTCTATTGGGTTGAGATCTGGTGACTGTGGGGGCCATTTTAGTACAGTGAACTCATTGTTATGTTCAAGAAACCAATTTGAAATGATTCGAGCTTTGTGACATGGTGCATTATCCTGCTGGAAGTAGCCATCAGAGGATGGGTACATGGTGGCCATAAAGGGATGGACATGGTCAGAAACAATGCTCAGGTTGGCCCGTGGCATTTAAACGATGCCCAATTGGCACTAAGGGGCCTAAAGTGTGCCAAGAAAACATCCCCCACACCATTACACCACCACCACCAGCCTGCACAGTGGTAACAAGGCATGATGGATCCATGTTCTCATTCTGTTTACGCCAAATTCTGACTCTACCATCTGAATGTCTCAACAGAAATCGAGACTCATCAGACCAGGCAACATTTTTCCAGTCTTCAACTGTCCAATTTTGGTGAGCTCTTGCAAATTGTAGCCTCTTTTTCCTATTTGTAGTGGAGATGAGTGGTACCCGGTGGGGTCTTCTGCTGTTGTAGCCCATC
>NC_060151.1:12206440-12232227 GCF_021292245.1 Micropterus dolomieu
GAAGCTCCCGTTCCACCGCATCCCAAAGATGCTCTATTGGGTTGAGATCTGGTGACTGTGGGGGCCATTTTAGTACAGTGAACTCATTGTCATGTTCAAGAAACCAATTTGAAATGATTCGAGCTTTGTGACATGGTGCATTATCCTGCTGGAAGTAGCCATCAGAGGATGGGTACATGGTGGCCATAAAGGGATGGACATGGTCAGAAACAATGCTCAGGTAGGCCGTGGCATTTAAACGATGCCCAATTGGCACTAAGGGGCCTAAAGTGTGCCAAGAAAACATCCCCCACACCATTATAACCACCACCACCAGCCTGCACAGTGGTAACAAGGCATGATGGATCCATGTTCTCATTCTGTTTACGCCAAATTCTGACTCTACCATCTGAATTTCTCAACAGAAATCGAGACTCATCAGACCAGACAACATTTTTCCAGTCTTCAACTGTCCGATTTTGGTGAGCTCTTGCAAATTGTAGCCTCTTTTTCCTATTTGTAGTGGAGATTAGTGGTACCCGGTGGGGTCTTCTGCTGTTGTAACCCATCCGCCTCAAGGTTGTGCGTGTTGTGGCTTCACAAATGCTTTGCTGCATACCTCGGTTGTAACGAGTGGTTACTTCAGTCAAAGTTGCTCTTCTATCAGCTTGAATCAGTCGGCCCATTCTCCTCTGACCTCTAGCATCAACAAGGCATTTTCGCCCACAGGACTGCCGCATACTGGATGTTTTTCCCTTTTCACACCATTCTTTGTAAACCCTAGAAATGGTTGTGCGTGAAAATCCCAGTAACTGAGCAGATTGTGAAATACTCAGACGGGCCCGTCTGGCACCAACAACCATGCCACGCTCAAAATTGCTTAAATCACCTTTCTTTCGCATTCTGACATTTAGTTTGGAGTTCAGGAGATTGTCTTGACCAGGACCAAACCCCTAAATGCATTGAAGCAACTGCCATGTGATTGGTTGATTAGATAATTGCATTAATGAGAAATTGAACAGGTGTTCCTAATAATCCTTTAGGTCACACATATCCAAGGTGTGGACGTAGGAGAGGCGTAGACAACTTTTCTCAGTGAGCAGGCGGAAGGGTAAAACCAATAGCGATAGCCTGAGAGGGCTGCGCCTATACTCATAGAATCTGGAGTTACAGCATGTAACTACTGTTCTTTACCTAGGTATTTACCCCACTGATGTGGTATGTGCTATTAGCTCTAGTATTTATTGCTGCTCTTATTAGTATTGTCAGTTGTAGATCTCGTGCTGTATTTGATGCTCTGTTCGATGCTTGTATGTTGTTCCTGCGTCTGCCAAATGAGTAAATGTAAATGTACATGACATGGTTAATAATATGTACATGACATGGTTAATCACATAGGCTATACAGTACAGGACATGGTTAATGTACAGTACATGACATGGTGAATCATATGCACATGACATGGTTAATCACACGCACAGTACATGATATGGTTAATATGAACAGAACATGACATGATTAATCATATGTACATGACATAGTAAATCAACTAAAGTTGCTATAATCACATATGGTTCAATGCTTAAATACATGAACCTTGTCAACAATCATTACAATAGAAAAGACGACATAAGAATCGTAGGCCACATACAAACCAAATAAGTGCACACATAAAAAAAAAGTGGTTTAATAGAAAAAAATATATAATTACAAATAGCATCTCCACACACCTCTGCTTTTCGTCTTCGTCTCCTAACCTTGCCCTTTTTCATACCCCCTTATAGTCTTGATGAGCTGTGAGTGTGTATGTGTGTGTCATGGATGTTGTCTGTGTGTAGGAGTGGAAGTGCAGCAGAGATGGAGAGATTGGAAGACTAGTTATTGCCTGTGGGCACAACAAATGGGTCTGGAGGCCAGTGGGATGTGTCAGAGAAATGTTATTACCTGGGTCTTATGAATAGCCCCAGCTGGAGGGGGAATCTAATCAGGGCTCTCACCAGAGCCTAATTCTGCCTCCATATCTCATTTGTTATTGGGAGGCATAACTGCATTCATATAATTTCCTGGAAGATTGACAAGGACTTGTTTGGTCTGATAAGCACCTTTTGTATGGTAATGGTTCTTTAATTAGTTCCTGTATCAGCTGTCCAGAAGCTGCATGTGTTGCAGGGCTGAATGTATAATTTGTCACTGTAGTGGAGTATAGTGTTTATTTTAGCTGACAGGTCAAAGTTTTTGCAATATAACACTGAAACTTGCTGATCTGGGTCATTTTATCTTTGCCCCAACAGGACTTCTGTTCCCCTGAAGCGCCGTTTCCTCCAGTAAACTCGTCTGGGACTTGGCCCGGCAGCCCTCCCAGTCCTTTCATCCTCCTGCCTAACTCAAGCATCCTAACTTGGGCCTCCAACGCCAGCAACTACACATCCTGGCCACCCCTCAGTGCTTTGCAGCTTTTGGCTTCACAGGAGGGCCAGTCATGTGTGATGGCGTGCCAGAGTGCAGGACTAATCTGCGAACCTGCCATGTATCGTTTCATCAACATTAAGGAGGCCTTCAGCGCGTAAGATGTTTTTTTATTGGGATAATTTGTTAGGTGACTATGCACAATATTAATTGCATGTACATTTGGACATCATGGTGATATTTATCATGTCTACTGTAACAATACCAAGTCCCACCTTTCATGTTTGTGCTACTGCAGATTCATTCTGTAATGTCAACTTTATACTCCTGATTGTGATATACAGTACACTGGCATTGTACAGCTCTGTTTGTGCCCAATGCACCATCCACACCATTGATTATTTTGTGAAACGCCTCGTCAGCACCTTCTTGAAAGTGAAATGATGCATCTCAAGGAGCTCAACCTGCAACAATAATACATTTGCGTAACTAACTTTCCTTCCACACAGTGTCGTGCATCATTTGCACTTCTAGTTTCATAATTATGCAGCAGAAGAGACAGTTGCTCACCCTTTCCCTTCATTCCGTGAGGTCTTAGTGGCTGCACTGTAACATTAACATTAAATATATTAGTGGAATAATCATTGATGCCCTCTGGCAATACTGCCAACATTAATATTAAATATGTTAGCATGTTGTATTAGTAGAATAATAATTATTACCCTTGAAATGAATGACCAAACTGAATCCTTCTCCATTTTGTTTCCAGGCTTGACTTCCAGTGTGAAGGAGTGGAGTCCGAGATGAACCACCTCTTCCCCGCCTTCTCAGTGGAGCACGCTGAATGTGGCCTACAGCAGGATCCGCTGCTCTTCAGTTGTGCCGGCTCCAGCGCCAAATACCAGCGCCTTTGCCCCTGCAGGGACTATCGTAATGGCCAGGTGGCATTGTGCAGAGACTGCCTATGACCAGAGGAGGACCTGCGGATGGAGATTCTTTAATACTTGGCGAGATCCTGGCTGTCCAATGAGACTGTCTTTGAAAAGAGATGTGCTGTAACACATAAACAGTGACCTCTGACCAAGGACAGGCTGCCAAAGTAGGTAAAATGGTATTACCTCTCAGGGAACTGCATGATTGTACTTTGAATCTGTTGGGTTTGAAGCCTCAGTTTAAAGGTTTACATGGCTGCTTTAAGACCACAGTCTTTACAAAAGGCATGATGAAATGTGTCATTTGATGGACCAGTTAGATTAGCAATCAAAGGAAAGCTTTGATTTAGAAAAAAAGTTACAAATGCTTGAATTTCACAAGTGTGTTTACTCAGTGTTATGTGTGAATACCTACAGTACCATAGTGGAGTTTGGATATTTGTACTAGATCCACCCAAAGCCATTTACACCATATTGAGATGTACTATTTTACTTGTCCTGTAATGAATATATTTGTATATAAGTGTTATTTAATAAAATACAGGTAGTGAAAGAGATGTTTCCATTGTTTATACTGTAATAGAATATGGGTGGAAATTATTCTAAATAAAAAAAAAAAATAGGACTCAATTAAATTATAAGAAATCATCAATCTTTTATGGTCAATTTCACAAAGCCAAGTGTGGGGAAATATCGTAATTATTTCTTTCAGTCTGTGATTTATATGCAAACTTTGCTGGCTCAGACTCATTAGTTTAAAAGCAGTCTTTGGATACAAGATGACAATAGTGTTTACAGAAGTATGTTGAGCCTGGCATCAATGTTTTTTACCTGTATTTGTGTCTCTCCCTTAGCTCTAACTGAAGCAGAAATTTTTATATAATACAGTATTATTTTTTCCTATTCTAGCCCTTACAGAAATGCATATTGTGTCATCTTTTCTAGATAAAGATGTTCTTCTGTAATAGCAGAACATTTTGAGAAAATTACAGAGGCAGGCATCAACAGAGATAAGCTACAGCATTACTGTAGAGTGATTGGTATATGGCAGCAGCAGATGAAATCACAGCATTTTTTCGGTAAATCTCATGGATGACGTTCCACGTTATTGTGGGTGGGCAGATGGGGGCACAGGTTTTAAAGTATAGGATCACATGTTTTCAAGTATCTCTTAAAACACTACTCTCACACCCATATGTATACTGAAACAATTGTTGGTTGCTGTTGTTCCTCTTCATATAACGCAATTCTACTGTAGGTGATGGGAGACAAAGTCCTCTTTTAAACTTGAGCTGGAGATAATATAAGGCTTTGGCATATAAATAAGAAGGACTAAATGTTACCCTTGACTGTTTTTTCTTGTGGAGTTGATGCAGAGGCACAGTAACACAAAGAGGTAATTCTGTACTAAAAAGACTGCATCTTTGCCAGATACCTACTTGATTAGTCTAACTCAGACTGACTTAGCTGACCTTTAGAAATGCCTTTCGGCGCAGAACAGGACTGTGTATTTTTTACCCCCATCTCTTACAACAAACAAATACTGTCAATGCGCAAATGGGCATTGAAAAAAATGTGAACCTGTCTTTTAAGGACAAGTCTGATGATGGTAAAAAGATGAGCATCAACCAAGGCCTACAAGAAACTGCAGCAGTTAAATGACTGAAAACTGTTGGACTTGGTCCTGTAGATTTAATACCAGAGTAGGGCTGCAGCTAATGATTATTTTAGTATTCAAAGCTTCTATAGATTATTTCAACGATTTATTGATGCGTCGTTTAAGAAGTACTTTTGCTTGGCATCGGCGCCCCCCCGGTAACGGTATCAGCTGTGCACGTTTATAGGTGATAGATATTTATTGGTCCTTTCGGAAATTCATAGCCCACTACCTAGTAACAGCCTGCCTGCTTCCCAGCCTGTTAGCACATCGGCTGCTAGCTACCTGTCTGACATTTTCACAAAGACCGATGGAGGCTATCAGAGGAGACGTGGTCATCTTGTGTCCCAACGTTATTGGCAGACTCAATCTCTCCTCACACCACAGCCTTCACTGCTCAGCTCCTCGTCCTCATTGCTGCCCAGCATCTTGTCCTCATGTTGCAAAGGAAAAACTGCCCTGTGTCACAGAGATGGAGCTGCCCAGCAATCCACAGACTCAGCTGGACTTAGAATTTTGTGTTGGGAACGCTGGTCAGTGGACTTTTGACTATTTCCATTGCTCAGTTGGGTTACTTTGCTGTTTGTTTCTTGGATTACCTTGTAATCCCGTTGGGTGATAAACAAGATATTCTGGAGTCTGTGAGTATAAAGACCAGAATATAACAGAGTTATAATATAACTCCAGAATATCTTGTTTATCACCCAACGGGTGGTGGTTTATTAAGCAACAAGTCTGAACACATAGGTAGTGGGTTAATACAACAGCATAACATGCAAGCCTCTGCGTGCAACCTCTTCAACGGTCCGTGCTGTGGCCTTAATATTACCAAGGTTCCGCACTGTAGCACATTCACCCATACTAAACAATCACTATTGTTACATTTGGTGCTGTGAGCTCAGACAGACAACCGATTTTAGGACCCGAATGCACACGGCAGGAGGAATTTTATTAAATTTATTAATGAAAAACACAAGTGGTGTACATACTTATGGTGGTAATAGTGTCCCAGCAACTCAGCGTCAGGCAGTCCAAATAAAACAAGGTAATCCAAGAAACAAACAGCAAAGTAACCCAACTGAGCAATGGAAATAGTCAAAAGTCCACTGACCAGCGTTCCCAACACAAAATTCTAAGTCCAGCTGAGTCTGTGGATTGCTGGGCAGCTCCATCTCTGTGACACAGGGCAGTTTTTCCTTTGCAACATGAGGACAAGATGCTGGGCAGCAATGAGGACGAGGAGCTGAGCAGTGAAGGCTGTGGTGTGAGGAGAGATTGAGTCTGCCAATAACGTTGGGACACAAGATGACCACGTCTCCTCTGATGGCCTCCATCGGTCTTTGTGAAAATGTCAGACAGGTAGCTAGCAGCCGATGTGCTAACAGGCTGGGAAGCAGGCAGGCTTTTACTAGGTAGTTGGCTAGCAGGCTAGCAGGTTAGCAGGCTGGGAGTTAGCAGTATGGGGTGATTGCTGATGCTGCTAGCTATTCATTGCTAACATGCAGGGAGTTAACAGGCCAGAGTGCAGACAGGGATCCACAACAAAAAGTCATAGTCCACCTGGAGGCTGCCCCATCCAGAGCCAACTTGGGTCAGTCTTCCATATGGCGTTAATCAGTTTGAAAAACTGTAGCTCTTCATTCACCAAAATAATAATAAATTATAGTCCAAAGTCCACCGACAAACAAAAAGCAATAATCATGTGAAACAAGTGTGTGTGAAAACATAACTCCGATAATCCACATAACATGAACAAATGGCATGGTACAGGTAGAAACAAGGAACACTACTGACACATGGCATGAGTGAAAGAAAGACAGTCTGGCACAGACAGGACTGAAACAAAGACAATACTAACACACACAGGCAGGGAAGGAGAACAAACAGGTGAGCGACATTAGGGTAACAAACCCTAGGAAACAAGTCAGATCAGGACACCAGACACAAATTAACATCAAATCAACAGGTAACAGGCATATACATGGATGGATCCATCCCTGACACATTGTGTTTTTTATTGTGTGATGCTAAACAATTTCCTTCAATACGTTCCCAACAATCATCTTATTTTATAATCATATAACCGATCAAGACATGATCTCTTTTCTTGGTTGATTTCAATAGAAAGCATTGTTCTCACGCTTCACACTTCTGACAGATTCACACAAATACATGTATATAAACAGTATATTTTTTAAGTTAGATGGACAGTGTCATCACATTTGCTGTGCTGTTAACAAATGGCTTCAGAGACAAATATAGAGATGCAAACCATCAAGTGAAGCTGTATATTCAGAACTATTTTAAATCACTTTTTCAGATGGACGTTATAATGTGCACAGAAATGCTGTAATGTCACTAAAGTCATTATCGTGTGAGCTGCTGTTTCACTGAAGTCGAAACCTCTTCACTAAGATAAGAGGATTTTAATGAGACATCCTCAAAAGACAGACTTAGAGTTTGCCAGTTTTCATTTAATGATGGTGCCTCTGTGACTGATAGTAAGGACCATTTCACAATATGCCCATTTCTCCTCTCCAATTTATAATCTCTGAACCAATATTGAACTTTCTCTTGATCCTCACAAACCCAAGGAAGAAGAATACGTGTGGTGGCATTAGTAAGGAAGGCTTTGAATCTTTTACAGCATTCACTGCGAAAATTCAGGTGTTAAACAAAACCCCCTGAGAATGAACGTTTTAAAGAAAAGAAGAATATAAATTCACCACTTTCTGAAACCTACAGCGCTGCACCCACAGTTACTTTAAGCGCTTTTCTATTCAGCAACACAGAGAAAAAAAGCTCCCATCTATTTCTGCTTTTTACCACTTAGAATGTTTCATTAATTTCCTGGCAAGAGAGAACTGTCACAGTAAGAAACCAACAGATACTGCAGAAACTACACATTGGGTTTTACATCCTGCAGTTAAAATGTGTGCTTTGTCCAGACAACCTGGTGACTTCAACCTCAGACACATTCTCCACACCCTGCTGTGGATCAGTCTGGGACTCTGTATGTCAGAAACACTGCCTGCAAGCTTGGCGGGGACTATTTCAGGTAACACAGTGAACTGAAGTGGAAGAGAAGTTTATCATGGAATCATTTTATCTCACAGCTGTGGAAAATCGTTGCTGACCAGAAGATAACAGTATTACACAAATAAAGGTTCACAGGACATGCTGGCTTATTGGGATATGTGCTGGACAAAACTTTGCGTGAAAGTGTACAGCTGATGAAAGTCATTTTGTTTTACAATGTACCAATCAGGAGAGGATCCCACTCTATAACCAGATTTAATTGGATAGCTTGGCCGGTTTATCCCTGCTGGGGCTGTAATCATACAATTGTCACAGACCTTTGCGATACTGCAGCTATACTAAAATGTCTAAAAAACCTTCTGTTGTATGAGTGTACAAGTGTTTTAGCCACACTAGCAGCATCTAGGAACTAGAGATGCCAAAGATGGTCTGTTGGTCAGTCCACCACCTTGGTCCAGATCAGGGGCATTGCTAGACATAAAGCTCTACTGGGGCACAGACCCCCTCATTCCCCATGGACATTTTTGATTTATGATTTTGATATACGTATTTTTTGTTGAAGAGTATGAAATGTGTTAGCATGTGCCTCACCAGCTTCCTTTTCTTTAGCCCATTAATATTGGCACCGTCATGTCAGAAAGGGCTTTGACCAGAGGATAAGTACACACACCTATGGTACTACCTAAGAAAAAATCTGCTATGGGGCCCTTATACCTGGCTTGTGAGCCATGTAAACAATTTGCCACTGCTGCACAGTCACACCAATGCACTGCAGTGCTCTCACTACTACCTCTCCTTTAAAACAGTCTGTCTCTGTAATAAGCCTGAATGGAAACCTCTTCTAGAAAATACCACTGCTTTGAATGGACCTCGCACTAACTCAGTCATCCATTAAGGTCTGAGCTGCTTGTATCTGATGCTGCCTGTAGACCTATGAGTGTGCTTTTACTGGCTGAGGCTGCCTGTGTTTCACCTTGGTCTGTGTGAGCTACTAAAGACGTCTGGACTGGGTCTGTGGTAGTACTGGATTTGGATCAGCTGCGCTTGTACGAGCTTATGATACAGCATCTACTCTACTGACAAACTTCAGCATAGCCCCTGTAAATCATAAATATCAATACTTGCAAGATATTATTATCAGCTGCTTCAACCTCATTCAAATGGCTCCCTACGTTTCCTTAAAATACTATTTATAGTATGACATGACTGAGTATGTGATGTTTATTATCTACTAAAAGATGTAGGCTACATCCATATCGCCCAGTCTGCACTGCTAATCAACATTTTAATAGTCAATGTGAATCTCATGCTTTCGATCTTGCATTAGTTTGGAGTTGCAACTAAAACTTCACTGAGAGACAGATAATCACTGTCTCGTTTTAAATGATGCGGGCCTATGAGGAGTGCCATCATATCCATGTCTGGACTGGTCCCACTAATGTTGCTGCTGGAATGCCATAAAGTCCGGCTGCAGACTGTAGCACTGCTCATATATATGTTTTGGCTATTTAAAGGTAATTTAATAGGTAAAAAGTGGGCTCCTAGTTGAGTTATAATCTGTCAAATGTAACTACATTGAAATCAAGCCATTTTGAGGCAGAATTTACCTTTCAGTCAATAAGTAGAAGCTGTATTGGCCATTTAAATGTATTTTAACAGGTAAAAAGGTCTGGATTTGTTGGTACACAGCAAGTTAAATGTAGAGTTATTTTATATATAACTCAGCAGTAACTCATGTTAATTATAGGCTACATTCTGTTTTCCAAATATAAACAAGGATTTTTGACATAGGCCTACCAAACACATAATCCATCTGCAACAACAGGCTTCTATTATTGCCTATAATCACGTAAATGTCATGGCTGATTATGCTATAAACTCCAAACAATTATTTGGCCACAATTGTGATTATTCTGTTAAAAGAAACGTATCACAAAGACATACCTTTGCTATTACCACGGACATAAAGTGTTGTCTGTTTGACCCCGATAAAAAGCAGCTGTAGATGTAAAGAGAGTGAGCGATACACTTTAACATGCTGCGCGCACTCCCGCTGATGGCAGTAAATTTTTGGCAAAGGATCAATTTTTGGCCAACGATCACTTTTTGGCACGATACCTGTATGCTTTGCTGTCCAGTCTGTCTGGCCGCATAAAATCTGATTTCAGGTCTGTTAACACCTTATACAGTATAGGATTAACACAATTAAAAATGGGGACATTTCCGGGGACAGATTCAGACAGGGACAGGCCCCCAAAACCGGGGACTGTGGATGGGACAATATTCAGTATAGCTATATGCATTCATGTGTATGGTTGTTTCAGCAAGAAGTGCTGCAACAGAGAAACTCTCACAGAGCTGAGAAAGTAATTCACTAGTGAATTAGACGGTGACCATGACACTGTATGATTCATGGCATGACTAGCGACCTTTTCTGAAGAGAGGTCACGAAGAATAGGATTAATCACTCTTCTCCACATGCAGTAGACATCTTCATTCCTCCTGCCTCACCTCCTCACCCATGCCTTCTCCGCTTCCTTGCTCCTTAGTGTTTCTTAATTTATCCAGGTTCTTCTTTCTCTCCTCTCTCTCTCTTCAAATCTCAATCCTCACCTCATTACCTCAAGACGAAAATGATTTCATTCTTTTTGGTTTTAGACACTGCAAAATGTCTCCATGACCAATTACCCAGCCTTTACATTAATGCTGTATGTTTGATTCTCCTTTCTAATCAATTGTCTTTTGCTCGGCTCTTTGGTGTGGGTAACAGAATGGAGAGTAGCAGCCCCATCACTACCTCCCACAAAGATAAATCCATCACACATAATGACTCTGTGCCCTGCTCTTTGTGTGTGTGTGTGTGTGTGTGTGTGCATACTGTATGCAGATGCCTGTCTCCATAATAATAGGTGTCTGAAAAACTGACACGCTCATAGATTTTATTTAATGGAGTGTGCTTGTTATGACTGAAGAACTGCAGATTGGAAGAAATATTAGCCAATTTGAGAGACCTTTTAATATAAACTGTGGTATACCAGGTTAGTGATGTGCATAGATTTTACAACTATTATCCATAGTTTTATTAGTTATAATGATGAGTTATAGCAGTTAACCAATAATAAATATCTCTGTCTGCCACTTAATTTCTGGGTTTTTTTTCACTTCTCCTTCTCCACCTCTGCCTCTGTTTTCAGCATCCTCAACACATCTGAATAAAAACAAAAGTTCAGCAGCTGTTGAAGCTAATAGCTGATTACTCTTATATCACATCATTCTGTGAAAACACTTTCCTGTAATTGCATTGTTTTTCATTATGCAGATGAATTGGCTGATTTAAAAATGTATCTTGTTTCGTTCTATTTTGTGCTTTTTGCATTCCCCATGTCAATTAAAACCCACTTGAGGTGAGCGCAGAAACCCACTTTACCTACAAATATCACTGCTAATATTTCAATTGCACTAAACAAAGTGAACAAGAGGAAACTTGCTCGAGGTCTGTGTGCTTGTTTTTGCAGGACTGGTTATGTATGTAGCACCTGAGGTAACAGATTACTCACCACTTACAGAAAGCTCTGCTGCTGTATGATAAGGCTCCCCTGTCTACCACAGTGGAGTCAGCTTCATTTCAACTGAACCAGAGGCACCACATGTGAGGGGGCAGTGAAAGTTTGTGGTGAGTTTCAAGCTCAGAGAAGAACCAATACACTACATTTTATACACTAAATACTAGAATTAGATCTGCACTAACTCCAATAGAGGGATTATTATTTAAATACAATGAAGGTTTTGTCCATCTGTTCAATCTTAAACCAAACTTACACTTCAAGCAGCTATAATCTACATTTTTATAATAAAAATGCATTAAATGACAATGTGAGAATATCAGAGGGGTCACTCCTAATGATGAACCTACACCTCATCTCATTGAGATCCTCAGGCAGAGGTCTGCTGTCTGTTCCAGAGTCTCGACTGAAAACTAAAGGGGACAAAGCGTTTGCTGTCAGGGCCCCAAGGCTCTGGAACAGCCTGCCCGTGGAAATCAGGTCGGCTGAGTCAGTGAACTCCAAGCAGTACCTTCTTAAAACATACATTTATAGGAGAGCCTTTCCCGATCTTATTTGACTTTATTTTATCCCTTTTTATTTTATCCTATTTTATATATTTTATATTTATCTTAAACGTGTATATTGTCTGGATGGCACGGTGGTGGTTAGCACTGTTGCCTCACAGCAAGAAGGTTGTGGGTTCAAACCCCGGGTTGCCCCGGCACTTCTGTGTGGAGTTTGCATGTTCTCTCCGGGTGCTCCGGCTTCCTCCCACACTCCCAACATAAATAGTTCTTAGGTGTGAGTGGTTGTTTGCTGGGATTGGCTCCAGCCCCCCTGCGACCCTGTACGCAGCATAAGCGGTTGACAATGTATTTTGTCTCTTCTGCTTTATCATGTCTTGTTTTTGTGTTTTATTGTCTTTACACTTGTTAAAGCACTTTGTAACTTGAAAAGTTCTCTACAAATAAAGATTATTATTATTATTATTATCTGAATTTGCAGCTCCCCTCAGCTTTTTAGAGAATTACAGCTCATTGTGTAGCTGTCCAGCTGCAACTTTCCTTTTCTGGTTCTCTTTCACCTCTCTCAAAGTGTGCAAACACACACACTTAGTGGTAAACTTGTTATATGCCTCGCAGATTCTCTTCTAAAATGCAGCTTTTCCCAAAGCATTAAGAACTTTTAGGAACTCCCCATGCTCCAAATTCTCCCTGATGCTCTGTCGAG
Source organism: Micropterus dolomieu (assembly GCF_021292245.1). Lineage (NCBI taxonomy): Eukaryota > Metazoa > Chordata > Actinopteri > Centrarchiformes > Centrarchidae > Micropterus > Micropterus dolomieu. The sequence continues at coordinate 12,219,229 of NC_060151.1, forward strand.
TGTATGCTAATGCATGTGTACACCCACATTGCATAGGCTTTAATATGTATAATATTATCGATATAACAACATTTCATACAATAGTGTATGTGCTCTGCTTGTATATGGGCCCACTGAAAGGAGGAGTTAAATGAGCCCGAGTCCGACTCGAGCTATAAAAATAAAAAAACATTGTCCCGAAGGGCTTGCAGACCTCTCCAAAGCATCATTTTCGCATCAGGTGGCAGCTGTTCTCATTATTAAAGCTCTAAAAAGCCAGCGTACACTACCTGCTCAGAAGACAGTTAGCGACTTGCTAGTGAATTTAGTGGAGCATTTAGCCGCTGAAGAGACAGATATTTCCCACAGGTGTTTGGTAGAGACCAAAAATAGACTTAAAAGAGAGTGAATTTAATTTTACTAGGTGGCCAGAAACACTACTCCAAATGTTGCATCCCTAACTGATAACTGAAAATTGAAATTGGGAACTTTATAAAAGATGATATGTAAATGTCTTCAAAATTAGCCTAAAATTCAGGAATAGTTTTTTGGGAAATTTTATTATTTGCTTTCTTATAGAGAGTTAGATGAGATCTATTTGATTAAAATAAGTTACTTTGGTTTTTGTTCTGATTAAACATGTATATTAATTAATGAGCTTTAGAGGTGCAGGTAGGCCAATTTTGTGACTTTTAGCCAGAAGCAGGATAGGATAGGTTTTACCATTTTCCAGCCATTATGCAAGCAGCTAAGCTACGCTAACCAACTTCTGTTCTGGCTGTAGCCAACATGAGAATGGTATCAATCTTCTCATTCAACACTTGATGTGAATAAGCTTGATTCCCAAAATGTTGAATTATTCCTTTAAATTGCACCACCAGCAAAGTTTTACTGGACATTTTGTGCCAAAATATTCTGTGATGGTTCCACTTGAGTTCAGTTTTTTTCCCTCAAGTCAGGAGAGTCAAAGTTATAAATCCTGGGAAATCCTTTTCCTTCATATGTATTCAGGTTGATATTTGCTGCACTTCCAGCCTCCTGCTGACAGAGTTATGGCCTCCAGGCAGCACCTCATTCTGATGGATATTCCATCCTCTTACAGTAAATGGACACATTTCACATTAGATCAATCTGTATGTATTTCCCCAGTAATGCGTGTCCTGAGTGGCAGTGTAGAGCACAATGAGAAGTCAAGAGGCCACTCTGCAGTCATTCTGAGTTACTGAGTCATCCTCGTCCATGGCTGCCGCTGGCAGCTCCAGCAGCAGACACCCAGGCTGCATCTGTCACAGCTGTCTCACTGTCAGTTTCTGTACAATTGCAAAGGCCACACCATTACTGACTCTTTAGAGCCGAGTGTGTAGCACAATAGACATAGGAGCCAATGCGCCACAGTCTTGTATGGAAAAGTAGTGCCAGCTTTTGACTGAAGAGATGGGCTGTCTGTGGCACAGTTTTTAGGTAGAGTCTTTGTAACGGCATACCTTCAGTTCTGACAAATAAGGTGGGCTGAGAGAGTAAGATCCTCATCCCTAATAGACAGCCCAGCCACCTTGGTGACCCTGTGGTCTGAGTGGGCTGTCAAGCTGTAATAGAAGTGAGTGAGAAGGTGCGAGAGGAATTGGGTGTACAGGAAAAAAAGTGACCACCCTGCAGAGAAAATTAATCAGAGAAGCCAGACATTAGAAGACAAATAACTGAAAAGTAGGGGGAAAAAAATAATTTAAAGGTCGGGGGCTGGTTTTAGAAGCGTCTGGAAAGAGTGAAGTGGGAGAGAGATGACGGGAAGGAAAAAGCAGCATGTGTATATGACAGATTTTATTAGGGCTTCTCTGGGCAACTTCAAAGGGATCTTCTACAAACATCATACCAAGGATATACAGTAAAAGGCCAGAGCTCTCAAATGGGAATCACAGAAAAACATGTTTTCTTGGATCAGTGTTGTCAAGACCTTGATGTAAAAGTTTTTGGAGAGATCAAAGGTATCGTGCAGTTTTTAAAACCAGCTTGATGCATGTTCTCATGAGTTATTTAGTGAAGTATGGATTGATGCAGGAGGTGAGTATGCTGTAGATGGGAGGAAGATAGAGACTGAATGTGGGTGTGTAGGATCTATACAGTATGTTCTTGGTGATGAACTGCAGAGAGAGAGAGAGATACAGTTAAGAAAGTGCTGCACTAGCATTAAAGTTGTAGTTTGTCCCTGAAGCTGGAAAAATGAGGTAGTTGTCTGAACACTTGTAAAGGGTCACAATGGTCAAATATGCCCGAGTGTGAAATACAAAGAAAATCTCCAAGTGCAAACAAAACCTGCATGCACAAAGCAGCTGCTGAAAATGCCAATGTCAAGCACATTTAAGACCCTTTTACAGGCTTCTCAAATTAAACAGGTCAGCTGGAGTTTTCAGCCAACAGTTTTAGCGTTAACATATGCTACGCTAGCTAGCGTCAGCCAATTAAATCTGCTAGTGACAGTTGATTTCAGCCAACAAAATCATGTCTGCTAGAAGTTTAATTTTGTTCACTTATCTGTGAAATTTAACTCATTGTTAGGTTTGAGTTTTGTACAGACCTAGGAGGAGAGGAGAGCGTGGCTTAGCAATGATGGTCCTGTTGTGGCAGCGTGGCAGACAATATTGAAACAGATAAAACATGTTACCAAGCGAACACTAAGCAAATCAGCCAAGGATATGCTGCCACATGAGTGACAAAAACAATGTGGCGCTGAGTTTGAAGATCAGGGGTTTTTCAGCAGGCGCTTGATAAGGGGATTGTCAGCTGGTGTGTTGGTGAACCATGTGCTGGAACACACACACACACCCGAGACAGGAAAACACAGGACACATAAGAAAAGCAGTAAAATATAGCAACAGTCATGGATGGACAATTTAAAAAAATAGGCACCAATTTTGATGGTAAATTTGCCAATGTTATCACTGTAAACAGCATATGTGCAGTGGGAGAACAGAAAAACAGGTGTAGCAGTAGTATAGTAGTGTCATCATTTAAAAATTAATTTCTAGAACGATGCAGCTGACATCAGAAACTTAAATTCACCAATAACACACTACAAATCAAATTTTATTTTCAGTGCAAAATCCCAATGCAGCACCATCCCAATACACTTTCCAAGGAATACACAGGATAAAATACAAGTTGTACAATTTGAAAGGAGGACCTTAAATTCAGCTCTACCCTGCACTGGTAACCATTGAAGAGTCCAGAATGGGTGTTATATGGTCAGATTTTCTAGTTTGTCAAGATTCTGGCTGCTGCGTTCTGGACAAGTTGAAGACTTGTGGTAGCACAGCTGGGGAGACCAGAGAAAAGAACAATGCAGTAATCAAGTATGGAAGATACAGATGCATTGATTACAACATCAGCATCACGCGAATGTGGCCGAGCTGGTGGTTGAAGAGGAATCAATTCAATTTTATTTATATAGCGCCAAATCACAACAACAGTTATCGCACAGCGCTTTTCATAAAAGAGCAGGTCTAGACCGTACTCTGTGATGATATTTACAGAAGCCCAACAGTTCCCACCAAGAGCAAGAAATAGGATCTCTTTTCCTGGTTCCTGTCAGAACACGTGCTGCAGCATTCTGGATCAGCTGAAGAGTCTTAATGGACTTTTTCGAGCAGCCTGATAATAAGGAATTGCATTAATCCAGCCTAGAAGTAGCAAATACATTGACTAGTTCATGGGGTGCTCTGTAAGGAACAATACATCACACCACTCCAGACAGGGAATCTTGGAGTCAGCCAAACCACATAAAACAGGCGGGCAGCAGACTGCTGCAAAACATACAGCCTCAGTCACTGGGAAAAGACACTGAAAACATAAGAAAAGGTTTTTACTCACTCACCTACCTAAACTTCACAGAGGGTTCATGTGGCAACAGACAGGCAGGGAAAAAGCAAAGAGGCAGCCATGATACTATAGCTGCTTTAAATAAGCTCAGCTAATGATGCTCCAAGAGCAAGGCTGAAATCCTGTAAGCCTGCATAGAAACACACACCACTACATAATGATAGCAGTGATCAAATTTTGGAAATGTTACTTCGAGTACAAGTATAGTTTGAGCGATACATGTGTCGAATATAAATCTATACATGAGCATGACTTTGACCTCAGGTTTTTCCTTCATAGCACTTGTGATGCCATTTCTCTGTCAGCTTTGCCCAGCTTCTTTTGCACAGGGCCTGCCACAAACAATGTCACTTGAGCGTCATATGGTAAATCATTAAGATGTTTTTCCGTTTCACCCTGAAACGCCTCAGATGAGTACCTTAGCTCACTGTTAGCAGGCAAAAGACGATGTTTGATAAATGATTCAACACTAATTATTTCCCCTGACTTCCTGTTTGTTTCTGTGGATTAATGTGCGACGCAGTTAAAGAGGTGGTATTATGCTTTTTGGCTTTTCCCCTCTCCTTTATTGAGTTATTTATCTTTTTTGTGCATGTAACAGGTTTGCAAAGTGAAAAAGCCCAAAGTCCAGCCCAAAGGGAGTTCCCATCTCCCACAGAAAGCTCTGCTCTGAACTGCTTGAAAACAGCTCGTTTGTAGTCCAGCCCTTCACTTCCTTTCCTTGTGACGTCACAATGAAAATGCGTCATAAAACTTGCCAAGCAGCTAGCGTTGTCAGGCACGCCCTCAAACCAAGCTAGTCTGAGCGGAGGCCCTTTGGCTCCGCTCGCCTTTGTTTGGTTTTCCATTGTAGAAATGTTGTACCTGTACCTGCTTCCAGGTACTTTTTTTCGTATCACCTCACCTCCGTCAAGGTTCCAAGCGAGCTGAGGGATACTAAAATGTAAAATGAAAACGCGACAGACTGCTGATTGGTCAGAGAGAATATTCACTATAAACTGCATCATCATTGCGTGCACCAGACAGAGGCCAGCAACAGAAAGTTTTATATTTTACAGTTTTCGAGTGTAATTTCATCACTAAATCCACTTCTGAGAAGTTTTGAGGTGAGAAATCAGCTGTGTAGACTTCAAATATTGACAGTTTTACGAGAAGTAATGGCCGAACAAAAATGTGCTTGAATATTTTTGGAGTTGGGGAGCTCCGCAAGTGGCTGGGGAAGCCTGCGCCAACCCGCGGGAGGAGTGTGTGAGGCCGGCCAGCCGCCCGCTCAGAGCCCTCTGCTCCCACCGTCACACAGACCGCTGCAGCAACAACACCAGAGGAAAACACAGCTGGAAGGTTTTCATACCGCTTATCTGTCTTTACATTCTGAGTAATATTGAAACGTTTTAACTTAAAAAAGAAAAAGCTGTGTGGATCGCTGGTGTGTGTGTCGCATTGAATATTGGCAGTTGTGTGTGGCATCGCTGTGACGACAAGCTATGTACTATCTCTCGGTACTATCTGCAATGGAAAACGGAGCAGGGCCGAGTAAAGTCGAGTCTATCTGTTGGTGAGAGCTATGACTGTATGTTGCTCAAGGGGGATTCGCTGGAACACCTCATCCACACAGACACTCCGATTAGAGAGCGAGGCCGGACACAGTAGGACTGTTAACTCTGCTTTACTGATGAAGCACAACTCCAAATGAAATACAGCTCTGTGTTCCTGGTTTGCTGTTTACAGTTTGATTCATTAGAATTTATCTCTATTATCTGTTCTGTCTGAGACTTCACATTGGACTGATTGACTCTCTTTCTGTACTGGTATCTGCAATAAACAAAACATAATATACATGAGAATACTAGTTTAAAGAGCATGTTAGCTCGAACTTAGCTTTAGCTTATTACCAAGTCAGCCAGCACGTTAAACATCACATAAACACTGCTACGTTAGTAACGTTATGTTACATTAGCGGCAAAATTCACCGTTTCATTTGCATATCAACGGAACTAATTAGCAATCATTAGCAGATCGTTGCCACCCACCTTCATCACAAACGCAGACAGGTATCGACGTAAAATTATTAATAATATATTATAAGGACCCCCTTAGCTGCCTAACGAGGTGCCTGATGCAAAACACTAAATTCAGCACTGAACAAATCCTGCACCACAAACAGTAATAATAGGGAATTTACAACACTATCGATTTGTGCTATGGTAGCATTTTTCGGCAAGGCAGCATAGATCGTCAGAACACCGGCAACAGTTCAACGTTTAGTCCTGATGGTAAGATGTGGAACAATGATGTTGTGTGGTCGTGGACTTGTGAGTAACTTATACCATCTGCTAGGTTAGGGTCGCAGTCTGAAGCGGCTGTGATTTGGATCACACTACCTTGTTTCTTACGACTCGCGCTTCTCTGCTTCTGATTGGCTAGTAGTCCTTACCTGGGAACTGCGCATGTGCAACTCCCAACAAAGATTTTGTACAAGTAAGATCACTCTGTAGCTCAAGAGCGGAGCGTACAACACATAGGGTAAAAAAAGGAGCTGCAGCAATGTGCAGTATGAGAAAAATATGGTGTTTTTTGAAAATTAAACCATGTAAACCTGTTCTGGTACAACGCCTAAATAAGATTTTACCTGAAGACCTGAAAATGAGCATAATACCACCTCTTTAATGTTTGTATAATGGTACCTTGTTGACACTTGAGCTGACCCCTGTGTCCATTTGTCTTTGATTTCTCCAGATGGGACGACACTAGCAACAGAGAATGCTCGTAGGAAACTTTGGGTCTTCCTCATAGTTTCTCCTGACAGTTAATTTATTTTCTGTCAGTACCAATTATTTAAGAGAGAAATAATTGTACTGCCAGCTTTTTCAGAGTTGATGAAATGATCTGCATGTGATATCAGCTATTTTGAGACACCTAATAAACGAAGCAGCAGGAGTTACTTATTCCAATCACTTAAGCCACACGCATAAGCAAATCATTTCAAACAGGTTACAAGAATTGTTTCTTGAGCTGCTAAATCTTTGTAATGGCACAATAATTATTCTTCATGCAGCACAGAGTGACAATAAAATGAAGGATGTGTGTGTGTATGTGAAATAACAAGCAGTGCTACCAGAGCTTGGATGGCATCGGGGTGAACAAATAAATCAGTAGCAGGGTGGCACGTCACTGTCACGTCTCCCTGCTATAATCTCTCACTTGGATGAGTCTTAATTGATCTCATTTCATCTGGTTAAGGGTTCTTCCTGCACTGACGGACACAGCTGTTGCCTGGCTTCTCAAAGCTTACTAATTACAGGTCACCACTATCATGTGACACCAACTTACCTTGGGCAAGAAGAGAAACCTCTGGATTTTCTGCACACCTGAGGATTTCTGTTTTTCCCCTCTAACATATCCTGTGAAGCTTGATGAATGCTGAGATAGTCAGCAGCTGAAAGCAGAACACTTTGAATGTTCTCCCACACACTGTGCTGTCTGTTCGTACAGAAGAACAAATGTTGATACACTACATATGTGGATGTCTTATGCAATATTCTGCATGATGATAACTTCATTGAAAATGCCAGAGACTGAAAAGAGAATACGCTTGTTAACCAGCTACTGGCAGCCATGGGGAGGCAATGCCATCCAGCTGCCACACAGTGACTAAAAAACACTTTTGCCCAGAGGTGTGTGTTGGGAATAGTTTGACATGTGGAAAATCTGCTTCCACCCCATAATGAAACAAGAACATCTAGTTGGGTTTACACTTTTTGTGCTTTTGATTTAACAAATGAGTTATGACATGGGAATTGGTGAGCTTAAGAGGTGCTGTTAGGATGCTGTTTCCACCTGTTCGCAGTGGTATTGATCTTCTCATCTAAGTCAGCAAGAAAGCAATAAGCATTTTCCCCAAAATGTCCAATTATACACACTGGCTATCAAACTGGGGGGCGGGCCCCTGGGAGGGCATAGAGCCACTTCAGGGGCCGTCATGGATGTTGAGTGGACCTAAACTTGCATAAATATGATTCACATGGTGACATAAACAAACAAATGTGCTCTGATGCTAGCAAGGCTATTTTGCTAACCCGATTCTTGTTGGTTTCAATGGCCTGTATTGTTAATGATTGATAAAAGTGAAATCCACTTTTGCTGGGGTGGGGTTGGGGGGTGAACTTTTCTTGGCTTCTGAAGGGGGGCGTGACAGAAAAAGTTTTAGAACCAATTTAGTCTGTAACTTTATGCGCTGTGTATTTATTCTGTCGTCCAGTACAGATGCTACTACTTGGAGATCTATGCGTTGTTCCAGTTTAGAGACTGCAACATTAGAAAAATGCAGGTAGGTGTGTCCTGAAGGCCGGACTGAACCTGTCCCTCCTTCCACATGACAAGATGCCAAGAAAAAGCTCAGTTTACACTTTTTTTTAAATTTCTGGACAAATGAGATATGAATGAATGTGTTACTTAATGAGCTTTAGCTGTGCTAGTAGTTGGATTAACTTACTCTCAGACAAAGCCAGGCTTGCTGATTTCCCCTGTTTCAACTATCTCCTGCTGTAGCTTCATACTTAGCCTACAGACATGAGAGTGGCACTATTCTTGACATTGTTCGAGGTTAATGGTAAACTTACCTGTAATGACATGTTATTAATAAAACATCCAGACCGTTAACAAGAATGTATTTCTGGCTTCAATTATTTATTCCTTGAAATATTCTTATTTCTGTGATGCTAATCAGTAACAGATGACCACCAGAACCTGGTAAATTCAACATGTTGTCATTTCCTAATTTAACGAGATGAAAATCTCCATTAAACAACTGACTGACATTGGAATGAAGCAACAGAGCCAAGACAAGATGACTGATATGGGATGATCCCTTCTTTAAACCTCCTGAATGGGTTCTTCTTTCCATAGCTTCCCGGGCTCTGTACGCTCCAACGTCTTCCTCATTTGAATATGAAAGGGCACTGGAAGCACACATCATGATGATTGATTCTCAGTAGAATTGAGGAAAGAGTCATTTATCATGTTTTGCCACAGAGTCCACGGCACTGTAATGTGTCTTGATATCAGAAGACCAACGCGTTATAGATTCACTAATTAGTAATTCTGCGCTCATCATTACACCTGAATAAGAACTGGCTGCAGCTGCCAACTCTATAGATCCTGAATGTTTTTTGGCAACCATAGCTGTCTGTACACCACCTCTATGATTGAAGCCAACACCTGCCAATTAAGGAGTATTTTTTTAACCTTGACACTTTTGGCATGCTCTGGAGCCAGCAGCCTTTTGGCAAAAATGTCACAGGTGTTGTGGTGAAGTGTGCATCCAGGGCTACTGTGCCAATTTAGCTGGAAGAAGCATGAATATGACATCTGTTGTAGATTTTTCAGGACAGTGTTGCATGTGTGAGATAGCTGGTTGCATACCTCGTCTTGTTTCACTGTCTGCTGGGTCTGTTTCCTGTTCTCCACATCCTCTTTAATCCAATGCTGGAATGTATTGCTCTCAGATGTAATTATTTTATTCCGCTCCCAGGCAATAACGTCGTACAGTGATTTTAGAGGGCTAATTTTAAGTTTTCCTGCTCTGCTTGATATTTCTTTGAACGAGTATGCACTTCAAGACACTCTTCCTTTCTTCTTAAATAAGAGGCATGGGATTTCCTAAATCACACCTCATCTCTGTTTCAAATTTGATCTGTAGGGGTGTAATATAAGATGCGTGGTTTTATAGAGGATGGATGGGATGTATTTCATTACACCTTGCGTTTCAGCTGCAGCCCCACGGTTATTGGAAAGCGTGACCATGCTGATGTTTGGAGGGGAGGATGCCTGACACTATGCTGAAAAAAGCTTCAAAATGACAACAAGAGGTGGCAGTCATGCCACTTTCCGCAAGGCGGTTATATAACTCCTGACAGAATACATCATCACAATGGTCTTTGATTTCTGAAGGATGTCAAGGTAAAATAAAACCTCCTTCTTTGTACACATAGAAACATATTTTAAAGACTATATGAACATCTTTCTGGCGTTCCTCTATGAGGGGCAGTATTCCTACTTAGCTGTATAAAAGAATAGTAGGCTACTTCTTCATTACTAAAATATCAATACATTTATCTAGAACTTAGTGAAACTACTGCCAGTCCAGTCTTAATCAGGACAAAACAATAATCTATTTTTATCCAAGCCAAAAATTTTTCCTCGTGTTGGTTTGTTTTTCCTTTCTCGCTCTGTTTTCTCACCAGCGTGCTTTAAGAAGCTAACCCTAAAATTAGATTCATGAGTGTACTGAGCGAAAAAGCATGGTGCTTATCCAGGTTAGTGTGTGTAGGTGGAGCAGACCAGGCGGAGGAAATCATTTCGCTATTAAAACATACAAGTAGAATATCTCAGCCATTGCATTCATATTGCACCAGTTGAATTTAATAGTTACATGATTTCTTCCCACTTTAATAAACTCCCCAACAATAAGAACTTATTTGCAGTTCAGACAGCTCATACAGTATGCATGTAAAACTAAGAGCAGATTCTGCATTCTTAACTCTGCAATTAAAAATCTGACCTGGACATTCAAACACACAGTAGGCATGTACGCATGTACAGGGGTTAACTATAAGTGGTTTGTTTTGACTTTCAATCCATGACAGACCTTTAAACTAGCTGGGATCCTGGAACAACAGAACCTTTGCTATCATTACACTGGACTTCAGAATTGCTCTGAATTTTAATATTAATCTGACATTGCACAGTGGGGTGGGGCTGCAGGCTGTGACATTTTACTCTGGTGTACCCTTGATCCCAGCCCTATAGCACTGATGGGAAGAACTGTCCCCAGCACTTAAAGACATGATAGTATTCTTGGATGATGTTCATGTGTTTTTACCAATATACACTTTATTATGTGAAATCACCTTTCACTTATCTACTTCAACTGCCATTATTTATTTTCACACATAACACAATTTTTCCCCCCCCATTTTCCAGTTATTGTTTAATGGACTAGTGACCTCAAGTGGACAGTTAATGAATAACAACCATCTGTGTGAAAGAAAAAACAACAGTGAATCTGACAGATCAGTCATTATGTACCATTACGTTAATGGTGTTTAGCCTGATGTTACTGCCACTGTCACCCTAACTAACGTACAACTTTAACAACTCAAATAAAAAAGAAATCCCTCTCAGGAGGTGGCAGGGGTTGAATCACTGATCAGCTTCCCACGCTCACTCCTTGAAGTTTGACCTTTATGCTTAAGTGTGTTGGTGTCTAATCAGACCAACTGTTCATTACCGTAGATGGGGAAATATGTTTTTCTCTTTGTAGACATTTGTATTGAGTATTAATGGATATTTTTTTATGTGTAAATATTATAATCTAATAATATCACAATAAATTATTCAATAGAAAACAAAGAAAGAAAATTACTCTAGAGCGATGCACTGTATAAACCTCAGTGAAATCTAATCAAGCAGTCAGGGCTCATTGAGTCCCAGAGTCACCTCACTGAAATTGAGATGAAATGTTTCATGCTGCTTTTACTTTACGTTATTCTACACATTTAATCTCAGACACCACAAACTTTTACCTTTTGCAACTGGCTGACAGATTACTTCCTTGTGTAAATACCTTCTCATGATGACAAACTAAATTTGTGTGATTTATCAGGTAATGTCGACAGTAAATCACATGTAGATGAAAAAAGAAGCTGTGTGATGTTGTCTTATGTATAAGAAAGAAACAGCAACAATACTATTTGATAAACCTAACTTACAAACTGTACACACGTTACAGAAAACAGTGTTTTTCTGTAATTCTTCTGCTAATGGAATTATTTGGGTGGAAGGAGGGGGGCATTAACAATTTCAACCATTTATCCGTGACTTCTAGCTAATTATTTCAACTTCGGTTCTCGCTTGCTAGTCAGCTAGTAGCGGGGGTGACAACTGACTCAGATATATTCTTTTAATAAAATAACAGTTTATACACTGGCAGTCCTCACTGTTGGCGCACATTTAAGTCGTTTTGCACGCGTGTTTCGGCGGTGCTGTTTCCTTGTGGCTTAAAATAATTAAATTAAATAAAATAATAAACTTTCAAAAGTCTGAACTTAACGTCGGATATGCCAATCCATTTATTAACATAACAAAAAATAAAACATTTATTCAAAAATAACTTAACTCAAGTCAGTCTCCATAATTACACGCCGTGCCTCACGGTCAAAAACCATGCACCTCGCAGTGCGCCACACCTGCACTAATTACCCAATGTCTTAAGTAGACTTGTGGCTGCACACAGCGCCAACCCATCGCAATACACAGAATGGCTCCAACACAACCGGCCCCTAATTGTTCATGGCACTACAAGACATAACAATTATAAACATATACATGTATGGAGACATAAATGCAACAAAAACATCTTACAATAAAAACAACAAACAAATAAACGAACAAATAAACCCCTATTTGGTGTGTTTGTTCACTTTTACATTGACTGTTCTACCAATAGGCCTAATTTTGTCACTGGTCTCTCAATTATGTTTGTTTTGGTTTTGATTTGCACAGATCTAACTATGCCCGATTTGTCCGGAAAGGATTTAATAATTCTTACCAATCATCCAAGAATTTCGTGGTGCAGTAGCATCCGCAACCAAAATGATATCTCCTACTGTAAGATTACGTTTTGTTTTGTTCCACTTTTGTCTCTCCTGTAGAGTAACGAGATACTCTTTTGTCTACCTTTTCCAGAATAAATCTGAAAGATACTGAGCCTGTTTCCATCTTCGTCTTACGTACTGGTCTTTTTGATCAAACAGGCCTGGAGGCAAAATTGGTTTCCTTTTCAAAGTAAGAAGATGATTAGGTGTCAGGGGTTCTAAATCATTAGGATCCTCAGAAACTCTCGTAATTGGTCGGTCATTCAAGATTGCTTCGGCTTCGCATATGACTGTGACTAAGGTTTCATCAGATAAAGTCTGTAGATGTAAAACAGTTACTAAGACCTTTCTGACCAGTCTGATCATGCTTTCCCAAGCACCACCATGATGTGAAGCTGTAGGTGGGTTGAACGTCCATTTGATGTTGTCATGAATTAAAGCTTTCTCAATTGATTTGTTGTTTAACTCTGCAATTGCTCTTTTTAGCTCCTTC
>NC_060151.1:12232327-12262259 GCF_021292245.1 Micropterus dolomieu
TTTTACCTGAACTGGCAGGATGGAGAGCATTCCATTGCAACCGGCCCCGGTCTGGCTCCCAAATGTCTGAGCTGACACAAGCGTATGGTTTACAGCTGGTTTAGTTTCACTGGGGTTCATTGATTTGTCCAATTGTTTGACGTGAATGTGTAAAGCTGTTGGATGGCTCTGTTTGCACTTTGCACAGATTTTGCGCTTATCACAATTTTTGCTCAAATGCCCAGTGTTGAGACAACCAAAGCACACTCCATTTTCCTTTAAGAAGTTGATCTTTTCACGATGTTTGTTATTGGCAAATCGTTGACATTCATCCAGACTGTGATTTTGTAAACAGAATAAACAATTGATGCTGATGTTGCTGTCCCTATGCTTACCTTCCTGTGTGTCCTTGTGTTGTACTTTGCGAACAGCGTAGACGTTTGTAGCAAAGTTGTCTCGCTTCAACTTAGACTTTGTTGTATACACATCCCTTTTAACATGTACTCTTTTAGTAGTTTGAATATCACCAAAAATAGGATCAGACAAGATTTTGACTTGATATTCCACAAAGTGTACAACGTCATTAAAGTTTGGTCTGCGGTTGTGTCTCTCTTGATCATGCAGAATTTCTAAATTTTTCCCTCAATTTAAAAGGAAGTTTCGAAACAACAATTTTGAGGTTGGCAGACATGTCCAATTCTCTCATATCCCTTAAATCTGACATTGCATTATTGCAGCCACGTAAAAATAATGCATAGTCCTGTAGTAACGAAACACTTTCAGCCTTCACCACAGGCCAGTTGAGAACCTTTTCCATATAAGCTGCTGTGATCTTGGTTTCATTACCAAAGTGTTCCTGTAGGAGGGCTTTAGCGGTTTCAAATCCTCTCTCTGCACTCATATGTAAACAGCTTTGTACAAGGTCGTGTGGGCGCCCTCTGGTGTACCTTTCCAAAAAATACATGCAATCACCTTTAGATGCAGCTTTCTCTTCCACACAGTGCTTAAAAGCTTGCATGAACGTTTTGAACTTCAGTGGGTCACCCTCAAAAACAGGCATTTGTCTTGGTGGCAGTTGGCTTGCTCTGTGTTGTTGAATGAGCAGCTCGGATATTTCATTTTGCTTTTGCAGAATTTGTCGTGTAGAATTGTCATCAACTGCATGTACAACATTTTCAGCGGGTCTTGCAACTGCAACAGGTAAGCCTTTATTTTTCCTCAATCTTGTAGACTTCTCAAACCTTGCTTCAGGAATGTCAGGTATTTCTTTCGATCTTTGTTTCTCAAAATAAGATCCCATTTTATCCTGATCTGAAAATGCTTGCAGTACTGCCAACTCTGCATCCGAGGCTTCAATCTCAGCATCCATTTCCACTTGTTCCATTCTTTTGCGTAATGACTCCACCTCCTTCTCCATTTCATGTTTCTTTTTTAGCGCTGCTGCGCGTGCCAGAAGTGCAGCTTTCTTGGCTTCTGCTTGTGCAACTTCAAATGCAGCCTTGCTTGATCGACTTGATCTTTCACTGGTGCGGCTGTTAATGCATGATGATGTTCCAACATTTGATACACTGTCCGTTGGCTTTATTTCATCCTCAAGGTGAACCTCTTCTGCAGTACCATTATTTGTACTCTTAAAATGATTTTCCACACACAAAATTCATGCACACTTAAAAGCTTTGCTTTGAACCAGGTCTCATGCTTCTCCTCTACGGGTAACAACTCAAGCAGATTATTATGTGCAACTTTTGCGTCATTAATCAAAGCTTGATATTTGCTGAAGCTGCCTTTTATTTCAGCTTCATAACCAGACTCACACATTAAACCTTGAACAGTTTTTTTTAGATTGGCGGCTTTACTTAATTTGGATTTTCTTAGTGTCTCCAAGTCATTTAGTTTAGAAAGCAATGCTTTTGCTGTAGGTTTTATAGATCTTTTTTTTTACGGAGGCTTCTTCTTTATCATTTTGTGAGTCAGCCGACACCACGTGTTACCTCGATACCTTGATCATTTTCATCCATTTTACATAGTTTTCAACCAAGAAAAAGCAAAACAAAATAAAAATATTTCATTTAAATATGAAAACGAGAAATCAGAAATAAAGCATAAACACTTTACTTTTCTTGTGTAAACCCCTCGACCCAAATGTCTCTTATTTCGAGTCCTCATTTACTTTAACCAAATGTCAATATTTAGTGTTCTCTTTTTATTCTTGCTGTTTATACTTTAATAACTGCAGCTCTTAATGCATACATCTTTTTATGTGTGTGTGCTAACTGCCGTTACCTCGTTTTACTCGTTCTAGGTCCACAAGAATTTCCTCCACTGTCCGAGTATCTGCATCAAAGTGCCCCTTCTTCACTGTCCAATGTGAAGCCGCACACAAACCTCCGTGACCATCGCCTATGGTGTCCGTCCGTCCTAACCGCGTCCCATCCGGACCTCCTCACTGTTCACTGTGACCACACAGTGGTATTGTGCGCCACACCTGCACTAATTACCCAATGTCTTAAGTAGACTTGTGGCTGCACACAGCGCCAACCCATCGCAATACACAGAATGGCTCCAACACTCACTGTTGCCTGTTTCTTTGTGCTTCTTCAAAGAGCTTGAACAGCACATCTGGAAACCCCTGTTTGCCGTGAAATTTCTGCCTGTGAGAGACCTTGCTGATGCAGTATAACTACCTTGTGTCTTGTTGCTGTGCTCCATCCTGTCATTGTGTATGACTTTCGACAGTAAAGTGTCTTTAGCAGCCTCACCTTATTAGCTGAGTTTGGCTGTTCCACACAGTTCCCCTTTGAGGGAACTTGAACTGCGTCGGTGACGACACTATGGGAACGCCTCTGGGCGTGGCAGGGCTGAAATCATGAATGAAACTACTCCAATCCTATTGGCGTTGCTAGAACGGTAGCGTGTGACGGCGTAACTGGAGGCGTATATAAGCACGCCTGGGACCGTTTCTCTGTAGCCATCGCCATCCTGGACCGAGACCGGCGCGGGAGATACTGCCGGAACGCCTCTCCTTGCGTCCTGGCATGCTGAAACCTGTCTCCCGTAAATAAAAAGACAAGGGCCTTTATGACCTCCATTTCACTGTGCTTTGAGGAATCTGCTGACGCAGTGTCTCGTTCCCCTTCACGGGGAACAAGGGTTACATACGTAACCCGAGACGTTTTATTCCCCCTTCCTGTTTCAGTTAATTATTGTGTTTAAACCTACATATTGAATTAGTGATTATTAGCACTTGATTGGTGTAATTGTTTAATGATACACCCGACAATTTGCCTACAAAAT
This sequence comes from Micropterus dolomieu, assembly GCF_021292245.1. Taxonomy (NCBI): domain Eukaryota; kingdom Metazoa; phylum Chordata; class Actinopteri; order Centrarchiformes; family Centrarchidae; genus Micropterus; species Micropterus dolomieu. The sequence continues at coordinate 12,235,601 of NC_060151.1, forward strand.
CCCTGACATTGTGCAATTGTACCTAGAAGAATCTATGCCGTTTTTGATTGATGATTACACTAACTTTGTATTTTGTTAATTAATAAATAAAATCTATTAACATGTCTATTTTCAAAAAGTATTTTTGAAGAATTTTGCCACACATGCCTAAAACTTTTACAAATATTGTAGGCTATTTTATAGTTGAATTAGTTGAGTTTAGTTGCATACATTAATTGAGCTTTCTATATTACCCCCCGGCACCTGTACCCCTGGTTGTGATCTGTCCTAGAATGCCTTCAGTATTCTTCTCACACACACACACACACACACACACACACACACACACCACACACACACACACGCACACACACACACACACACACACACACACACACACACCACACACGCACACCTACACACACAGAAATGTTTTCAGGGTGTTGGGTGGGAATGGGTCAGAGGGTACTTTAATTGAATTTTAAATGATTTCATTCACAGTGCTAAACTCTGCAGTTTCTGAATAAATTCTGTTTGTCTGAAAATCATTTCAGATTCCTCAAAGCACAGTGTATCTATTTTTTTCTGAGATGGCCTTCATTTTAATTCAAATTGACTTCCACCCTGAGGGGCATTCCTTGGAGAAACAGAGGAGGAAAACGGCAAAGTTTCAGGAGCCAAATGGAACTGTAATCACTCAAGTTGAACAGCCACAAGTAAACTAATCTGTATTACTACCTTGCGCTTTACTTATTAATTTCAGAAGTTTAAGTTGCAGGAAAAGAGGAAAGAAACAACTACAATATTTCTTGATATGATATATACTTTATAATGATAATGAAATGGAGGTCATAAAGGCCCTTGTCTTTTTATTTATGAGTCATTGCTTGTAATGTTTGTAATGTACAGTTTTATTCAACAGATCGTACTTTCTGTGAACATTATTATTTTATTACTGAACAGCGGATGAAAAGAGTTTTATTTATGCTGTGGATTACCAATGCATAAATAAAAAATTGTGTGACTGCATAATCTCCATGAGATTTATTGCCAGAGGTTTCAACTCAAAAGCCCGAGTGTGTGGAGTCATTGCAAAGTCTGGGCAGCGTTCAAGACAGAAATACATCCAATATTCTTTAGACATTATTAGAGTTAATTAACAGGAGCACTAAGAGGATTCTAAAAGGGATGATGAGCTCAGAGAGGTGATGAGCCAAGCTGAAAAGAGACGGACAGTAAACTTCAGTGTTCTTGTTTTCCTTTGCCGAACTAAAATTATTTCTAGCAACTGAGAATGGGTGATATTGTAATCAGAAGGAATAGATGAGTCATTGTGTTTGTGATATCCTTTGACTTGGCGGTGGGATATGCCAGGATATGAATTTCAAAGTATCTTTTGTCATAATAGAGTCAAGGATGCTTTTTATGGCCCTTGATCATAATTTGTGTATCAAATGGAAATGACACCCCAACTTTTATACCTTCAGTGAAAACAACCAAATGTTCAATCTCACACACTCAGGAAAAGAGGATAGAATTCTGAGAAAGGAAAGGATGTGTCTTGACGTACAGTCTATCTATGGCTTTATTTTGTATTTATATAGTAATTTTATGTACAAATCTTTTTTGTACCCAGCTTGATTTTGGTTGACCATCAGCATTGAAATTACAGCTCAGTTGTGAATACCAAAACTTTATTAGGCCAAATAGCCAGAATAATACACAACACAGTCATTTGCCATGACTGATAAAGCAAAGCCTGAGAAATGAACCCAAATCACACATATTTTGCATATTTTGTAGTGTTTTCTGAGAAAGACCAGTATGTGTGTGTAGTTGCACGGTGGCACCATTTTTTGTGTGCAGACAGTTGCTGAGCGCAGCTTGTTTCGTGACATTATTCTTTGTGCCTGAGGCTGATTAGGGAAAAGAGCTTCTGAACTCCACTTCCCCCTCTCAGGATGTCCCCTGCTGGACTACAGTACCTTTTGTAGGCTGCCAGATCCAGATGCTTTGAACGCCCCACCTCCCAGATGCTGCTTCAGGAGTCTCAATGTGGGACCAGCTGCATCTCCCTGGAGCAAAGACAGCAAATACTTCAACAAAATAATGTTCCTGAATAACGTGTTTAAACTAGTATTGCAATGCCAAGCAGTATTCACTGTAACTGTGTAAAGGACTGAAACTGCAAGATCACGGTGATAGTGTTTCCAGGATGAATCCTTAAAAAACTAAACAGTGACAAGGTGCTAACCACACACTTCAGAAAATCAGGAAGGCATTACCGTTCCAAGAATTTGAAAAAAAAATATGTGTGTTTTGTGAAAACAGCAAAAGCAAGCCATTATATTGCAGCCCTAACACCTAACATCTGCAAGTTGAAGAATATATGTCAGGTGCCTATTGGGCAAGCAGCTGAGCTGAAGCTATGAATGTAATCTGCATTTGGCTTTAGTAAATCAAACCTAAATTCCAGAGTCTAAAGTCGATCGCTAATATGTTGTTAATGCACTCCAAAACACCAATGTCAATACGGACCTCTGGACACAGACATGTAAAAGCCCCTCACCTCTTTTGTGTGAGCAGCAGTTTGCTTGTTCAACATAACATTGAAGTGCTGCTGTTGGTTTAAAATTGCATTTTCAACTTTGACTTCAGTAATGCTGGAAATGAAGAGAGGGTGCCCTTTCCACATATAATAAACACTAATAAACGATTATACAAAATATTATAAGGAAACTTTCAATGCAGGTGATAGCTGAAGTTGTTCTGCTGTCAAACATATATTTGCTTTACAATTTTTTATGTAGGTATACAATAGCCTGCATGTTTATCCCCCACATCATATCGTCACTTGTGCACATCATAAAAGCAATTTCTCATTGTTTTGCAACATGTTGCAAATGCTTTGACACATTGATGCAAATGATTATGTACAACTGTCTGTTGTTTCCTACATTATCAACTGGTTATGTCATGCTGATCACAATGTATTATACCAGTTCTCTGTTGAATAGTCTTACCCCCCAAAACATCTAGGCATAAGTTCATTGCATTTAAACAACATAAACAAAATAAGAATAGACAACAAAAATTCACAACATATTATATAATTTATTGCGGAGTGGTATGTGTCATCCTCAAGCTCTACCAGAGACCTGGGAGTATGAGGGTTCTGCGCAGTATCTTAGCTGTTCCTAGGACTGCACTCCTCTGGACAGAGACCTCTGATGTATTACCTGGAATCTGCTGTAGCCACTTTCCCAGTTTGAGGGTCACAGCCCCCAGTGCTCCGATTACCACTGTTACCACTGTTGCTCTTACTTTACACATCTTTTCTAGCTCCTCTTTCAGCCCTTGGTATTTCTCAAGCTTCTCATGTTCCTTCTTCTTGATGTTGCTGTCGCTTGGGATTGCCACGTCTGTCACTGCAGCCTTCTTCTGCTGTTTGTCGATCAACACGATATCTGGTTGGTTAGCCATCACCAGTTTGTCAGTCTGGATCTTGAAGTCCCACAGGATGTTAGCTCGGTCATTCTCAACTACATTAGGAGGTGTCTTCCATTTTGACCTTGGGATTTCCAGCCCATACTCATGGCAGATGTTCCTGTACACTATGCCAGCTACCTGGTTATGGCGTTCCATGTACGCACTTCCTGCCTGCATCTTACACCCTGCTGTTATGTGCTGTACTGTCTCAGGGGCATCCTTGCACAGTCTGCACCTGGGGTCCTGCCTGGTGTGATAGACCCCAGCCTCTACTGATCTTGTACTGAGTGCCTGTTCTTGTGCCGTCGTGAATAGTGCTTCTGTGCTGTCCTTTAGTCCAGCCTTTTCCAGCCACTGGTAGGATTTCTTGATATCAGCCACTCCTTCTATTTGTCTGTGGTACATGCCGTGCAGCGGCTTGTCTCTCCATGAAGGTCCTTCATCTTCCTTGTCCTCACCCTCGGGTTTCTGCTGCCTGAGGTATTCACTAAGCCCTTCATCTTTGGGGGCCATCTTTCTGATGTACTCTTGGATCTTTGTCATTTCATCCTGGACAGTGGTCTTGACACTCACTAGCCCTCTGCCTCCCTCGCTACGCTTGGTGTACAGTCTCAGGGTGATGGATTTGGGGTGAAACCCTCCATGTATTGTGAGGAGCTTTCTTGTCTTGATGTCAGTGGCCTCTATCTCATCCTTTGGCCAGTTTATTATACCAGCGGGGTATCTGATGACTGGCAGGGCTCGGATCTTGTTCTTCCTATTCAGCTGACTTTTCAAGAGCTGCCTTACTCTCTGTAGGTATTTGGCTGTGGCGGACTTCCTTGCTGCCTTCTCATGGTTTCCATTAGCCTGCGGCACCCCGAGGTATTTGTAGCTGTCCTGAACATCTGCAATGTGGCCTTCTGGTAGTTCAACCTCCTCGGTTCTGATCATCTTCCCTCTTTTTGATACCATGCGGCCACACTTGTCCAGTCCGAACGACATTCCAATGTTGCTGCTGTAGATCCTGGTAGTATGGATCAGTGAGTTGATGTCTCGCTCATTTCTGTCATACAGCTTGATGTCATCCATGTAGACGAGGTGACTGATGGTTGCTCCACTTCGGAACCGGTATCCGTAGCCAGTCTTTGTGATGATCTGGCTGAGGGGGTTCAGGCCTATGCAGAACAGCAGCGGGGATAGTGCATCACCTTGGTATATGCCGCAGTCGCTGACTAACTTCTCTTCATGTTGCCTTGATCTTGGTCTCTAGTTTTCTCCTCCATGGGGGGTAATGCTCTTTGTGGCTTGTGGTGTTCATCTTATAGCCAAGCATCTCTAGGATCACTGTTGCCATGGCAATCTCGGTCGTTGTACTTATGATCTTCAATTGCCCTTATGTTGAGCGATTCTGTGCCGTAAGGGCTTGTTGTTATTGGGGCTTGGGACCCAAATCCCCCCGCTGACCTGTCGTCCTGGCTCCCCCTTGCCGTAGCATATTTGTTGTACCTCATCAATCTCTAGTTGTGATAGGAGTTGCTATTTGTGGATGTTAGAACACTGAGCTAGGAGTTGAGATCCATATTTTCTGCACTAGTCCATGAATGTCTTGTTCCAGTAGCCCATTTGTCATCAGGTTGCCCTGGTTCCCTAGCACCTTGTTGACCCGGGCGACGTCCTAGCCAGTATGGCTCTTGTATTTGCGGTTTCAATATCTATATCTATCTATCTATCTATCTATCTATCTACTGTATCTATCTATATCTATATCTGTCAATCATATTTTCTATACATGTCTATTGGAAGATATCCGTTGTGATAAGAATCTGTGAATAGGAACATCAGCCTAAGGAGTGTTTCACATGCTTACATTTCTAATTTCTAATTAACTAACAGTAAAAACGTAACTATGAATCCTGTCCAATCTCTTGCAATGTATAAATTTATACTGTCGAAATTGATATGCCATGAAAAAGTGCAGCCTTGTGCATGTCAGGGATGATTCGAGAAATGTACCAAAGCGAGTGAGACAAAGTGTGTGGGCCTTTCACAATAAAACGCCAGCTACTAACTTTCCAAGAAAGCGTTACGGTGACTTCCTGTTTGTGTGCAAAAGGCGGAGTTAAACAGTATGTGGTAGTACAGATTGACGGACGGACACGACTGTAGTTTTCATTTTGCCGTTTACAATGCGGGAAATTACACTTTTCCCACTCACCTGACAATACGGAAACTATACAGCTACAGCGACGCTTCATACACTTAACGGACAGGATTCTAGACTGCTATAAGGCAAGCTGGACTTTTTGTTCACTGGTCAGGCGAAATAATGTGCACGTATAGTTTTCATAGGCGCACATAACGTTACAAACTTCGGCCTGAATGTATTCCTATTCATACTTGATATTATTTAAAGATGTCAACCATGGTGGCTCTAAAAACGTATTCTTCTTTACTGTAGCCTACAGACTATGGGTTAACCCAAATATAGTTAAACATTTCAACATCAAATGAGGGTTATGTCAAATTTACTGGTCATTTTGTCAGCTGAAGCCTGAAGAAGAGGGACACGGGACGAGAGCCCGTGCACATCGCTGTCATGCTTCTTCAATCCTGTGTCATGTCAGTGTCAATTGTGTTTATCCAACAGAGTTTCAACCATGGTGCAGGAATACCAGTCCCCTGTTCGGGTCTACAAACATCCATTCGAGTTAATAATGGCGGTGAGTATGATCCAGAGTGTCGGTCACCTTTTAACTCACATGACCAGCCAGAAGACAGCAGTGGCTGCCACCTGTAGGCTATTACTTTGCAGGATCTTATATAACTGAACTGGAATGGGGTCTGTTTATTTCTATTCTAGCCATTGTGGCTTCGGCGTGCAATATTTAAACATATTCCACTTTTGCTCTTATTAAACACAAAAATATAAAATAAATTACTTATTCACTAGATTCCGGGTCTCAGCTGTGGCAATTTACAAGCGATCAGACACTTTCAGAAACCTACAATAACGTCTGTAGCCTTGTCTGCTTCCCAGGGTCATCCGTCTCACTCTTGATATACACTTGTCTGCAGTAAATGCCTTAAGTGACTGGACAAATTACACTGTATACCTTCTTCTCTCCTGAAGCTGCAGTAAATACAGTAATCTACAGGGTACACACTGTGAGAAAGCTGCTTATTAAACTTTGTTCTGTGTGGTGCTTATGAAATGCAAAGTATCTTTCCCATTTATTCACTGCCAGGCTGATGATTTTTCACATTCTTTTAAATTGCCTAGATGTCTGATATTTATACAGAAAGTATTAAAGACATACACACATTATTGACGCATCTGTAACCTCTTAAAACTCGTCTTGTGTATTGTCCTGTGGTTGCAATTATTTATTTTATTTTCATTACAATATGATGCATATAAGTGGTCAGGAGTCTTTGAGTTATTTTGTTGGATTGCTACAGTTTTTAAAAAGCTGATGATACAGTATACCTTGAATTTCTTGTAGATGACGTAATGCTAAGATAAGAGAGTGAGTCAGCAGAAATGTTTCTAGCTATATTTATGTAACTGTCTAAAAAATTCTGATTTTAATGCAGCAGGATTCAACGGTCATATGCGGGCAATCCACTGAAATACCAACAAGGATTCCATCAATTACTCACTGTATGATTAATTTGCTTTGCTCTTGATGACACCGATGCATTTGCTCTCTTCACCTACAACCTAAAACTCAATGCTTTTAATTTGTGTAAGTGGCCCTGAAGCAAAGATTGAACAAAAGTAAAATGTGTGCATTTCATGAGAAGCTATCTGTTTCCACCCACCCTTACCGTCTGTTTCTTGTTCTCTGCAGTTATATATTAAGCCAAAGACTTATGCAATATCCTCAGAGCGGGTTAAAGACTGTGATGCTACACTGACACTTTGCACTGCAGAGTACAACTCCTTCACCCAACAGTCCCTAGTCAACAACGATACAAGCTTCATTTCCCATGAAGCATCTCTCTGTACAATCCCTCTTGCATCACTGCACTTTACTGAAAAAGATTTAGAAAATGGACCTTTTGTGAAAAAGTAAATAATAGCTCCTCTGAAAAGATCCAGGCACTGACGGCATAAAAAAGAGAAAGCAGTGAATAGACTACCACCTCATTAGTTCCCCCACTCTGCCACTGACGTTCTCCAGGTTATTAATCCAGCTAACAGTCCTAATCACTGTCCTGGATATTACTGAATGTTTAACCAGAGACATCATTGTTGTGCCTTTCATGGCGCGTCTTTATGACTTCCCTAGGTCTTCTTGTGCTCGAAATGCACAAGATTTGTTCAGATGTAGATACATTAAGCTACCTGAACACAGCTGATTCTCATAGAATTGCATTTAATCAATATCACCTAAGGAAATAAAGCAGTTTTTGCTCTCAAGTCAGTGTTTTTTTCTGATGAGTCTTCTGAGGCCATTGATAGTCCTGCCAACTCATTCTGCTCATCTTTTCTATTTTGTGCTGCTTTTATGGTAACAGCTCTGAGAGGAATAGGTAGGACACAGATTTCAGTTGGCCTGCTATCAGTGAAACCTTGTTTTTGTTGTCTGTTACACAATACCAGTCAATGCTGCTTATTTACCAAGGAAACCTTTCCCATTAATTTGCTTAGTGAATAATGTCATTGTATTGATTAGGTTGCTCATGCTGCTGTGCTGTATCAATACAAGCAGGGTGTGTGTGTGTGTGTGTTGCTGAAAGATCAGCGGTTTAAGTGTGAATTTGGAGAGATAAAACAACCAATTAAAAGTCTTTTATTTGTTGCTTTTTACTGCATGTCAAGTAATCAACTAGTCAGGTTCACACTTCAAACTTTTAAAAGCTTTTGAGTTCCAGGTAATTTTGCTGAATTGCTGCATATTATATTGCCACATTTAGGGCTATAATATTAGCGAAAGTTTTATACAGCATGGTGATAACATTTATATTTAACAGTTTATGTGGAAAACCCACTCTGCTACTGGCTCCATAGACTGAGCTCAGCGACTCAATCAATATTGACTGGTGAGCTCTGGAGAAATTGCCTTGGACAGATGGTCACTGCTTGTTAAAGCTGCCGCAGCCGTGCAAACAGCATCAAATTTTAATATGTTATTATATAAAATGTTAAAGCCCCTAACTATTAAATACATCCTAACCTGACACAGAAATTACGTGTTTTACTATTAAGTCAGCAAGAGCTTACTCTTGTGGCAGGTACAAGTAAGCTTCTTGTAATGGATCCATTCAAAGAGGCCTTCCTGCCCATTACGAGAGCTGCCTCATAGTAGGCAGGACAAAAGGGCATAACAGTGTTGTTCAATAAAATTTATAATCGTCAAGGACAAGAACAATAAAACATCAAGACAAGAGAATCTACACATTTCTTTACTAATTTCTTCTACTAAATTTAAATTTGACTTCACTCCCCCTCTCAGGCCTATTTGAAGAGGTTCCCAAAGTGCCCCCTGATCCCAGTGTTTGTGGATAGTGAGATCATCAGCGAGAGCCAAAGCGAGGATGGATCCACGCTGGTGACTGAGAGGCGCTGTGTGATCGACATTGATGCCCCGCGGCTTCTCAAACGGGTACCTGTCCTCTGACCTTTTAGGGTGCAAAAGCCATGAAACAGTTGCTATAATCAGATTATTTGTTTAGAAGAACAAAATGAAGGAATGTTTGTCAAGACTGTGCCCAGAGAATGGCAACTCTTAAAGGTGGTATTTTGAGGCAACGTTGCATTAGATTGCATGAATGTGTTTTTGATCAACTTATGTGGAATATTTTAACATATTTATATTTTTCTGCATGTAGATTGCTGGCGTAGACTACCTGTACTTTATCCAAAAGAACACTCTGAATCGGAGGGACAGGATGCTCCACATTGAGGTCCACAACGAGACCTTTTCAAACAGGGTCATTGTCAGTGAGTGCTGCAACTACACGGTGAGCCACAGAGACAAACAACAGAGAGAGCAAACACAGGAGCCTCTATTAGTGTTTCTTTGTTGTACTTGTTTTACTGTTTAACACTGTGTGTGTAACACTTTTACAATGCCTAGTTCAAAAAAGAAGTACCAGTCAGAGACGAGATCCCAAGTTCTGCATGTGCATACCAGTAAAACTCTGGCTTTTGTTTTCTGAAATATTAATTCTAAGTGATCTTCTGGTGTGCCAAATGTGCTAAACACTACACAAAGTCAATGTAGTTTGACTCACTCCAATTGTAGTGGCCATTTTACCATGCTCCAAAGTCTGCAAAGTATTTTAGTTTTCACTTTTTCACATTTAGTGTTCCATTGAATTAAATGCAACTTACTTTTGAAAACCCTACAATAAAGTTCAGGAGGGCGAATGAGGTTTTATTTGAAGACAGATTTCAACATCACGGAAGGTGATTATTATCCAAAATTTCATCTCTGCCTGGTCCATTACTGACATGATGTTCTATTCCTACTTTATTACCTGTGACGTGTTCTCACACAATATCACATGCTCAAAAACACTTTACTAGCACCATCTAAACTTTTTCCACCAATGAACACTAAAAACAGCCTTACAGCACTGTCACCTGTTGTAAATAACAAAAATAGAATAATAGCAAATGCAAACATAATCTTAGTGTAGTCCACCTATAATATATCAAAATATACTTAAACTGTTTCATAAACCTAAATAATCTTAGAACTTACTAAACATGTGATCACAACTTTTCCCAAATATATGTATGTGCTTAAGTGGCTCTTTCACAAGTAATACCTACCTGCCCTTTTCACAACATAATATAAAACCACGAATATAATTTCTGCTGTTTATGATACACCACTCACTTTAAAATATATGTACAGTCACATACAGTACATCAAATGAACTGTGCAATGTTGACATAAAAATAGTTGTGTGTAATACTGCGATACCCTCTTCTGTAGGTTCATCCAGAGAATGAGGACTGGACGTGCTTCGAACAGACGGCCAGTCTGGATATTAAGTCCTTCTTTGGCTTTGAGAGCATGGCAGAGAAGATAGCTATGAAACAGTATGCTAGTAGCATTAAAAAGGTTTGCATCTTTGAATTGACTTTTACTTATATACCGTACGGTAGGCAGGTGTGGGAAAAAATGCTGTAAATACATGTTAATAGATTCTATTTATCAGTTAACAAACTGCAAAGTGAATTAGCAGAAATCATTTTCTAAATTAAATAAATATTTGCTGTGACCCCTCTTCGCCTTCAAAACAGCATCACTTCTTCTAGGTACACTTGCACAGAGTTTGTGAAGGAACTCGGCAGGTAAGTTGGCCCAAACATCTTGGAGAACTCCCCACAGTCCTTCTGTGGATTTAGGCAGCCTCACTTGCTCTCTCAGCTCATGTAATCCCAGACAGACTCGATGATGTTCAGGGCTCTGTGGGGGCCATACCATCACTTCCAGGACTCCTTGTTCTTCTTTACGCTAAAGATAGTTTTTAGTGACTTTCACTTTATGTTTGTGGTCATTGTCATGCTGCAGAATAAATTTGGGGCCAATCAGATGCCTGCCTGATGGTACTGCATAATGGATATATATATACTGATATAGTATCTGCATGTCCTTCTCTGCATTGAGGAGATCAGTAATTTGGACCAAATCCCCAACTCCGTCTTCCAAAAGGACTTGTTTCCATGTCAGAGGGATGGCTTTTTGGCCGCAAGTCTTTCATGAAGGCCACTTCTGACAAGACTTTTCCAGACAGTAGATGGGTCCTACAGGGTCCATCCTACAGGGTCCCACTGTTTTCTGCCAGTTCTGAGCTGACAGCACTGCTGGACATCTTGGAAAGTAAGTGTGATGTGTCTTTCATCAGCCGCAGTAGGTTTCTTTGGCTGACCACTGCGTCTACAGTCCTTAACATTGCCTGTTTCTTTATGCTTTCTTCAAAGAGCTTGGACAGCACATCTAGAAACCCGTCTGCCCTTAAATTTCTGCCAGAAAGAGACCTTGCTGTTGCAGCATAACTACCTTGGATCCTGTTGCTGTGCTCAGTCTTGCCATGGTGTATGACTTTTGACATTAAACTGTCTTCAGCAAACTCATCTTGTTAGCGGAGTGTGGCTGTTCCAGTTGTGGCCAGTTGTATTCCTCTCACATAGCTGTTTCTGTTTTTGTGTTTCATCCTACATGTAGAATTGGTGATCATTAACACCTATTTGATATAAGTGTTTAATTATACACCTGATGATAGTCCTACAAAAGTAGGAAGAAGTGATGTTGTTATAAAGGCAAAGGGTGGCCACACCAAATATTTATTTGATTTGGATTTTATTTCCGTTCAGCCACTTTTTATTTTATTAATTGACAAATAAAATGTTTTTTAAAGTATTCTTACTTACTACAGCATTTTTTCCACACCTGCCAAAAACATTGTGGAAAGATAACTTGGATTTGCTTCCAGTATTGTTTGATCTGTTGTTCAGGTCTGTTATTGCTTTACATGTATTAGCCATAGTGTCACCTGGACAGTTGCATCAACCAGAAGTCTTGTCTCCTTCCTGTGTTGTAGGGTAAAGAGATTATTGAGTACTACCTCACAGAGCTGGAGGAAGAAGGAGTGACTTACATACCTCGGTGGATCCCCCCTGTCGTCTCTGGCACTGCTGCTGCCAGGCTCCAGCTGCTGCCTCCCTCAACTGAGCGAGCCATCCCAGTGAGCAGTGCTAAGAATGTGCTCGACAGTAATGACCCATCCTGTCCCACAGAGCTACTGGCTGGCAATCCTGACGGTCAGTGGTTACTCACTAGTCGTGATTAAGGATGGAATAGCAGCCAACACAAAAGTGCTGAAGTTTAACACCGTCTTTGGCACTATTTTGAACAATAGTGCCAAATGTTCAAATAAAAACACTATAGTGCACAGCTCCTGGTGTCTCCATTGTGTGCATGCAATATGTGCTGACTTTACACTGTACATGTGTTTTTGCCTGTAGACAAGTTGGATGCTGACTACATCAGACGTTACCTAGGTGATTTAACGCCTCTGCAGGAGAGCTGTCTTATTCGACTGCGCCAGTGGCTCCAAGAAAACCACAAGGGCAAGGTCACAAACAGTTTTATTTGACTACAGAGTAGTCTGTGCAGTTATGTAAAATACACATTTATTTCTAGACATGCTTCCACGCTTAATGTTAGTTTTGCTTCTCACATGGACTGTAGATTATTAGATGGAAAACAACAAGCATCCGTTGGCTTAAATGTTAATACATGTAACTTTAACTTGGAGCAGTGCATTAGAGGTTTGACCCCTGCTTGTTGTTGCACAGATTCCAAAAGATCAGCATGTGCTGCGCTTCCTGAGGGCCAGAGACTTCAACCTGGACAAGGCCCGGGAGCTCTTGTGCCAGTCGCTTACCTGGAGGAAGCAGCACCAGGTAGATTTCCTGTTAGACACATGGGAGTGCCCACAACTGCTTCAGGACTACTACACTGGAGGCTGGCACCACCACGACAAAGGTACTGTGAATAATAACCTGCCTAAGTGTGTATTTTCACTTTATGTCACTGTTTCCTGTTATTGTGCTGTTGTTTGTCACTTATCAGTAAATGTAAAGATACAGGGGCAGCAGGATTTGGTCTTCTGTATTTATAGTATATATGTTCACGTAGGTTTAAACAGCCTGTTAATTATTGACCGTAAAGTCTGAGCAGCATCTGTCCCAGCTCGAATGTTTGAAAATGAGTCATTGCTTTTAACAGCTGATCAACCAGGTTTAAACACAGGAAGTGCCCTTTGAATGTTTACATGCTTAGTTTATACCTGTTAAGGTGGTAAATACCAGCTGTATTTAGACGACAGCGCTGTAAATGTTATTATTACGGAAATATTGCAAAGTACAGTCTAGACCTGCTCTATATGAAAAGTGCAATGAGATAACTTCTGTTATGAATTGGTGTGTGTGTGTGTGTGTGTGTGTGTGTGTGTGTGTGGTGTGTGGGTGTGTGTGTGTGTGTGTGTGTGTGTGTGTGTGTGTGGTTTAGACGGCCGTCCTCTGTATGTCTTGCGTCTGGGGCAAATGGACACTAAGGGTTTGGTACGAGCCTTGGGAGAGGAGGTGCTACTGAAACAGGTACATACACAAGATGTATGCTTCAACGTACACACAAACATTTTCAGTTAAAATACCTTCCGTTACATTAATGCTACAACTTGATGAATATGACCCAGGTCCTGTCCATCAACGAGGAGGGACTGAGGCGTTGTGAAGAAAACACCAGAGTCTTCGGGCGACCCATTAGGTGCCTAGATATTAATTCATCTATCTTCTGTCAGTTTCTCACTGGTAGCAGCTAATCAGGTGAACACATGCTTGCATATATAATCCTGTAATGTCTATTTTAATGTGTCGGTCAGCTGCTGGACTTGCCTGGTGGATCTGGAGGGTCTTAATATGCGGCACCTGTGGAGACCAGGTGTTAAGGCTCTGCTGAGAATCATCGAGGTGGTGGAGGCCAACTACCCCGAGACCCTGGGTCGTCTGCTCATACTGAGGGCGCCCAGAGTTTTTCCAGTGCTCTGGACCCTGGTAAGAAGCTCATCATTTTGATTTAATTAATCATCTAATTAGGGAAGAATGGATCAAGTTGTGCAGACGCAGAGATTGCCGCTTGCAAATATTCCTGCTGATAGTAATTCTTAATAGCTGGGTGCAACATTGTGAATATGAGCAAATGATAAATGAAGAAGAAATGGAGAGAAAGTTAATTATAACCATGCAATATGCAGATCCGCATGGGGGTACATTTGATCATTGCTACAGCAATGTTCAAAGGTATAGTTTGTGGGAGAGTAATAGCATTCAGAAAAGAAATAAAGCAGAGTAGTAGTAGTAGTAGTGGTGGTAGTACATCAATATTTGAAAATAAATCAAATCAAACTTATCAATAATAATAGCAATGAAACCATTGTTGCGTAACCATAGTTAACCATAGTTAAACTGATGTTAAGTAAGGGCTTTAAAAGTTTCTACCCAGAGATGTGAAAGATATTTAACAGCAAATAACAAACAACAAAGTTCAATTATAAATATTTAAACAGGATGCACTATTATGACGATAAAATAAATATAACCAACCATCAACCAGCTAACCTGTTTATTTCTAAACATGATTACTTCAGATATTCATGGATTGATTTTTACAGTGTGACCCTGTGGTTGCTTTCATGTTCTCTGATGACTTTTGGTGTCTTGTTTCCAGGTTAGCCCCCTGATACATGAGAATACCCGTAAAAAGTTCCTTGTTTATGCTGGAAACGACTACCAGGGTCCAGGAGGATTGGTGGACTACATTGATAAAGAAATCATCCCTGACTTCTTGGGAGGGGACTGCATGGTGAGGTTTAGTCCTCAACATACCCGAACAGACACGGTGAAAGAATGTGTGCCAGGCTTTGTGCTCATGATTTGACATTCACTCCTTTAGTGTGCGCTAGTCCTTATAGCCTCAGGTTTATGTGGTTTTAATCCATCAGCAGTAGGGTTGGGGCGGGGGCAAGCTGGGGTGTTTACCTGAGGTGTAGGTGTGTGAGTGTGTCAGAGTGTGGGGAGAAGCGATTTCCGAGGCAGGTGCAAAGCATACTTAAAAACAATAATAAGCATGTTCGTGGTCATTAAAACCTGCTTTCACAGGGTGGTATAATGTGAAAATTTCAGATCAGCAGCCCAACCCTAATCAGCAACAAGTAGCAAGTATCTCCATGTGTGCTAAAAATTTAATCTGAGAAGTGCATCAACTAAACAAGAGTACTCATAGAACTATATATACAGACATTTCTTTTGCAGCCGTTTACTGTTTGGACAGGAGCAGGATATACTGTATGTACTGGTCAGGTCAGTCATACAGTTGACAAGTTATTTTAGCACAACTGCTAGCCAGCTCGCATTTCAACACTGTACAATGCATTCCATCCACTCCTTACAGTTTTAACTGCATTTCATTGAGCCCAACAAACCTAAGCTGGCCTTATCTCTCTTAAAATGGCAAATTTACACAGCTACGAGTGGCTTTTACCCACCGAGAGGGCGCCTGCTCGTGAGTCACTAAACCCACATTACTTTAATTAAGTGAAATCAGACACTGTACCGACCTTGGTACATATGCAACCTCATGTTACAATACACACATATATTCATGTGAGTTGTCTGTTGTTGTCATTGGTTGAGCTTGATGGGGTTTTTTTCTGCTGCCCTCTCCAGTGTGACATCCCTGAGGGAGGTATGGTTCCCAAATTTCTGTACAGGACAGCAGAAGAGCTTGACAGTGAGGAAAACAGCCTGTTGACTGACTCCATCTACAAGAGTGCCAGTATTTTCAAGGGAGCCCCATATGAGGTACAGTCTCAGTAAATCCACATGTATCAAAGAATAAGGATACCTTAATTCTGCTAATAGTGCATAAAGGTGAGAGCAAAGGGAGTGTTTTCTGCCCTTTTCCAATTTATGTGTATTCTGGATTTTATCCTGTGGATTAGGATGCCACCAGCTGGAAGAAATCTACATTGCAGGCTTGCAGCAAAAGAGAAACCTTTGATTAATGGCCTGCTGTCTGCCGTTCTGTGCTTCCAATTTCCTTACATCCTCCTGCAGATGCTGATCGAGATCGCAGAGGCCTCCTCCGTCATCACTTGGGACTTTGACGTGTCTAAAGGAGATGTGCTTTTCAACATCTACCATTCCAAGAGGGCCCCACAGCCTCCCAAGAAAGACACTCTCGGAGCCCATGCCCTCACATCCCTAGGGGCCGTTAATGCCCAGCTGATAGACAGGAACTGGGTGCTGGGCCAGGACTTCAGCATAGTGGAGAAATCCCTCACCTGCAGGGAGGGAGAGAGTGTACAGGTCAGGGAGAAGATGGTAGAGATTAGTGTTTTAGCAGTTTCTACAAAACGTAGTTTGTCCCTGTTTGCTGTCCGTTGCATCTAGGCAGTTAAATTCTCCATCATCGCAGCCCCAAAATTGATCCTGCAGCTTTCCTCTGTTCAAACAGGGCTCCCATGTAACACGCTGGCCCGGCTTCTACATCCTCCAGTGGCGCTTCCACAGCTCCCCAGCCTGCACCGCCTCCAGCCTGCCTCGTGTGGATGATGTGCTGGCTTCGCTGCAGGTCTCTTCCCACAAGTGTAAGATTATGTACTACACCGAGGTGCTGGCCTCCCATGACTTCAGGTGGGTTTATTTATTCCACTGTGCTTTTCTTTTTATAATAATGAAGTTTTTCACAAAGGCTGCACTGCTCTTGAAAAAGAAATCAGTGTTGTCACATTCCTGGAATGACCTGTCCTTGTGTTTTACAGATATGTTTGCCAGATATATACTTTTTAAACCTGTTATACTGTTGTTGTTTTTTTACAGTATTTGGTGGTTAAAAATTAACTATTTTTTCTGCCTTGTCTGTTTTTTCTAGGGGATCCATGACCAGTCTGGAGTCTAGTCATAGTGGTTTCTCTCAGCTCAGTGCTGCCACTACTTCCTCTAGCCAATCACACGCCAGCTCCACCATCTCAAGGTAGCATCTGCCCAGCTGTGACCTAAAGCTACTGACATCTTACTCTGACTGTGCCTTAAGCCTTAAAAAAGGGTGTTTTACTCATACACCTAAATTAGAATTTGACCTGACTAAATAATATATTTAGTGGATCCGTAGTTTAATTGAACTCTGTTTCTAGGGAATGAAGGAAGTGCTTAAAGTATCAGTTTCCTGTGCACATAATGACTGACTTGTTATTCTCATTCGTTTGAATAATAGTAGTGTATAATAAATGCAAAGCACAGTGCAAATGCCAAGTCTATGATTTGTAGTTTCAGATGTGGAGCATCTGCTCTGCATGTGCTGGATCAGTAATGGCAAAAGGAGATCTTTAGCTGGACAGTGCAGCTTCTGTCCCTGAAATTGCTTTCATTGTCCACAAGATGTCAGTGTACTC
The DNA here is from genome assembly GCF_021292245.1 of Micropterus dolomieu. Taxonomy (NCBI): domain Eukaryota; kingdom Metazoa; phylum Chordata; class Actinopteri; order Centrarchiformes; family Centrarchidae; genus Micropterus; species Micropterus dolomieu. The sequence goes on from NC_060151.1 coordinate 12,253,028, forward strand.
TTTGCCTGGACTTGCTCTCAAATCTGCAGTGTACTTAGCGCATATGGTTTCACTTGCTGCACACTCAAAAGGAGACTTGTTTACATAAAGAATAAATAATGATGTAACTTCCAGAGTGTGTCTGCATTTTGGGAAAACAATGACTACAGTAGCAGAGCTGTAGTGGGGTAGTAATTTTGAATAATCGTGGATACGGGTTGATAATCATTTTACAGCATTAGGTGAGATGTTCAGAGTGAGGAGATAATGTGAAATATCCTTAAAATATGTAGCACACTCTCTAGATTTCATGTAATGTTGTTTTTGGGCTTGTTAGGCTTAGCTGTTGAGTTTTCTGAGGCAGCTAATCTGAATGCAATATAGTGCAGCCCCTTGTGATCTGGCACAGGGCCAGGCAGACAACTGATTTACATAAAACTTTAATTTCCATAAACTTATTAGATGCTTCCAGCTAAATCTTAATTGAATTTCCCTGCGTTCTATTTTTTTTTCTTGGTTTGCAAACTTGTGTCATGTTGCTGTTTATCTCAATACAGTTCAGAGTCAGGTGGGCCGAGGTCTCAGAGGCGTTGATTGAACGGGAGCCTGACTTCCTGCTGGCATGTCAGGGTTGTTAGAAAGAGGAAGTGTACTGACTTTGCCAGAAGCTTATTTACTGAATTCCTCCACTTGCTCTAATGACCTCCCAAGACACACATTGTCCGCAAAAATAGCAGCACCTCTTTTACCTGATATGCCTAATTTGCTCTTAAAACCACTTGTTCTCGAGCAATTAAGTGATTTAAGGCGGAATTATTTTACTGGCATTCACAGGCTTTAAAAATTAAGACTGTTATATAGGTACCAAACAAGAAAATTGTCCAGAGAATTGTGTTGAAAACACGAGTCTCAACAAAAACTGTGTTAATCTCTGTCAATCTTGAGTTGTTAGATGACGTGAACACTTGAAGCCGTTAACATGGGAATCTTTCTCATCTCTAACATGAAGCACAGCAGTGCTTTAAGCTAAATGCTAACATCAACATGGTCATAATGATGCTGACATGCTGATGTTTAGCAGATACAATGGTCACCATCTTCGTACAGCTGAGGATGATGGGTATTTCATTCATTTTGCAGGTATTTAGTCATAAACCAAAGTATTTGACACACTGTGTTTAAGAACAGGAACCTGATGAAGGAGCTGGATGAAAAGTGAAAGGAACACTTTTACAATCGACCCAATAGTTGTGGAGACATTTCACTCAAAACCACAAATGTGAACCTCATGGTGGCTTTAGAGGAAAAGTCATTAGGATACATCTTATGAGGATCACAAATGATGCCCTTTCCTTGAAACCACATGGATAAATGTTTGGACAAAACCAAAAGTTTCCCTCCACATTGGATATGTACTTAACTATCTCATGAGAGTCATAATTACCAATAACTTCACATGACTGTGCATCAATCACAGAATGGGAGGTCATCTTTGTAGTTTTTGTGCCATATGCATATTCTCTTGAGACACAGGAAGCTATTGTTATGGTATGTATTTTGTCCTATGTTTCTTTGACAAATAAAAAAGAAACTTGATGCTTTAAAGGTTCAGTGTGTAAGTTTTTGTGGCATCTAGTGGCGAGGGTTGCAAATTGCAACCAAAGGCTCACGGTGCATTCACATGCTCCTCGGATGGTTCCGTATCTCGAGTTGTGAAGTTGTTCTTCCAACTTCAGTGTGTTTTCATGTAATCTTAAATCGGAATGTGGAATTAACATGGACGCTACTACAAAGAGTTGTTGGATTAGCATTATCAGAGCGTATAAACAACACACAGACATATAGTTCACTCTACACGGACAGCAAACTAACCGTTATAACCATTTTACAAATTACATGTTTGTAAAATATGTAAATGCAATACGTGATTTTGCACGAATCAAAGTTCTGTTGTTTATCTTTTTGCAATAAAGATTTAAGGAAGAAAACAAGATTATGATTATTCCGACACCACATGAATGCACCATCAGTCACCGCTCACCCCTCCCTCTCTGTCTGCTTGTGCTACATGATATGGGTGGGTACCATTTGGCTTTTCTTCTTTTTCTTCTTTGAAACATGGTGGTGCAACATGGCGATGTCCCTGTAAGTGTACCCGCGGTGTATGTAGATAGATATGGCTTATTCATTATGTAAGGTACATAGTTATGTATATTATATTGCATTTATGTCAGTAAATCCTCCTTAATATTACACACTGGACTTTTTTATACATGGGATAGGGTAGGCTATTTTCCATAATGAGAGTTATTGGAGCTTGCATTTCATGATTCCATATTGTTGTTAATCGTGCATAATATTTCTAACTATGTAAAACTCAAAGTTTTGTTATCAACTGCTCATAATAAAAGACAACTGATTTCTTTCTAAACTCAACTCAATGCATTTCATTGCTGTCTGGCACAGTCATTCATGAAGATATCGCTCAGGATATTTCCTTTTTTTGCATTTGCCACATTTTGACATCTCATCACTGTTATTCACTGGTTGTGCTGATTTCACAGATATAAGAAAATCATTTGGAATTTGTCTCTTAAAAAACTGGCCTCAAGATTTAATCGCCAAATTCCTGCAAGAAACTATTGATGTGTGTTTTGCTAACGAGTCGGCTCTATGAGCCGGCTCTTTGTTGTGAACGATAGGAGCCAGCTCCAGTCTGAGGGCGATTCACCCGCACCCCACCCCCTCGGTGTAAAAAAAAAAGTAGGAACAACAACCTACTAGCTTATACTAACTATTTTTACTAATTGAAATATACAGTATGTGTCTGTATAGAGTGGTGTAATTATTTATTAACAATGCAAATTAATTTTCATTAGCAGGGTTATTTTTGTTGTACAACTAGGATAGTTATTCTTGACATTTGACACTTTTTAACCATCAATATGGCAGAATATTTCAATGTATTGCAAATGATGAAGCTTGTATGTATATTTCTTGCAACAAATAAAAATACAACTTAAGCAGTGACCAGCAGAAGTGGTACTAAAGGAAGTGTCGTTTGGGAGCTGAAAGAACCGTTTCTTGGAAAGGAATGGAGCCGTAAGATCTGGCTCCGTTCAAAGACCTGTAATTCCCATCAGCAAGTAAAGAAGCAACAGAGGAGGAGCGCATTGATAATGTGCTGCTGTATTAGTCTCAGATTTCTTGTTAGATATAGATATAAACACCCCAGCCTTCACTGGGAATATGTACATGATAATAAATCATCTTCTCTCAGAAATACCAGAGGGGGTTGTCAACACGGGGTGGATTTTTGGTAGTGTTTCTTTTTTTGTATTTACATCTCATAAATGGCAAAAGGTAAGGATTGTACTTTTCAAAATAATGATTCATGCATTACTACTTCAATGTGTCAACATACTCGTTTGATTCTACTTGAAAGAGCTTATATGCCAACGATAATAGCACTGCAAATACAACGGGTCAAAACCACCAAACAACCCATCAAATCCTGCATGGAAACGGCCTATTTTCTAACTCGATGTGATCGCAGTAAGGAAATCTTATCAGACAATGATGCAGAGTCTCGCCATAGTGGAGATCCTCATTAAAACCTAAGCTTGTGTTTCATTTGCTTCCTTCTGACAATCCTGACCTTCCTTTTAATTGAAAAGGAGAGCTCTGGATTAGTGTGCACTATTTTTAGGAGGCTTGACGCACTGGAAGAGAAACTTTGTCCGGGATTGTTTGTGTGTACAAATGTGCAGCTTGAATCTAGGCCTCTCTTCCCTGTGATGTGTGCAACCTGAAAAACAGTAAATGTTTTATGCCTCCTCCATCTGAGTTGTGGACCTGTCCATTTAACTAATCTCATATCGGCTGTGTTGAAATTCATTTTCTGACTTGATGTACTACTGGGCCTGATTAATATGTCCACAAACAAATAGATACAGTCACATCTATTTATCTCTGAAGCTTCACACTGGCTCTCATATCTTCTAACATTGATTTTCTCTGCAACAAGAGCGACCATCAATCTAGCTTCAATTTAGGCCAATTTCTGAGCACTGCCCTCATTTGCAAAGAACTGTCAAGGCTCTGCTTAAGTCGTATGTTGTTTTTATCGGTTTCCGAACATCAGACCTGGTTTTATTTCTCTGGTGTTTTCTTGGCTCAATGACTTCTACACTTGACATTTCCATTCCTCCCACTCTAAATGGCCATTGAACTGTGCAGGTCAGTATGAGCCTGACCTCCTTAAATGTTACACTGGGAAGACACATTTATCCATGGCTTATCTGGAAAGAATACTAAACTTTGACAATTGGAAGTGTATCTCCCGTAATCTCACAAGATTAAACACTTGAAGAGAGGTTTAACCAATGAATCTAAAATATATTCTGCATGTTAGTCAATGCAGTTATGAAAGACAGCAGATACAAACAGTAGCATGTCACAGTCAGGGTGTTAACATTTTAAAAAGGTTATTCGATTAAATCTGATTCTTTATTTATAGCCTATGCAACCATAATGCTTCAATTAGCTTTCTTGAACTGAAAACACATTGTGAAAGGGTCAGTGTTCTAAGGCTAGAGACAGCAGATAGCAGATAATATAGCAGATAACCAGATAGCACTGAAAAACAAGTTCAGTTTAGTTAAATGTGTGCAGTACAGTGGATATGATTCACTTCTATCCTGATTGACAGGTCGTTGTGGTAGCGTCTTGTCAATCACACGGTTGCCAAAGCATACCCTACTTTATCATCTATTTTTCTCTAAATTGGACCATTATTTGCAAAACAAACATGATGCTATAATGAAAAATACTTTAAACTAGAGATTGGGACCACAAACTCATTAGCAAAGTGTTTACTGAGGTAACAAATTAAGTGAGAAGTACGGCCATTTTGTCATTAACTCCAGTGCTATCCGACTTCTTTTTGCAACCAGTGAAGTCGCCCTCTGCTGGACATTAGAAAGAATGCAGGATTAAGGGACTCTGCATTGGCTTCACTTTTCAGACCCGGTGCCTATTGACATGTTTTACCCCAGTGACAGGTAACACCTTCCCCTTGCCGGTTGGTCCATTCTCCTGAGTATTAGTTCAGGTTCTATGTAATCATGGGTTCCACATAGTAGGAAGTCTGTAGTGATTACGTGCACAACTGTTTCTGCCAGCAGATAGAAAAGGGTGGCATTTATTAAGCATCCATCTTCGCTCCTCTTACCTACCAAGCCTCAGCATCCCTCAACGAACACAGATTTTCCTTATTTAGGGGCTGGCAGGAATCCCCTATACTTGAGAGAGAGCAAAGACAGATAGAGAGATAGATGGAGAGAGTGAGATAAAGGCGTGAAGGTAGGATTAGGGATGAGGGGTGCAGGACATACCAGCACCATTCCATGTACAGTATGCACACACACACACAACCAGACCATGAACTATTAGTCAATTTATTGATTTAGTCATCTTTCAAGCACAAATGGCAAATAATCTCAGGTCCCAGCTGCTCAAATGTGACGATATGCTCTGTAATCTGTAATACATTGTTTAACAACTCATGATAGGCTGAAATATTTATTTATCATTAACATCCTATTTTATTGTCGTCTTATGTCATGATCCGTGTGCAGTGTTTTTGCCAGCTTAAATTTAAACTAATTGTTTCAGCTCTAATAAGCTGTTGGGCCAAGCATTATTTTTTATTTAACCTTTATTTAATCAGGCAGGACACTTAAGAACCAATTTCTTATTAACAAGGATGTTGGCTTGCATAAGGGGATTAGCCTCTTAAGGGGAGGGGGGAGTGGATACAAGTTAAGACATACAAAACATTCAGGGTTAAGGAACAGACAAGGCAATAACATACAGAGGTTAAAAAAGAAGGTACCGGTACAGTGGGGGTATAAACAACGCAGTGTAGCAGACAGACTAAATAACAGCACTTAATATAATAATTTAAAACAGTTTTGAACAGGCAGAAAAACATTTAATAAAGTAACATCTTCTAGTTCCATTTCCCAAATGTGAAGGTTTGCTGCTTTTTTCTTTTTGTTATAATACTATAGTGATTACCATGAAGTTTTGCACTATGTGTCGAACAAAAGAAGTGAGTTTTAAAAGACAAGGGCTGTAGCTACCAATTATTTTCTCGATTAATCATCTGTAAAATTTCATAAAATATTGAAAAATGCTTATCACAATTAAACGTGACTTTACCAACTTGCTTGTTTTCCTTAAGCAGCACTTCAAAACCCTAAAATTTAATTCTTTACTATCAAATAAAATGAAGAAAACTCCAGATCTGTGAAACTGAGAAGGAACATATAGTTGACTATTTTTCTCTATCTAATAACTGATAAATCAACTAACCTTTTCAGCTCTCAACATCAGCCTGGGTTTTGGGAAATTGTAACAGCTGTTTTCACTACTTTATGACATTTCTTAGACCAAACTATACTTTCAACACAGGGCATCAGGGTGTGTTTCATCTGTAAACCTAAACACTATAACCAGGTTTTTGAACTAAAATTTCAAAACCATAACTCCATTTTTCAAAAAGCACACCCATTTATCTAAACTCTACACACAAATCCCTTCATTTCTCATTGCCTACACCATGCAGTCATTGAGAAAACCCTGACATTCCATATTGTTCACTCAATCAGCACAAGTTGAGCTCAATTAGCACAGCTACTCTGGTGGAAACACAAGGAGTCAAAATTGGGAGGAGGAGGAGGAGAAGGAGAAGAAGGAGAAGAAGACTGGGGCAGAATAATTAGTTCCCCTTCGAGGGAACTCGAACTGCGTCGGTTACGACACTATAGGAACGCCTCTAGGCGAAGCAGGTCTGAACGTGAATGAAATCACTCCAATCCTATTGGCTTGTTGCTAGAACGGTAAGGTGTGACGGAATAACCGGAGGAGTATAAAGCACACCTGTACACACTCATCATTAGCTTTTTTCTATTCAGCAGGCGCTCTGTATGTTGTTTGAAGAAAGCTCCAGTCCTACAAGCAGTATGTCTTACCTGAAGAAGAAGTCTACCAGCATGTCCGGCAACCAGATGTACAGAAGGTGTGTTTTTTTTTTTTTTTTTCTTGCCCTCGGTACATCACGGATGGAGATTCTCATGAGATGTGTGTCTCATGTTTGGGGATGGAGCACGCCCGGGCAGCTCTCGAGGGGGCTGCCTGCGCCCGTTGCGAAGCCCTTTCCGTGCGGGTACTGAGGTACAGCATGGCTCTCTTTTCCGAGGATGGCCGGATGTGTTTTCCCCGTGGTGCGGGCCCTACGGCCGCTGAGGCGGCCCGGCGGCTTCACTCATGGGGTTCACAGCGTGATCTGTCGGAGGATTTCGGGACGGCTGAGGCTTTTTCCCGACCTTCATCCGCTGGCTCCGACGCTTCCTTTCCTCGTTCGGGAGCCCGTTTCTCGGCTTCTCCCGCTCGCGGTTTGGATCCGGAGACGCTGCAGCAATCCGACTCCGAGGAGGCGGACGTGCTCAGCGCAGTGGACGATGACTTCCGGGTGTCGGGGCGGCGTCATCTGGCGGCGCCCGACTATGACGTGCTGCTGGAGGTGGTGACTAGAGCCGTGGCTAAGCTCAACATCAACTGGCCAAAGGAGCAGACACCACAGGCTAGTGGTAAGCTTGATGAAAGGTTTCTTAAGCACCACACGCCACCTCCACGCCGGTCTCTGCCATTCTTTCCTCATTTACATGATGAACTGAGTAATCATGGGGCAGTGGGGCCTTCTCTACATGGCTTTACACACCCCGATCACTGAACTACAGTAATGTGATGGGGGTTAGGGACCGTGGTTATGGGAGGATGCTTCAGGTAGAGGATGCGCTTGCGAGCTATCTCTCCCCTCGACTTGCGTCCTCCCTGGAGAAGCCGGCGTTACCATCCAAACCATGTCACACCACATCCACGCTCATGGGGAAGGCGTACATGGCAGCGGGCCAGGCAGGTGCGAGCTTGCACACCATGGCGGTGCTTCAAGCCTACCAAGCCGACCTGCTACAGGAGATGGTTCAGAGGGGGGGTCCCTCTGAGGAAGATCTGGCGGAGCTTCGCAGAACCACGGAGCGTTAGACGCAGAAAGGGCGAAGCGTTCTGCCAGTACCTCCCTCGCCGGTCTGGACCCAAGGCAGCTGAGGCTGCCAGGCGTAGGTCCCTTCCCTCTACGAGCTCCTACGGAGAGGAGAGGAAGCAGAGTGTCGCTTCTCGGGGGCCCCCCCGAGGAGCTGGGGCAGCGAGACGGCGCTCTCACCCTCAGCCGTCTGAGAGACGCGATCTGAGGACCGTCATCCAGTCTCGACGGAGCTCAGGGAAGACCGGGGTAGGGGAGTCTTTCTCCCCTCCCACACCCCCCCACCCCGGAGGCCGACCGAGGTCCCCTCCGCCGTGGCAACAGGTGATGTTATCCCGCCGTTTACACGTTCAGGACGCACCTGGCACCATCGAGTCCACGCCGTACTGCCTGCCCCGAGGGTCTGCAGTCAGGCGGTGTCCCGACTCACTCACCGTGGATCTTCGGCGGCTCCCCCTGCTGTTCTGGGGCTTCAGGGGTCCACCAGAAGATCACACGAGACACCGACCACCAGCCCTGAGGGGCTGGTTCCGTTGGCAGACTTTGCAGAGGCTTGGCGGAGCCTGACGAACATTTCTCCGTGGGTCCTGCGCACTGCCATAGATGGGTATCGACTACAGTTCAAAACCCGCCCTCCAAATTCAACAGTAGAGAGGGGGTGGTTTAGACTGTGGTCCGCCCGGAGCAAGGTCCGGTGTTGGGACAGGAAGTTTGTACTCTATGGTGTCGACACCATATTGGTTGCCGTAAAGGGGGTGAAGTTAGGCCACGCCATCACTATGAAACACTTTCAACGAGTGTTGGGTCTCCTGGCGGCTGCGTCCAGCGTAATACCATCTGGACTGCTGCACATGAGACCCCTGCAGTGGTGGCTAAGGAACAAGGGTTTTTCCCCGAGGGGAATCCTCTCCGTCTGGTTTGGGTTACGCGCAAGTGTCTTCGTTCCCTATCAGTTGGGAAGGAAACTTGGTTCCTGTCCCAGGGGCCCGTGCTGGGAGGGTCTTGTCGACAGACGCCTCCCTCACGGGCTGGGGCGCGGTCATGGACGGCCGCTTTGCAAGGGGATCCTGGCAGGTGCATCGATCAGAGTGGCATATCAACTGTCTCGAGATGTTGGCGGTGTTCCAGGCTCTAAGGAGTTTCCTG
>NC_060151.1:12262279-12263733 GCF_021292245.1 Micropterus dolomieu
TCTGGGGCTTCAGGGGTCCACCAGAAGATCACACGAGACACCGACCACCAGCCCTGAGGGGCTGGTTCCGTTGGCAGACTTTGCAGAGGCTTGGCGGAGCCTGACGAACATTTCTCCGTGGGTCCTGCGCACTGCCATAGATGGGTATCGACTACAGTTCAAAACCCGCCCTCCAAATTCAACAGAAGAGAGGGGGTGGTTTAGACTGTGGTCCGCCCGGAGCAAGGTCCGGTGTTGGGACAGGAAGTTCGTACTCTGCTGAGGAAAGGGGCCGTGGAACGTGTCTCCCCCCCAGACAGAGACGCCGGTTCTACAGCCGGTACTTCATAGTCCCCAAGAAGGACGGAGGGCTGCGTGCCCTATTTTGGATCTGCGGGTTCCAACCGGTCTCTGAGGAGATTCAGGTTCAAGATGCTCATCATCCCCGCCATCGTGACGCACATCCAATCTGAGGTTCGTCACGATAGATCTAAAGGACGCCTATTTCCAGGTCTCCATCCGTCCTTCTCACAGGAAGTTCCTGAGGTTTGCCTTCGGGGGTGTGGCTTACCAGTATCGGGTTCTTCCATTCGGCCTGGCACTTCCCCTCGCACATTCGCCAAGTGTATGGATGCAGCACTGGCCCCGCTGAGGCTCCAGGGCATCCGGATTTCAACTTCATCGACGACTGGCTCATCCTAGCCCAGTCTCGAGAGTTGGCGGTTCGGCATCGAGATGTCGTTCTGGCTCATCTGCGGCGTTTAGGGCTGAGGCTCAACGCAAAGAAGAGCGTGCTGGCGCCCACCCAACGGACTACGTTCCTAGGGGTTGTATGGGATTCGACAACGATACGGGCACAATTGTCTCCGGCACGTGTCGACACCATATTGGCTTCCGTGAAAGGGGTGAAGTTAGGCCACGCCATCACTATGAAACACTTTCAACGAGTGTTGGGTCTCCTGGCGGCTGCGTCCAGCGTAATACTATCTGGACTGCTGCACATGAGACCCCTGCAGTGGTGGCTAAGGAACAAGGGTTTTTCCCCGAAGGGGAAATCCTCTCCGTCTGATTTGGGTTACGCGCAAGTGTCTTCGTTCCCTATCAGTTTGGAAGGAAACTTGGTTCCTGTCCCAGGGGCCCGTGCTGGGAGGGTCTTGTCGCCGGCTGGTTATTTCGACAGACGCCTCCCTCACGGGCTGGGGCGCGGTCATGGACGGCCGCTTTGCAAGGGGATCCTGGCAGGTGCATCAATCCGAGTGGCATATCAACTGTCTCGAGATGTTGGCGGTGTTCCAGGCTCTAAGGAGTTTCCTGCCCGATCTCCAAGGCCACCACGTCCTGGTTCGTTCCGAAGAGAACAACACAGCGGTGGTGGCCTATCTGAATCACCAGGGCGGTCTGCGCTCGCGCCCTCTGGACAGACTGGCGCGTCAGATCCTCCTGTGGTCCCAGCAGAGGTTACTATCGCTCAGGGC
>NC_060151.1:12263833-12278982 GCF_021292245.1 Micropterus dolomieu
AGGGGGCACAGTACCTAGAGGCGGGTCTAACAGCCGGAGCAGTCGAGACCCTCCTGAGCTCCAGGGCCCCGTCCACACGGAGGATGTACGGCCTGAAGTGGAGTGTTTTCTCCACTTGGTGTAGGGAGCGGTCGGTGGACCCTGTTACCTGCCCGGTGGTTCAGGTACTTGAGTTCCTCCAGGACCGGTTCTCTGCTGGTCTTTCCCCTTCCACCCTCAAGGTGTACGTGGCAGCTATTTTCCACACCCCTCTGAGGGAGGGGTCCTTGGGGAAACTTCCCTTGGTTGTACGTTTCCTCCGTGGTGCCCGGAGGATGAGACCTGCGACTCGGTCCAAGGTTCCCACTTGGGATCTGGCAGTGGTTCTTGGGGCGTTGGCTGAGGCCCCCTTCAAACCCCTGGAGTCAGCTGAGGCTAAGCACTTGACCCTCAAGATGGCCTTTCTCCTTGCTATCACCTCTCTGAGGAGGGTGGGGGATCTCCAAGCGCTTTCGGTTTCCCCCGCAAAGCCTGGAGTTCGCCCTGGGGAATATTAGGGCTATCCTGCACCCTCGTTCAGGATACATCCCTAAAGTGCCTTCTTGTGCGGCAGGGTCCACAGTGCTGCAGGCATTTCATCCTCCACCTCATGTGACGGCGGAGGACGGGAGACTTTATCTGCTCTGCCCTGTCAGAGCACTGAGTATTTACACTCTGAGGTCCTCCCATTGGAGGAAGGCTGACCAGCTGCTAGTGTGTTTTGGGTCTCCCAGGGCCGGGCTCCCTGCATCCAAACATACTATTAGCAACTGGATTGTTCAGACTATTTCCCTGGCCTATCAGGTGCGCGGTTTGCCTTCACCTGTGGCTGTGAGGGCTCATTCTACCAGAGGCATGGCGACCTCTCAAGCCCTCCTTTCCAGGGCCTCTTTGCAGGATGTTTGTTTAGCGGCTGGCTGGGCCACTCCGCACACATTCATTCGGTTTTACAGTCTTGACCTTCCTTCGGCACCTGGCACTCGTGTGCTCTCCTCTTAGTCGTGCCACTTTATTGCACACAAGGGCAGGCGGGGTTTTCGGCACGGTTTAGTGGGTATCTCGTTCCCATAGTGTCGTAACCGACGCAGTTCGAGTTCCCTCGAAGGGGAACGTCTCGGGTTACGTATCTAACCCTGGTTCCCCGAGAAGGGGAACGAGACACTGTGTCGGCCCGCCGCACCTCTCTCCCCGCCTGAAGCGCCTGCTTCATAGTTTAAGCTAATGATGAGTGTGTACAGGTGTGCTTTATACTCCTCCGGTTATTCCGTCACACCTTACCGTTCTAGCAACAAGCCAATAGGATTGGAGTGATTTCATTCACGTTCAGACCTGCTTCGCCTAGAGGCGTTCCTATAGTGTCGTAACCGACGCAGTGTCTCGTTCCCCTTCTCGGGGAACCAGGGTTACATACTTAACCCGAGACGTTGTTTGTTCAGTACAGTAACGTAGAAAAAATGTGTGCAAATGTATAAATTTGTTATTTCTTTTGTTGTGTTCATCATGTGAAAAGGTTTTTGAGGGGAGAACCACAAGCAACATTTGTAATAATCAATTTTTGTAGTATTGTTTTGAATTTATCTCACCAGTGTGTAAAACCGGTTTGGTTTTTCAGCAAGATTTAATGGTTTTAAGTGGAGAGCTTAATTTTGACCTGAAAATAGGACGTTTGGGGAATTGGATGAGAAGTTGTGGATTTGTGTTTAGAGTTTCGAGAAAAAAAGAGGCATGATTTTAAGAAAAGTGTTTAGGCAATCGAGAAAAACTGTAATCTCTAAAATTGACTCATACAGTGGCAAAGTTATACTGCATTTATAAATGACAATACATACAACCTAGAACAGGTCCGGTCTGTGCCTCTTGTTGTAGAAGACCCTATTACAGATGCAGTGAAGCAGAGAACCAAAGCAGATGAAACACAGCCAAACTGTGTTTTGTGTGTGTGTGTGGAAAATATTTTCTGGCACCGGTATCCGCTGCTCTCTCCTTCGGTCTCTCTCTAACATTATGAGGTAGTTACTGTAAGCCAGGCCCATAAGCGATCCCTAGATGCATGCTGGCACTACACCACTCAGTCTGTCTGTAGCCTCTGAGTCTTCCCGCCTTGTATGAACTACCTGCTTCATAGCACTGTATAAATTTGAAATAAACTTTTCTCACCATAAAGGGACACCTCTATTCTCTGGTGACGGTAGAACTGAATGAAGTTCATTATCATTTTGAGTCTGATTGCACAACATAAAAGCTGGTGGAGGAGAAAGAATGGCTGATTGGTCCAAGCTGGCACACACTCTGGCTGTAACTCCATCTGGCTGAAGTTGTGAACACAACGAAAGCTTTCTAGCAAGGATGCTGTATGACTGACGAAGCAGATAAACCATATATAATGGCTCAAAATGTGCTATTTTCATACCTGATTGGGCGTAGTGCTGATTAAGGTGCGGCGCATTTTATTCAAATTTGAACATGAGTTAAAGCAGCAGTTGGAAATTTTGGGGAATACGCTCCTTTGTTATTTTCTTGCCGAGAGTTAGATAAGAAGATTGATAACACTGTCATGCAGCCAGCAGCTAGTTCAATTAGCTTAACACTGGAAATAGCCCGGCTTTACCCAATGGCGACAAATTCTCCCACTAGCACCTTTTTTAAAGATTTGCTATTTTACTGGGGGCATTATGTGACGGACTATTTCTTGGTCTGGAAGAGTAGCTCCCTGCTCAGAGCCAACATTGATTGAACATCAAGATGGCGCCGTAGACAGCCGCCTCTGGATTACGCTCCATAGTGCTTTTGGTGTTTTTGTTTATTCTGTCTATATTGTTTTTGTTTATAGTTTGTATATATGTGTTCTCCATACTGTAGCCTGTGTATGATTTTATTATTGTATTATTCTATAAGCAAGCACATCGTGAGCAATGCACAATCCTGAGTCAAATTCTCGTATGTGTACACATACCTGGCAAATAAAGCTGATTCTCATTCTGAGCATGAGAGTGGTATCGTCCTTCTCATCTAACTCTCGGCAGGAAAACAAAGAAGCGTATTTCCAGAAACGTGAAACCTTCTTCAAATCAACACCTTAATGTCCCAACTTTGTCTCCCAGTATACTGTGTTGCTGCAAGTTTAAGTATGTCACTTTTACATAAACTATAGGGATAGGTTTGTGCTGTAGAAACTGTTTTTGACTGGCCTGCTGGGCAGTTGGGGAAAATTGCTTTGACATGCAGCAGAGAAGACATATGGACCTTGACAGGTCTGCCTATTGTATGTGCCTGAGGGAAACTCATTACCTGTCAGGGCCAAAATGATTATAGGCTGGTGCGTTAGCCATGTTTATTGTCTTTCAATTCCTTGTTTGGATATTGAAATGAACAGTCTCCCCTCAGCGCAGCCACACGAGGCTGACAGTCACAGAGAGATGTATGACAGCAATGAAGGCTTTTACCATCACTCCCTTGCTTGGCTCATCTTCTCTCTGTCTGTCCTCCTGCCGTGTGGTGTGAAAGCATTGTTGTTATAATTGCCTTCAAGACTGGCTTAGGCTCAGGACCAAGGATCTTTCAGCTGTGATCTGTTAAGCCTATTACTGTACATACTTGTTGCATGAAGACACACAATCCTACGTGGATGAAAGCATGAGTGTGTGTGCCAATTTGTGCCACTTTCTTTGGCACCACAACATCCCGTCTGTGCTGAAATATAGTGTGACTTAGGTCTTTTGTTCTGTGGACCATTAGCACTTCAATACAGAGTAGACCATGCAATTGATTCAGAGGTCTTTTGATTGTCAAAACCAGCTAGTTGTGGCAATGGTCTTGAAATTGTAAACAATTGAACTGCAGGCCTGTTGTATAAAAGCATTTTCAACATCAACTCTAAGGCCAACAGAAAGCAACAGAAGTAGATTCGCAATAAATATGTTTGGACAGTTTCAAACAGAGCCTCCTGGCATAAACTTGGCAGATATCCCACCCTAGACAGCTTCTCTGATGACTGACATGCTTGTGGGCTTCGATGGTGTTCAGTGACTGAATAGTGTCCTCCTCAAGAGACCCTGACTCTATTAAAAATATCCTGAACTGCCTGTTTTTAAAACACTGAAAAATGGGATGTTCATTAAAGGAACCCGTTATTGCCTTGTACAGCCACAAGATTTATGGCGTCTTCATGTAAGGCAATTTGCAGTTTAATGTGCAGGCTACATCCAGAGTCTAGTAAAGAAGCTGTGGGTATGTCAATTTAACTTCTTTTCCCAATAAAGTAAAGTTAGAGAGAGCCAGCGGGGTTACAAGTGCATTAAACCTAGTGAACTCGCTTTGTGTAGAGCCCATGGTTCAAAGACATGAGGAATGATCTTGTAAATAAAATACAAGTAAGTAATGTGCAGGTATGGTACATTTCGCTACAGTGGCAAACCATCAGTTTGCTGATGCTGTCCAGTTTTTATTTATGACGTCTCTCTAACTGTATGCTTGGATTGGCAAAACGGAGAGATGCTCCCCCTTGTTTTGTTTTTTTTAACCACCAGTTGAGGTAGTTCAGAGATTTAGCAGGTATACCTCATGGCCACGTCAGCTTTGGATTCTTGGAAGTTGTTATTGAAAAGCATCATTAGGCTGCTCCTTGCACAGTTGCCACAACAACACAGATGTTGACAAGAAGCAAGAAGTTGAATGGACAGATTATTAAACAGGGTAACAACATTCTGTATATTGTTAAGGCCCTACGGTACATACAGCCTGCGCGTGTAAGGAATGGACAGGAGATGTTTACTTGCTCACAATATTTATATAATCTACCTTGACTCCACTCCTAACCCGCATCAGACACCGTTTTGTGTGTGTGGGTGTATGTGGCCTTCACCATATGTGTGGGCGGTGCTTTGTTTGTACAGTTGGACCCATGTCATGTGATTAAACAAGGAGTCCTGCAGAGTTTTGCATCTGTTGTTGTTGTCTTATTCAGTATGTGCCATATGAACAGTAGTATAACAGTAAAAGTATTATGGTGGAAGTGGGAAAGTGTTTTATGACTTTTGGTTTTGCTAATGTTTGAATGTTGTAAATATTACAGAAGGCTGTGAAGAGAGACAAGGTTTTAAATACCTTTCCCACATTTATAAATATAGTACAAT
The DNA here is from genome assembly GCF_021292245.1 of Micropterus dolomieu. Lineage (NCBI taxonomy): Eukaryota > Metazoa > Chordata > Actinopteri > Centrarchiformes > Centrarchidae > Micropterus > Micropterus dolomieu. The sequence continues at coordinate 12,268,984 of NC_060151.1, forward strand.
ATTTCTGTTGCCGTTTTTTTCTTTTTTTGGACCATTTTGGAGGAAAACTAATACATTTCTATGCATTTTCTGTAAATCTACACTTCTTAATCTGGATCTTTCCATATGTTGCCACCCTTGAATTACTGAAATGATGGAGATGTGTTTGTTAGATATCTCACTTTGTTGTTAGTATCCAGAAACTTGAATGAAAATATATAATTTATTTGACTGGCAATGTCAACCAAGGGAAAGGCCGATCTAGCAAATGTCATCAACAGTTCTTAATGGCAGTGTTTACAGTGCCAGTTTTCAAAGTTTCACACCATACTGACAGGATATATGCTGCACAGACTGCAAAACTGTGCAAATTAAAGCTTTAGAAGTTATTCAAACTGGTAGTGTCTCTCACAAAGATAATGTTTTAGTTATTTAATAGGCCAGAAAATATTTTGCATGCTTACAACGTTTCTGTCATTAGAGTAGTGTAAGTGGATAACCTTAATTTGAATTTATAAATTATGCCCTGGTGTATTATTTAAAGCAAATGCAAGAGAGAGAAAGAGGGTGAGACAGTTTTGAGAGGATGACCTTAAGCCCGTCCATTCACTTTGCAGATCTGATGGAGTAGTTCACGACCCCTGTAAACTCACGACGACATACCATTAAAACGATAATTGTATTTTAGATCAAGCTCTCGGCACATAACTTGAACGATGTGTTGTAAAGTGACTGTTATCGTACAGCGTCATAAGATGATCATAGTCCTTTCTTCCACCGCTTGCTTGTGTGTGATCGAATAGGTCGTTATGTCAGCTGCAATCAAGAAGTCACCTCGTCCGGATCCAACTCTTTCTTACATCTGAATTTAAATTCTCTTTCTGCTTGTGGATCAAAGGTTCCAGCCTGAGACGAGATTATTCAGCAGGGAAAAGGTGTAACTAAAGAATTTGAGGCCTTGAACCTAAGCCAAGACAGTGATTTCTATCTCAGACTGATTAGAGTCACAGAGGAAGACTTTATAGTGTTAAAATGCAATTTCTTGTTAGGTGAATGTCTGTCATTCCAGATGCTAGATGCCTGCTTATCACTGGGTTTGCAGACTTGCATCACCTGACAGGGCAGCCCAGTGATTTGTTGGTTGTGATCCTTTCATGATCCTACCATGGAGTGATCATTTAAGCTGGACTCCCCCCTCGTTCACCTTTCCTACTTGCATGACACATTTCAAAATTATCCATTAGGTTTTTAACTGCTCGTATCTTCTCTCAATTCAGTAATCATTGCCTGTACAGCAATAAAAATTCATTACAGTCTTTCGCCTTAGGTGAGTACTGGATATGTGCAGAATTTCATTCTCACACTCCCGGGGGCTGCACCACTAAAATGTAATTTCAGTTTGAATAGTTTTCCAAAGGCCTGTGAGGTCCTGCCTTGTGCTGAAGGATACGACTCTCCGTAACACGTGAGCCAGCGGATGTTTCTCAATTATCTTTTGGTTGTTGTGTTGTACCACAGCATTTTGTTTGCCTGCCATGTTTGATAACCAGGAGCCGCATATTGCTGTGACACTGAACCTGTTGAGATCTCTGCAGTCAGATATAAAAATATCACTTTCATAACTGTTGTTTGTTGTTAACTGGAACAGAGGATGCAGTACATGTGTCTACTCCTTACTGAATCAATTACAGTACATGCTGCCACTGTCATGTTTTGTTGTGAAGTAGACACCAGCAAGAGATTCTCAGGCCATATGATTCAAATGCACACACACATTTCAGGAAAACAGCAAAGCAAGCATGTCTTATATAAGACATAGCCTCTTCAAGCGATTACACTAGCAGATTGCTTTTTGCTACAGCAAATCGACAAAATGTAGCCTTTGACTTTCATGGGTAATTTGGCCTCCAGCTTTGCCCATTTCTAATTCAAACTGAAAGCAAATTTGGTGTTCTATAATGTCAATTATTTGTTATAGTCTTATTAATTAAGACTATTTCTCTCTGTTTTGTCTCTGCTTTGGTTTTCCCCTTCCCTAGTATCTAATAAAACTGTGAATTAGGAAATTTGCATGTGATGCGATTGCCTGTGCAGGTATACTGTGATAAGTTAATGTTGTAATCAAGATAATTTTTTGCTCTAAGCTGTGAAGACTGGCAACACCAAGACAATGTAATATTGAATTTAACGTATTATAGGATATGAATAAAGTGCCAATAAACTACTTACTGGTTCCTTCTGGTACTTAATTGTAGGTACAGTGGAAGAAAACAAGACTATGGGCAACAAGAGAGTAACAATAAATTAGCAATAAATTATACTCGGGATACAAAACTGGGAAGCAATACTGAAACACTGATTTTTTACGGAACCTAATTATTTATGGTACATTTAATGTAGTTCACATATATGATATGCTACTAAAACTGTGGGCATACATTAAGTTAAAATTAGCTTTGAGAAACTCAGATAGAGGGTTTATTGAATAACATATAAAATATTTGTGTTATGTTCCCAAAATGACAAGTTTTATTTATTACCTTACTGCTTATACAACTGTGAATTACATACTATAATTACTTTATAGTTTCCTCAGAATATCAGTGTTCAGTGTACATCATTTTCCCCAACCCTTTTAGTTTCATTTCCATTAACTGTATCCTGTATTTACAAAAATACTTTTCACTAAAATGCCCTGTCTGTACTCATTCACTGTAACTCAACTGTACTTTGAGGAAGACTGAAGACTGAGTTGTACCTCTGAGCCGGTGGGTAGACGTTTCAGAGATAAAGAGCAGAGCAGAAGTGATTTGTGGCTTCTCACTCCTGCGGCGCAAATTAGCAGGCCCGGGGTTAAATTACGCACAGTGGTGGTCGCGGTCACGGATATAATGAGGGTCAGTAGGGCACGGCTGGTACAGCAGGCAGAGTGGCACTGATGGCTGGCACTGCAGTGTAGCTGAACATGAGAGCTGTCATAGAGGGAAAAAGGTTGATGCAGTTGGTGTAATCATGACTGACCATCCAGACTTCACCCCTCACCTGTTAAGTGTACTGTGAATGGGATTCCCCATTACACAACTGTCAGTCAGAACTGTCTAATATATTTCTTCTTGATGTTTTTAATTTCCATGACATTACCTTGTTCCCATGTGTCTAAGCTCTGCTCGGTTTGGATTATTATTTGTTTGGTTAGTTGATTGCTCAGCTCTGTTTTAGCACCCTATTTCATTACTTTTACAGATTTCCTATAAACGTGTTAATCACAATGTGAGCTGTTGCTCCTTCAAGAAGCATCAAACAGTCCACCATCCCAAAAAAACTGCAATAAACATTGAGTGTAAACCTGATGTGTGTGTGTTTTTATTGACTTGCTGGCTTTCTCATGTTTTCTCACACACTGTGCTGTGGCTCTCTCCCAGTGTATTATTCCCCTAATCAATGGCATTGCTACCTATGCGGGGGAAATAGCTCTAGCCAGCCTCTCACTTGGAAAACCCATTTTCATCCACCTACCAACTCAGATAATTGGTCCAAGTATAATACACTGGTATATTTCTATACATTGCAGGTATCATTAGAAGTGAGTCATGTGTGCGGCATGGAGGCAGTGGGGAGAAATATGACACAGAGATAAAGAGGATGGTTATTAAAAGAAGCTCCGGTGCAGGAATGCACTAGAGGATGACGGGTTTTGAGGAATGGATAAAGATTTAAAGCCGAGCGAAGCAGGGAAGAGAGTTTCTGTTGAATCCCAGATTCTGACTGAGCCGCTGATCCCGCTCTCCTGTGGCCTCTGCTTTGTCTGCTTCATCTCAGATGTGCTAATGGCATTAAGACTGGATGCTCTGATTGCATGACTCAACAATGAATCAACAGTGGCAGATTGTAACATTCTTCTAGTGTTGTTTTTAATGTTTTTGTCAATAGTCTATTGACTGAGATGCCTTATAATAAAATGGGTACAAGTGATTTGACACAGCAATTTTTCAGGGAACCTGCATAAAGGTCATGTTATTTTTCAATGCCAGTTTAAAATCTAAAAGGAGTGGCACTTCAAAGAGTCTTGACCACATCCACAAAGACTAGTCGTGTCTCCTTGAAGCAACTTTGTGGCTGCAGTAGCATTTCCTACCGTTTAGTCGGGGCACCTACACATTTTGTGAAATATACGGTATGGGGATATGATAACCACACAGGTATTGAGATTAAGTATTTATTTCACTTAGCATTTAAAAAGTAGTTTCTGCATGCAGTAATAATGCATTTAAAGCCAGGCTGTGTTGAAATAATCAGTAAAAGTTGAGCTATGCCACAAATTTACAAAAAACACTTGCTTTATCAGAGTCCCAGGATGGGACTAGGTCCCATATGTGATATGTTTTTTGCACTGGTATTGAGATCATGGTTGTTGTGATAATCACAAAGTCCAGGTTTTTGGATTTGCTTGATACCAAAGTGGCTCATAAATTGTCTCAGATTCTCTGTGACCAGACTTATAATTTAAAAATCCAGTATACCAGAGAGAAATAAGGACGTCTTTCCATACACTCGACACATTCCCCAGAGGAGAAAAAGAAAGCCACATTATTTTCATAATTTGATTAAGAAATTGTGAATACTCTACGTTAGCAGTGATGGTGATATCCTGTGCATACTTTCTATAATACATGTTTGTGCCTGTGTGTGTGATTTTCCACACATTGTGCTATAGCGTTTGACTGAAGCAAAGCCGCTGTTTGCTCCTGATCAAAGAGTAAATGAGACGGGGGTGTTGTCAGTGATGTGTTTTTTTCCTTTTCCCCATTTGTGCCTATTTGATGTTTCCCACCACAAACCAGAGAGTGAAGCACTGATGTGTTCAGCTCTCGTACGTAAGAAGAACTGAGCCTGCGACTGATTTACAGATGAAAGCTGTCACCCTCTCCATTCAGGGAGCCATGAGAATAATATTGCATCAGAGGGGTTCGTGAAAAAAGTCTGAAAAGACCTCAGATGAAGTGACAACTGGAAACAAGGGAAAGACGTGAATTTCAACTCCACTCAACAATCAGAAAAATTCAGTTTATGTAAGATAATGAATCATCTTAGAGTTCATTTACCATAATAGTGGATGATCAGTGTAGGTGTGTAGGTGAAGCATGTACATTCAAGTGGTGAATTTGAAACAAGCATCTATCGTGTTAACTTTGCTGCTGTAACTGATCCTGTGATCATTAAAAGCTTAAATGGCATAGAGGATGTACACATTTTTATAGGGTGTGTTTGTGTCAATTGGAGCTGAAACCATCGATTAAACAACTATTCTGATAACTGATTCATAACTTTTCATACAAATGCCAAAACTTATGTGGATGCTTTTCTTTGTCATAAATGATAGTAAACTGAATATTTTGGGTATTTTTTTACTGTTGGTTGGATAAAAAATAAAAAGTTTCAAGTGTCAATTTCACTATGTTTTGTTGGCCTCTGGGACAGTATTCTTAGTTGCTTAAGTCAACATTGTTATAGCTCACACTGTAGAATGCTGTAGAATGGATAGACATGAAAAAAAAGAGAAAAAGCTGCGCAGCATTTGAATGTTGATTCAGAATTAAAATGACAACGTTATGAACTATTCGGTACAGACCTAGGATCTTGTAATGAGAGGCCAGTTTACCTCTTACATTTGAAAGTGCCCACTAATTTAAGCATATTGCCTCTCGAGAAGTTTGACGGGTAATCAGATTGATTTCTAATCCTTCCCAGACACACACTCTCACTCGCTTACTGACTAACCGAGCAAGCCATGACTTTAATTATTTACCACGTTTGGATGAATTGCCACCTCACTCACACAAGTTTAAGTTGACAAGTTTAAGCCTGATAGCTTTTGACACAAAGTGCTGTGTTTGCAGTAAGAGGCATCTTTGTCCAGTTTTCTTTAGGCGGTAAGTGTTTTCTGTGCTACTCACATGCCCTGAGCACCTGAAGTCATGTGCGTTTTTGTCACATTGTCCAGTTGGCTCAGATTTGTAAGATTACTTAACACAGAAATCACATAGGATAAGTCCAGGTGATTCGGTGGTTGCCTAGCAACGAAAAATGTAATGTTTAATTGAAGGATTCAGCAAAAGTGCGTTGTTCTTTGCATTTTGCACGTTGCTCTGTCTAATTAGAATTTAAAAGACCATGTTTGAGCACCAGTCGAGGACTGGGGAAAAATGTCAAGATCGACAACTCATCTAATACAACTGTATTTATCTGCATCCTCAACAAAACCCAGGCCAGACCAACCTGAGACATTTGTACAGCAATGATGAACCTATTATTCAAAAGTAAAATAACACAATCAGTTCAGTTGTTGGGAAACAAATATGTGTGCCCAATTCTTTCATGAGGACTGAGTCATCTACTGAACGAGAGCCACAACAGCCACATTGGCCCTCTCCCCAAGGACACCCCATTGCTCTTTTTATGTGTGTGTGTGTGTGTGTGTGTGTTTTCTCAAATCCTCTGTGTCTGTGTGCACACGTTTGTATGAGTCTGCTTTGTGGGTGGCAGTATGATTCATTATGTACAAACTCCCTCTCATCTACAGACTAGATTCATTTGTTAAAGCCCAGCACCCATTTGTTTTTTGGAGAGAGAGTGCAGCATAAAGGAACACAACTTTAGATGGCCTGAATTGATGAATGGCCCAATGAAGTGTTTATTAACACAGTTGTTTAGTATGTGTGCTCCCCAGAACTGTGCTACCATTTGTGTAAATGTGAAGTGTTTGTCCCTCTTGTGTTTTATGGAATTGTGAGGCTTACATTGCAGAAGAGGGTTTCAATAACTTGAGCTTCTGAGCACTTCGTCCATACAGTCTACACTTGTAAAGGCCTATTATGTGGGTTTGGTTTGGTCAGATGTGCTGAAACCATTTTGAGAAGTTATCATTGCTTTTTTTTGTGAAATAAAATCACACCTGTGAACAAATTCTAATATGATCTTTCCTTCGAGGCCGGATGTCAGAGGGGCACTTAATGGCAAGTATAAAGAAACGTTTAGTGAGTCACAGCAACAGAGAGGACTAGGCAGGACAATCAACCTTGCCCATTTTGCCTTAACTTTTTACAGTAGCTTGCACACACTACTGCTGATTTTTCCTATAGGCCTAATAATGTCAACAACAAAAGTTTAAAAAAAAGGTTAAATTACATGACCTTAAATATATATCCATTCACTGTAAGAGAAGCTTAAGGATTAATTTATTAATAGACTATTTTAATATTATATACACTTTCAAAGTAAACCTTCACATATTTGTTCACATACATATACTGTATTTTATGCAGGTATAGTATGAGCCACTAATCTGTAAATAACTATTTGCAATAGAAACTGCATGCTAGCAGTGGGTTTGGAATAAAACACATTTGCGTCCGATAAAGGACGCAGGAAAAATCCAACTCGTGCTTTGCCTCTTGTTTTAGTGAAGGCTAATCACACTGCTGTATGCTGTCCGTTTACGTCACAATGCCTGCTGACATGTTTTGTTCAAAAATATATGATTGGTGAAACTTTGACAAAAAGAAGAGCAACAAAGCAATTTAGTATTGAACAGAGAGAAAGTAGGGGTTAGCTGAGTACAATCTTGTTAGCATTTTGTATTATAGAGATCAAAGCTGAGCTAAAAGCAATTGCATGTTCTCATTAACAGCAAGTTGTTGGTTGAAATGTGTTGCTGTTTGGGGTTAGAAAGGATGATGATGAAGAGAAGGTTATTTAAACATCATGCCTCCTTTGGATCTTGATTGAATACTGCTGTTTGTAATTTGAAAAAAGTAGGCTATAATAGCTGAGGTCAAGTCACCATATTATATAAGTTATCTTTAGGTGCACTTTATGTACAGGTTGCAGATGCAGTAATGAGGTTTGTAATGACTGGATGTACATATGGTGTGTAAGTATGACCAAATACCTTTCTAATACCTAGCACATTTATTTTTCTACAAGTACTGCTTTTGTATCCACCTACACAATATACCATAACAATCTTTTTTTATGTTTGTATTGCCTGTTCCCTTTGTCTATCTTTTTCGATGCAGTCTTTTGATCTTTGTTCGGGCTCCCCTTTGTGATTTGACTCAGACAGAAAATCTCTAGGAAGATTTGTTTCTATTTTTTATTCATCAGCTCTGCAATAAATAGATTTAGCTTCCCTGCACACCATTTCTGTTGGTGATGTTTAAGAACAAACACATCCAAACAAGCAAAGTACAACAACTACAAAACGTGACTCTCGACTGCACTATTCCAGCGGTTTTAGTCACTTATTAACCCAAAAGTGAACGTTATGTAACATAATGATGAGCTTAGACCGACATGGTTGATAAAGTGACCTTGGATTAGACCTTGGCCCTTCCACATGGCCTGGCAGGAGAGCCAGTGTCCAGGGATTATGGTAAACCACTGCTCTGCCGGTATCATACACAGGATTATTTCCAACCACATTTTTATGGTCTGACAAGCAGGGTTCAAACATATAGGTTTTCAGAGTCAAGGACTTTATAAGATTTGCACAGTAACACACAACCAGTCTTTAAATTTATTCAGTTAAGCCGCTTAGGCTTTGTCAGAGTTTACCTTTACATACCACTATGGCAAGCCTTCTGTAACAATATGTCACTCGCTCCATCATTTTTATCAGAGTAACGACAAGCATCTCCAAGCACCTTATTGTTTAGTATGTAATACATCCAATATCCTCAGCAGCTGTCACATCAGATGCTCCAAAACACTTAAATTCCCAACACTGACTCATCATGGTGTTGAGCAGCCGCATCATCACTGTCGTCTGTGTGTGAGTGCATGAGTCACAGTGAAATTTCTTTCATGATGATGATGTATTTGATATCCATGTGTCAGAGTGTTGTGTCTGTTTGAAATTTTTTTTTACTCTTCTTACGTTAAGATACGTCAGCCATCTTTCTGCACACGAAAGTCAGAACAGGTAAACTCCAGTACGTTAAAGTTGAATCTGGAAAGCTTCAATAAAGGGAAGGGAATGTCTTGACTTTTGGGTAGTAGCTGAGAAAGCCTGAACATTTAGGCCCCATCTACACTACTCAGTTTTTGTTTAAAAACTTAAAACGAATACGATCTCTGTCCACAGCAGCATTTTAGCTGCCTATCAGAGTTGATCTCCGTCTGTGTTAAAACGACTGAAAATGCACATTTAGTGGCCGTTCATGTACACTGGGCTTGCGCGTGCCGGTGTAAACGTGAAGCAGATGGTCTATTCTGTAGTTACAGACGATTTGGCGAAAGAATAAAATACTACAGACGAAGAACCACATTCGATTTTTTTTGCATGGACCAATAACGAGCTGGGACTGTTACTGAATGTAAAAGGGGAGTTAAAAGCGGCTGTGGCGGCGTAAAACAGACTGGAAGTTGTCACAAAGTAAATACGCTGACATACACAGTAGCAGATGGTGTAAGTGTAGGTGTTATTTGCATGGTACAAAATATTTTAATAAAAATACCAAATCAAAAACTCCGTCAGTAGCATCATGCTTCTGCTTTGCATGACTTATGAGACCCACTCAGAGAGCCAAACGTGAGCATCTGAGGCATCATTTCTAAAGGCCTCCAAGTTTCAAAACAAAAAACGGGGTCAGCAGCATTTTCAAACTTCACTGTTTTAGGTCTTCACTGTTTTAGGTCTTCATTTTCGGCGTTTTAGTCTGGACGGGAGGTACAAACGTAGCAAAAGGTCTCTGTTTTAAAACCAAAAAGCACCCATAGGAAAGCTAAATCCAAGACGAGATCTCATAGTTGTTTCCTTCTTTTCTCCTAGACACAAATGAGTTGCTTTTAATACCAAGATGAGACCAAAGGCCTTTTCTCCCACTTCTCAAATTCATCTCAGGAGAAACAACCATATAAAATGTCATTTATGTCTGACTCTGATCAAAACAAGAGATCTCTAACTGATCTTAAATAAGTCTTATTTAAGTCTCCTGAACATTGGACCATGAGATCAGAGAA